>NC_067402.1:121550549-122150549 GCF_016432865.1 Antechinus flavipes
ACTTCTGTTCCAATCTTTCCTTTCCCTCCCTGCATCCTCTCCCCCAGATGGCAGGCAGTCCCATATATGTTAAACATGTTAAAGTATATTTTAGATACAATATATGTGTGTAAAACCATACAGTTCTCTTGTTGCACAAGAAAAATCGGATTCACAAGGTAAAAATAACCTGGGAAGACAAATAAAAATGCAAGTAGTCCCCATTCAATTCCCAGTGTTCTTTGTCTGGGTATAGCTGGCTCTGACCATCATTGATCAATTGGAACTGAATTGGATCCTCTCATTATTGAAGATATCCACTTCCATCAGAATACATTTTCATACAGTATCATTGTTGAAGTGTATAATGATCTCCTGAGGCCAAATTTTTAAAATCCAGAAGGACTGTAAGACTAAGAACATTTCCCAAATACTCCAAAAAGCTATCTTTCAGTTTCTGATAGGTTGATGTGCCAAAAGGAATTAAATCTATTTTGTTAGAATCCAGAAAGCAGGACTAGGACTAATAAGTGAAATTTCTTTTTTTTAATTAAAGCTTTTTATTTTTCAAAACATATATGTGGACAATTCTTCCACATTAGCCCTTGCAAAACCTTGTGTTCCAATTTTCCCTCCCTTCCCACATGTCCTCCCCTAAATGGTAAGTGGTCTAATATATGTTAAACATGGTAGAAATATATGTTAAATCTAATATATGAATACATATTAATACAATTATTATGCTGCACAAGAAAAATAGAATCAAACCAGTAAAAAAAAGAAGTGAAATAAAATGCAAACAAGCAACAACAAAATGAGTGAAAATGCTATGTTGTAAACCACTTTCAGTTCCCACAATCTTCTCTGTGGGGTAGATGGCTCTCTTCACCACTAAACAATTGGAACTGGCTTGAATCATCCATCTCATTGTTAAAGAGAGCCATCCACCAAACTTGATCATCGATAATCTTCTTGTTGTATATTTTAACATATTTAACATGTATTGGTCTACCTGCCATCCAGGGAAGGGGGTGAGGGGAAGGAGGGGAAAAGTTGAAACAGAAGGTTTTGCAAGGGTCAATGCTAAAAAATTACCCATGCATATGTCTTATAAATAAAAAGCTGAAAAAAAATAAATGGAATTCACCTATTTAAAAAAAAATCTTGTTATTGCCATATACAATGATCTCCTGGTTCTGTTCATTTCACTTAGCATCAGTTCATTCTAAAATCATCTTGTTGGTCATTTCTTACAGAACAACAATATTCCATAACATTCATTTACCATAATTTATTCAGCTATTCTCCTATTGATGGGCATCCACTCAGTTTTCAGTTTCTTGCCACTACAAAAAGGGTTGCCACAAACATTTTTGCACATGTGAGTCCTTTTCCCTTCTTTAAGATCTCTTTGGGATCTTAGGAACACTTCTGGGTCAAAGGGTATGCACAGTTTGATAACTTTTTGGGCATAGTTCCAAATTGCTCTCCAGAATGGTTGGATTTGTTCACAATTTCACCAATAATATATTAATGTCCCAGTTTTCCCACATCCCCTCCAACATTCATCATTATCTTTTCCTGTCATTCTAGCCAATCTAACAGGTGTGTAGTAATATCTCAGAGTTGTCTTAATTTGCATTTCTCTGATCAATAGTGATTTAGAGCACCTTTTTATATCACTAGAAATTGTTTCAGTTTCTTCATCAAAAAATTGTTCATATCCTTTGACCATTTAATAAGTGAAATTTCAAGGAAGAAAGACTTCATTTAACTATAAGGAAGAATTTCTTAGCAATTAGAGTTGTCAAAAAAAATGGAATGAGTTACCTGGTAAGGTACTAGATTCTCTGTCACTGGAAAAATTCATGTAGAAGCTAGGCAACTACTGGTCAAAGATCCATATTGTTCTTGATGAGGAGATTGGATTAGATGAATTTTAAGATCTCTTCAACCTGAGAAACTAATGTTCTTGGGGTGCCCGGAGAATTTAGCTTCATTTCATTATCTATTCTTCCAGTGACTGAGGCCAACCAATACTTTTCTGACTTAGAAATTGTAGAGGTAAGGAATATATTTCATAGTATATAATCAGGTACTTAAAATGAATAAATGTTTAGTGGAAAAATAAAGATGAAGGAATGTTGTATATGAAAATATTTATGACAGGTGCATTTAAATTTTTTTTCCTAACCTTCTGACCTAACTCTGTTCATAACACAGCTTCTCTGAATAAATAGATTGTCCTCTGGCTATTCTGGAAAGTTGTTTTTGCTGATATATTTGGTAACTATAGTTACTGTTGTCTCTTTTTTTTTTTATAAAATGCTAAATAATCTATCATCATTTCTGAAATTATGTGAAAGCCTTAAGGAGATAAACACTTATTTTCCAGGCAATGCCCTGATTGTTAAATGCTAGTAATAATTTCTTTTTTATATATAAAGTGCTTTTATAAAGTGCTTATCTCTACAGGAAGAGTAAGATAACAATGCTGATTTCATGTAATTCAGAGACAGATGCATTATGGTTTTTTTGATATTTTCTTTGAAAACTTTTTCTTATTCCATTAGAAAAAAGCAAAACTAAATAAAAATTATTAGAATTAGCAAAAGAAAAAGAAAAAGTCAGTGAGCAAATCAACGACAACAAAAAACCAACCAGCGGATTCAAATTAGTAATCATTATAAAAGCGAATTTCAGATAATAAGCATTCATTGTTGATGCTATAATTGACTAATTTGAACAAACTTGGCAAAAACACTAATGGAAAATTGATTCTTTGATATTTGCTGAAGCACTCAAAATTTTATTCACCAACAAAATCAGCAGTTGTAATAAAAAGTGGTTGGAAATATCTTGCATGACAGGGTAATGAAGGCTTCATTTCTTCATTTTTTTCTTCAAACTCTACTCTCTTCCCAATTTCTCTATTTCTATTGAGGGAATTACATTCGTTGAGGCACCCATGTTCCCAGTCCTGGTGTTATCCTTGAGTCTTAATTCTCAATCATTCTACATATCCAATCAGTTGTTAAATCTTGCCATTTCTATATCCACAATGTTTTTTGCATCTATCTCAATTTTTATCCTCATTTGATCATCAACTGAGTTCAAGCTTTTATTATCTCTCGCTTGCCCTGATCCTATAGGATCCTAAGTCGTCATCCTGCCTCCAATCTCTGTCTTTTTTAATCAGTACAATACACAGCTACTGAAGTTATTTTCCTAAAGTATCAATCTATTTTATAACCCAATACCTATTCAATGAACTTCAATGGCTCCCCATTGTGTTAAGAAATAAATATAAATACTTCTGGTTTTTAAAAGCACATTATGACCTGGACCTAACTCATTTCCCCAACCTTCTGGTACCTTATTCTCCTTCCCACATTCTATGATCTAGCCAAATTCTACAATTTATTGACACTATTAATGTTAATGAGTGATAGTCAATCTCCCATCTCAATATCTTTAAACTGATTGTTTTCTATGTCCAGAATATCATCATCTTCATTTCAAAGAATTCTTTATTTCTTCAAAACTGTTCACTGTCACCTTCCATATGTAGCCTTTCCCCCTTCCTTCAAAATGTATCTCTCCATTTTAACAAATATAGATTTTTATATACTTAATTTATGTGCATAGTATCTCATCTATAAAATGTAAACTCCTTGAGGATAGGAACTATTTCATTTTAGTCTTTGTATCTTCTGCTCCTAGGACAGAGTCTGGCTCATGTAGGCACTTCTACAAAATGCATGGTGATTGATCACCATGGAATTACCAAGCTGTCAACCTTAGTTCTTCTAAGCCTAGGGATTGGGGTGGGGAAAAGTGGGTTGTAATGTATCTTCCAGGAATAACTCAAAGACTTTGGGGTCAAGTACTTATTTGTCAGAGAGGGTTTGCAAGGAGCTAGCAAAATTGAATCTGAAAGGCAGAGTTTTATTCACTGAGGAATACTCTTTTTGACGATGCAATACAGTATTGCATGTCCAAAGTTGGATTATTATTTTGGGGACTTGGCATTTTGATTTGTGGCCCTCTGATTTTTTGTCTGTCTTGTTTCTTTCCTTCTCATCTGTCTCTCTGTCTGAATATCTCCCTTCCTTCCTTCCTCCCTCCTTTTTAAAAAAAAGTTCCAGGAATGCATTAGATTATTTTTGTCAAATAGCGTCTGCCTTTTTGCAATTTATTATTTTTTATATCACCCCTTTGGGTAGTGTTCAGCTTTCAGTGACATGTGCACAATTCCCATTGAATATAGGCCCCTGAGGGCATTATTTGGTCAGGTAGATTGGTTTTTATGTATCCTTAGAGTCATTTTCTACTTTGAAGTTTCTATAGTAAATTGCTTAGAGAGAGGCACACAAAGGCTCCAAGGACAAATTCATTCATGTGAGTTTACATTCTGGGTCCCCAAACGCTATTTGCTCTCCTACCCTTCAAGTTATTCTTCCCTAGAATTGCCCTCATAGGGAATTCTGGGGCCTTCAAGCACAGCAGAAGTTGCTTGCCTATTATCAATGCACATGGAAAAATTCTCATGGGATAGTGGATAGAGTACTGGATGTAGGGGCAGAAAGACCTGGCCTTGGATCCTGCCTCTGACATCTATAAGCCATGTGGATCACTATGAGCAAGTCCCTTGATATTTGACTCAGCTTCCTTATCTGCAATAAGGAAACAGATTTGGATCTGGGAAACCTGGGTTCAAATTTCAGCTCTGCCACTTATGATATGGCTTTGGCTAAGTCATTTAATGTATTATAGCCTCGGTTTCCTCATCTGCAAAATAAGAAAGTACCTCTCAACTCTAAACTTACAAACCTATGATACCACTTAAATGATATTTCCATTGGATTATTGTTGCCCTTGTCTGTTAGATACTTTTAAAGTTGCTGGAATTCTTCTCCCTTTCCTTAACCCATTCTCTTCCTTGATCTTTTCCTGATTTCCTATGAACTTCAAAATCAGATTCCATCTACTACTGATTGCTCATTCTGTAACTTCCTTTGATGCTTGAAGTCTCCTCACCTTGGATGAGCCTACCACTACCAGACCCCACTTACCAAGGAATATCCTCAGCCAAGACTGTTCCTCCTGGAGCCTCCATTTTGAGGAGATAATAGGTGGCCTGCCTCCCAATCTTGTTCTGGACATCCTCTGGACTTCACAACCTTTCCGCCTTCCCCCAAACCCTTTCCTTTTGTGTGTTCTTTCACCATTAGAATGTAAGTTTAAGGAAGGAGTTGTTTTTCCTTTTTCTTATGTGTATCCTAGGTTTAGCACATTGTCTGATACATATAAAATATTTAATAAATGTTTTTTCCTACTATCCCTCTTTTATTTCTCCCTCCCTCCCTTTCTTCCTGACAACTTTGAGATTGTAAAGCTTGATGTTTCAAGGGAGACCTGGTGAGTTTCTTTATATAAATTTGTGTTACTGATTTTTCATGATTTTTCTTTTTTCCTTTAAGTCAGTAGCAAGTTAAATCTAACTTTTGAAATGCTTTTTTAAAAGAGAATATTTGAGTATCCTTACATCTATGATAATATTATAATTCTTTGTTAGCTTCTTAACTTGAATGTAAAGATCCATTATCAAAGTATTTTGTGGGTTTATTTTTGTAGATCAAATACAGTAATTGGAAGACTGGGGACAATCTTGAAAGATCAAGAAATTCCATTTTTTTACCACTTATACTATGTCTCAAAGTTGAGAAAACTTAACTTTGAGAATATACTAGTTTGTTGGAGTTTAGATTTTTTGAAAGTTAAGATGTTTAGAAGAGAATTTGATATAAGTGAAACAATAACAAGAGAGATAATGGAGTAGTGCCTAGAGGGACAGGCTTGGATTAAGGAAAATTAGGATTCAGACTCCTCTGTCACATACTGATTATATAACTGAGCACGTCAACTAAACTCTTGGTATCTCTAACAATTCTTTAAGACATTAGTTATAGATAATTGCTATTGTTGATTGGCATTGATGAAGGAAATTCCCACTCCATATTTACTTAATGCTAAAACCACAAGTCTAGACAAAAACTAGGGAAAGATAGTATAGAGAAAAATGTCATCAACAATTATTTCTTACAAAAACTTGCTGTAAGTGAAAAAGCCTGTGTGTATAGACTCGGTTCAAGTCTTAGTCCCATGATTAGATTACTTGTGTGATCGCCATCAAGTCATATAATTCCTGAGGCTCTCATTTCTCATCTCTAAAATAATGGAGTTAGACTAAGTCATACCAAAGATCTATTCTCACTAAACTCTATGTTTTAATGTTAAATATTCATGTAGGAATGTGACTTTTCAAGCCTATTTAAAGTAAATATATATATTATGAAGAGTCCCAAAGTGAGGGTTTTGAGTGTGCAGGGATTAAATGTTGAGATTTAAGAAAAGGTTATTTTGCATCACTGGCCTTTTGGGAACCTGCTTCATATTACACAAAAACCAGGTTTTGTCAGATTTCCAAAATGGAAAAATGTACATTAGACAAAAATTTATTCACTTCATCATTTTTGAAGAGACATTTAAAGATATGTACAATTTGAAAGAAGTTCAAAATAGTTACAAAGATAAGTAAAGGTAAGATATTTTAGTTAGATGGAAAATTTCTAATTATTGATGGTTATCATAAATTTTACCAAGTTACTGGCAGCAATAAAAGTTCCCCCCAAAATAGGGACAGTTATGAGATTGTCCTAGCTGGAGATCATAAAAATAGAGGCTGGGTTTCCAAATGAAATAAGCTATTTGACCTTATGAGTTTGCAATTACTGAATTCTGTGGTGATAGAAAAACAATTTACTCTGTTATTCTAAAATGTAGACCTTGGTGGAGGGGGTTGACATGGGTTAACAGAACCATTAAGATAAACTTTTACTAACCTTGCCTGTCTGTAAAACTGTAGGAAACATTAGTTCTCTTGGTGTAGAGAAATACAAATTATGGCAAGTATAGTGGAAGTAAATGTGAATGTTACACAGAAGAAAATTGAAAGGCACATAGTGAGCTGAACAGACTCACCTGTTCACTATTACCTGAAATCAGTGAAGAACTAAACAAGGCCAGAAATTAAAAAGGAATTATATATTAGAAGGAGGAGTTGTTCTGGTCATGTGGTGAAGGCAAGAGGCAACATATAAACAGATAGATACTTTTGAAAGTCAGGAGAAAGGAAAAAAGTTATCCATAAGTTTAGATGGACTCCTTATAGAAAACTTTGTGGTAAAATATGAAAAATATGTGCAGACATGGCTGTGTTTGATCTGAATGAAACATTCACACTAAGATCACAGATCCAGCTAAATATTCAAGATAATAATCCAATTATTAATGCTCTTTGGAATAAAAGATTATATATTTATATATTCATATATATTATATAAATATAAACAAAATCTCATTGGTTAAAAAGAAATGAAAATTTAGTTATGAACATCTTGGAGTAACTAATACACTGAGTATATAAAGTTTTTTTTCAAAAGAAATAAGTTCTGAAGAATAAAGCTTCCTTGAGCTGAAAAACCTCATTCTAAGATCTCCAGCATTTCTGGAATTTAGGATTGCAATTATCTTTTTTCAAATTCAGGTACATATGAAAATACTCCAAATAATTTTAAAATCACTTGGAAGAAGACAGAATAATTTACCATTATTATTGCACTTGAATAGTTTATCAGTCCTAGTTCAGAGGATGGCAGACAGCCAATAGAGTAACTATTTTGCAACTCCTCCTGGACTTTGTTAGTTCTAAATTCTATGTCTAGAAATTCTCATGAAAAATGATATCATAGTATTATTTCATTTGAAAAGTTCTGTACTAGTTTTTAGAACTGCAATCTATTTTATTTTTTAGCTTATTTTAAAATTCATTTTCTTTGTAAAATAACTGCTACATTTCCTCAAACCATTTGGAAAAAAATATGAAAGCTTCAGATTCTCTGCCTTTGAAGTGAGATTACAGGTTTTCATTGAATCACATGCAACACTTTGGACTTCCTGTTTTTTTTTCCAAGTATTCTATTTTGGGATATGAAAGAATACATAAAAACTTTCCTGAAGAAAGATAGCCAAGAGTGCAGTGAAGATGAGTCTTTTTTTTTTTATATAAATTCTGGATTTTTAGCTACCAATAATGTCAGCTGCTGAACTTGATTTTTTATAGCGGTCAAATGTGTCATCAGTTGATACTGGTGTGTCTCCCTTTTAGAATACACTGGTAGTGTATCACTTCATATCACTGGCCCTGGAGTCAAGAGGACCATCTCAGATGCTTACTAGCTGTATGGCACTGAGCAGATCACTTAACCCTGTTTACTTCAGTTTATTCATTTGGGAAATAAGATGGAGAAGGAAATGGCAAACCATTCTAGTATGTTTGCCAAAAAAAAAAAAAAAAAAAAACCAAAAAACCAAATGGCATCAAGTAGAATTTACCAATGACTCAAAAATAAAAAAATGCTTCAAATGTTTTTTTTTTCCCAATACAGGAGTGAGTTTTGCAAAGCTAGTTATCTCTCTCTCATAGAACTCCTTCGAGAGGTAGCATGATGCAATGAAAAGAGTCCTGGCTTTGTGAGTCAGCAAGGTCTGAGTTCTAGTCCTGTCCTATGCTGATGATCTATGTGACATTGATCAGACAAGTCACTTTGTGTTTCTTTGCTTTCGGTTTCAATAAAATAAATAGCTTAGACTAGCTGATTTCCGAAGTCCTGCCAGTTTTAGATTTGTATCCCTGTATATTTAGAAGTAGAGACAGGGGACTAGCCTAGCTTTCCCAATAGAAAACAGTAATAGGAATCCACAATAGCTGTTTCAAGAAATTTTAAATATGTGAAGTGAAAATCATAGGAAATATGCTATTTCTAATATATTTCTTTCTTTTTAGTAAGATGAATAGGAAATTGAAGAGATATTTTGTATATGTAATATTTTGGCTGAGGATTTGGGGAAAGAGACTTTGGGGCCTTAATTTTAAGCTCTTCAAAATGAAGAAACATATTACTTCCCTCAGATTAGATTTCCTTAATAGAATGGTCCTTTGGGGAGATATAAGAATATAAATGAAAGAAAAGAAAAGAGAATTTTCATTTGGTAAACAACCTTAATTCTTATTACCCTCCCTAACCTGATTCATTTCTCTTTTTAAGATCTACATCTCACAATGACTTTGGGATTATGTGACTGAGACTAGGTCAGATAAATATCCTATACTAATTTTAGGCCAGAGAATAAATTTCAGGCCAAGTTTACAACAGCTCTCTGCTCAGTCATTTTTCAGTCATGTACAACTCTTCCTGACCCCATTTGGGGTTTTCTTGGTAAAGATACTGGACTGGTTTCCCATTTCCTTCTTTAGTTCATTTTAAGGTGAATAAAATGAGTCTAACTTGCCCAGGGTGACTCAGCTAGTGTCTGAAATAGCATAAGGCTGTAGAGCATATGTACATGGGCAGTCTATTGAAAACTTTGCTTCACATTGACATTAAATAGTGTGCTAGCTATTCAACCAGTTTTGTATCCATCAAATTGTATCATCAACTCATCCGTATCTTGCCATCTTCTCCACAAGGATGTTTTGAGATCATTTATCAAATGCTTAGTTAAAATCTAGATTATCTCTGCCTCTGTATCACACATATATATATATCTCTACATCTATATCTTTATTTGTGTAAATGTGGATATCTATATCAATACATAGATATAGATATCCAGACACACACACACACACACACACACACACACACACACACAGCATTCCTCTCATTGACCGATCTAGTATTTTCTCTGGAGTAGTGATTTCATTGATTGAAGAAACTCCCAGATGAGGAAGCTCCTTCTCCCACTTCAGTTTGGCAAAAGTTCTGCAAATCATGGTTTCTCTATAGTTGCCTGGAACAATGAGAGATTGAGTCTTGGCTTGGATGGGGGTCATTCTGACTCCTAGACCTGCCCTCTATCCACCATGCTGCCCTATCTCTGCCAATTTAGTAACCCTGTCAAAGTAGGAAATAAACTTAACCTGGCAAGAGCACTTCTTGATAAAGTCATTCATGTTGAGTCTTTGTAATCATTGTTTCTCTGCTAGATGTTTAGTGACCATCTCTTTAATGATTTCCTTTGGGATTTTCCCAGCAATCAGGCAAATTCATTGGATTAGAGTTGGCAGATTGTTCTGTTCAGTTTATTTTTTTGATGAGACAGTATTTGCTTACGTATAATCTTGTGCTATCATGATCATTTTCCTTAATCTTTCAAATTTTACAGTGGCTCAAAAATCCCTTTTGCTAGTTCTTTCAGTTTCCAAGGATGGAGTTCATTTGGAATGGGTGTCTTGAATTCATCAAGGACAATTATATATTATCTGTGTATGTATGACTGAACAAAATACATATATACAACACTTATGTATTGACTTTGTAAATTCACAGATAAAGCTATTTGTATTTGTACTCTACAGTATAAATTAGATAAATATAGACTATATGTTCTATAAAGATATACTATAGAGTTTAAATCTATATATATAGTCTATGAATATATAAATGCTTTAAAAGTTTGTTAGAATTTACTTGTAAATACATCTGTTCCTAGAGTTTTTTTTTTTTTTTAGGGAATTCATTGATGGCTTATAAAATTCTTTTTCTAAAATGGGATTAAGTATTTTATTTCCTTTTCTGTTAATCTGAGCAATTTATATTTTTCAAATGTTAATAAATTTCACTTACATCATCAGATCTATTGGCATATAGTTGGACAAAATAGTTCCTAACTATTGCTTTAAGTTCTCTTTCATTGGTGATGAATTCATCTTTTTCATTTTTGGTATTCATAATTTGGTTTTCTTCTTTCTTTTTTCTAATAAAACTAAGCAAAAGTTAATCTATTTTATCAGTTTTATTAGTTTCATAAAACTAACTCAGCTTTATTTATTAGTTCATTAGTTTTCATACTTTCAATATTTTTTTAACCTCTCCTTTGATTTCCAGAATTTCTAATTTGGTATTTAATTGGAGATTTTTAATTTTTTTCCAGCTTTTTTAGTTGCATGCCCAATTCATTGATCTCTTTAAATATTTTATTCAAGTAAACATTTAGAGAGATAAAATTTCCCCTAAGAACTGCTTTTGTTATGTCCTATAAGTTTTTAACATGTTGTTTAATCATTATATTGTCTTTCATGAAATTATTGTTTCTGTAATTTTTTGTTTAACCCACTCATTCTTTAGGATTGGGTTATTTAACTTCAAATTCGTTTTTAGTCTGTTTTTTTCATAGCTCTTTATTAGTTGTAATTAGTATTGCATCATGACCTGAAAAGTTTACATTTAATATTTTTGACATTTTGTATTTGATTGTGAGGTTTTTATTCTCTAATACATGATCACTTTTTATGTAGACGTCATGTACAACTGAGAAAAATAAATATATAATATAAAGAAATATATCCATTCAGTTTTTTCCAGAGGTCTATCATATCTAACTTTTCTAAAATTCTTTTCATCTCTTTAACTTCTTTCTTATCTATGTTGTGAATAGATTGATCTAATTTTGAGAGTGTGAGGTTGAGATCCCTCATTAGTATAGTTTTGCTATCTATTTCTTCCTGTAACTCACTTTACTTCTCTAAGAATCTGGATGTTATACCACTTGGTGCTTAAATGATTAGTATTGATATTGCTTCATTTTCTTTGTTAGCTTTTATTAAGATGTAGTTTCCTTATCTCTTTTAATTAGATCTATTTTTGCTTATGCTTTGTTTGAGATCAGGATTGCTACCCCTGATTTTTTTTTAACTTCAACTGAAACATAAGATATTCTGCTCTAGCCTTTTACTTTTACTCTGTGTGTATGTCACTGCTTCAAATGTGTTTCTTGTAAACAATGTATTGTAGAATTCTAGTTTTTAAACTACTCTACTATGCATTCTTGTAAACAATGTATTGTATAAATTGTGGTATATGAATATTATGGAATATTATTGCTCTGTAAGGAATGACCAGCAGGATGAATACAGAGAGGCTTGGAGAGACTTACATGAACTGATGCTGAGTGAAATGAGCAGAACCAGGAGTTATATACCTCAACAACGATACTGTTTGAGGATGTATTCTGATGGAAGTGGATCTCTTCGATAAAGAGAGCTAATTCAGTTTCAATTGATCAAAGATGGACAGAAGCAGCTACACCCAAAGAAAGAACACTGGGAAATGAATATAAACTGCTTGCATTTTTGTTTTTCTTCCCGGGTTATTTATGCCTTCTGAATTCAATTCTCCCTGTGCAACAAGAAAACTGTTTGGTTCTGCACACATATTGTAATTAGGATATACTATAACGTATTCAACATGTAAAGGACTGCTTGCCATCTGGGGAGGGGGTAGAGGGAGGGAAGGGAAAAATCAGAACAGAAGTGAATGCAAGGGATAATGATGTAAAAAATTACCCTGGCATGGGTTCTATCAATAAAAAGTTATTTTAAAAAAATGTATTGTAGAATTCTGGTTTTTAAACTACTCTTCTAAGCATTTCTATTTTATGGGAGAGTTCATTACATTTACACTTACAATTATGATTGGTAATTCTATATTTCCCTCCATCCTATTTTTTCCCATTTATAATTTTCTCTCTTCTTTCTCCAATCTCTTCTTTTACTTTTGATCACTATTATTCTCAATCTAACCTGCCTTTTATCAACTTCCCCCTTTGTTTCCCTTTTAATATCCTATTTCTGCCTTCCCATATATCTATACTATCTTTTCCCCTTTTCTTTCACTTTTCTCCTCCTACTTTTCTATAGGGTAAAATAAATTTTTATATACTACTAAGTGTATATATTATTTCTTTTCTGAGTCAAATCTGATAGAAAGTGAGGTTTAAACAATGCTCTCCTTCCCTTTCTTTCCTTCTACTGTAATACATCTTTTGTGCCTTTTCATGTGCTGTAATTTGCCCTATTCTATTTCCACTTTTTTTATTCTTCCAATAAATTTTTTTATTTATTTCTTAAATGTTTTAAATATCATCACATCAAAGTTGTCTTGAATCCATGCCCTCTGTTTATGTATACTTCTGAATACCCTAATAGAGATGTAATTGTCAAGAAGTACTAGTAACATCTCCTCATTTAGGAAAGTAAATACTTTAATCTTATGGAATAACTTTTTTTCTTTCCTATTTATCTTTTATGCTTCTCTTGAGTCTTGCATTTAAAGATCAGGTTTTCTTTTCAATTTTGATCTTTTCATCAGGAAAGTTTGAAAGTCCCCTATTACATTGAATTTCCATCTTTCCCCCTCAAAGATTATGCTCAATTTTGCTGGGTTGTAATGCAAGCTCCATTGTCTTCCAGAATATCGTATTGCATATGTTCTGATCCCTTAATGTAATAATGTATACTATGGCCTATATAATCCTGACTGTGGCTTTTTGATATTGGATTGTTTATTTTTTGATATATTTTCTTCTTTTACTAATAATTCTGGTTACAATATTTCTTGGAGTTTTCATTTTGGGATCTCTTTTAGGAGGTGATTCTTTCAATGACTATTTTACCCCCTGGTTCTAGGTTATCAGGGCAATTTTTCTTGATAATTTCTTGAAAGATGTTATCTCCTCTTTTTAAAATCAGTCCCATAATTATTTTTTTTAATTAAATAGTCCAATAATTCTTAATGATCTCTCCTGGATCTATTTTCCAGATGCATTGTTTTTTTGATGAGATATTTATATTTTCTTCTATTTTTTTCATTCTTTTGAAATTGCTTGACTGCTTCTTGATGTTTCATAGAGTCGTTAGTTTCTATTTATATATTTTTAATTTTTAAGGAATTATTTTCTTTAGTTAGATTAGGACAATTCTACATTTGATGTAATTATATTCTTCAGTGGATTTTTTTTTTCTTTCCAGTTGGCCAATTCTACCAGTCTGGCCAATCAGAAGGATTTTTCTTCAGTCAATTTTTGTGTTTTCTTTTCCAAGCTTTTTTTTTTTTTTTCATAATTCACCTATAGAACATTCATATCTTTCCTTAATTTTTCTTTTACTTCTTTAACTTGATTTTTAAAAATCCTTTTTGTGCTCTTCCAGGTGGACATTTTGGGTTTAAGATCAGTTCCTATTCCTTTTTGAGGCTTTACATCTAGGCATTTTGACAGTATTGTCTTCTTCAGAGCTTGTTTTGATCTTCCTTGCTGTCATAATCACTTTCTATAGTCAAAGAAAGTTCTTTTCTGTTTCTTAACTTATTTTTTTAGCCTATTTTGTGACTTTTAAAGTTGAGCTTTGCTCCTGGTACACAGGGGGCACTGTCCCAAGCTTCTTATATTGAGTGCCAAGGGCTTGGTCACTGGCTTTCCATATTAGAATTTCAGATGCTTGTGGCTTGCCCACTGCTCTGGGATGGCCTGGCCTAGTTGTTCTAGTTGTGAGTGTGCCAGGCTGTCCATTGGCCTTCTGTGCTAGAGCTAGAGGCCTCCTAGGTGGCCTGCTGTGCTACTTGATTGCTGAGCCAGGATTGAAGGGCCTCAGTTGCTGATCTGTGCTATGGTAAAAGCCTCGTGCTGAATCTGCATGGACATGGTTTATGTTCCGTTCTCCTTTTACTCAAGTTAGACCAGGCCTTTCTTAAAGTCCTTTTAAGCTATTTTTAAGCTGGAAAATTGTTGTGAATTTTATCTTTCTAGAATCCATTTAGCGGCTTGATTTAACATTTATTTTTTTTTTTGAGGGAAACTGGGGAGACTTTGGGCAACTTCATGGCTTCTCTCCATTGCCTTTCTTTCACCCCATTAGATAATTATTTATAAAGACTCTGCTATCTAGGGAGAGGGCCTAGGGATACAAATTCAAAACCAAGAAAATCTGGAAAATTGCTGTTCAGAAGGAGTACCTTCTACTCAGTTCTCTAGCACAGGGCTTCTTAAACTTTGGTTCATGACTCCATATGGGGTTTTGCAAGTGAATGTGGGAATTCCGAAATTATGATTTGTTATCAGTAAACGTTTGAATTGTATACCTATTTGATATGCACATATACCCAGAGTCACATAAAAATTTCTAGGATGAAAAGAGATCATAAGTGGAAAAAGTTTAAGAAGCTCCGAGCAGACATTTATTTTTCTATGTCTCTTTTCCTCAGAGCATTCTAATGAAAAGAGACATAGAAAAATAAACTTTTAGGAATAAAAAAGGCAGTGTGAAGTGCTGGTCATTTCAGTTTAAAATACCTCAGCAGGAGTGTCACACAAATTAAGCTGGGGGCATTATTATCAGAGTCTTGGAGGCCAAGAAGTGAGGCGACATGGAAAGGGAGTAGTGGATTCATTAAGAAGGGAGGGTAACAGAAAATAAACTAATCCTTTATTATTCAATTGTTTTTCAGTTGTGTCCAGATCTTTGTGACCTCCATTAGGGTTTTCTTGGCAAAGAAACCAGGAGTCGTTTGCTATTTCCTTCACCAGTCCATTTTATAGATGAGAAATTTAAGGCAAACAGAGTTAAGTGACTTGCTTTAAACCTCATGCATAATCAGTGACTGAGGCTGAATTTGAATTCAGAAAGAGGAGTCTTCCTGATTTTATGCTTGGCACTCTACTCATTTGGTTGCCTCTAAAAAAAAAAAAAAACTGAAAAACTAACCCTACTTTATACCTTTTCTCTGAACTGGCCTTGCATTCATTCATATTCAGAAGCTGTCTTTAAGCCCATAAATAAAATAGGAATATGGAGAAAAATTTAATGAGTATCATAATGGACTTCAACTAAAAATATTCTATTTTGTTTGCTGTATAATCTCACCAAACTTGAATATAGAATTCCAACACTTCTAAAAGAGTAAAGAAATGCTTCCATTGGTAGCTCTAACTGGATTACTCCCTGTTTCATACCTTTTGCAACTAGTGATTAGGTCACTCAGGGTTTGAATGCTTTAAAAATTATGAATGTAACCACTTGAATTCTGAAAAGGGCAAAACTTTTCATTGCTTTGTTATCTGTCCCTTATATCCTATTATTTTATCATATGAGTTGGAGGGAGGTGGGGCTTAACTGATCATGCATTCTCTTATCAACACTGTCTCACTCTCAGTTTTGCCTCAGTCACAATTGCATGGTTAAAAAGAAAATAATTATTTGAATCCTTAACCCACAAAAAAATTTCCAATATGTAATATCCCGTTTTACTGACTCAAGATTTAGAATGACCATAATTTAATTGTTGATGGAGGAGGCTCTTGCAGTTTCTTACAATTTTTATTAACATAAGTCCCATAGTACTGAAGAACCATAGGCTTGGGAGGGACTTTAGAGATTATATAATTCACTCCTCTCAATTTATAGTCCCAAGAGCTGAAGCAGTTTGTCTAAAATCAAGCTTGATGAGAATTCCACTATCTTGATTTTCAATCCAGTTTCTTTCCAATACACCATCTGTCTTTCCTAAATAAAAGATGGGATTGAATGCATAATGATCTCATGATTATCTTGGAAATTTGTTTTCCTTTTCTCCCTTTATACTGTTCTACTTCTTCTGTTTTTCCTCTTCCCTTCTTCCCTCCACCTCTTTTCTCTCTTTCCAGTCATTACTTTCTACACTAAGCCTACTCTACATTCTATTATTCTCACCCTGTTACAGTGCAAGATCCTGGCATCTCAACCATTTCTCCCTAACATATATATGCATTAGACCTTATATTTCCTCTTCAAACAATGCCTTCAACTAATTTTTTCTTGGATATTTACTAGCAGGTACATTTAGTGCTATTTTCCCGAGGCACCAAATTTTTTACTTGGTACTGTAGTTAGGGACAAAAGCAATTAGCCTTTTTGCTCTTTAGATTGAAGATTGTAGAGATTGAAAAGACTGAAGAAGTATAACAAAATGATAAATTTTTTTTCACAATTTAATTTCTAATACTTGTTATTCTTTTTAAAGTTCTTATTTCATTGTAAACTATTGTGCCATGTATTTTCAAAAAAAAACTTATTAAAAAAGAAAAAATGTTTTTATTCCTCTGGCATTTTAAAATATTTTTTAGCATTTCAGCCAATAGCATTTTTTGACGTGGTACTCTGATGTTTATTAAGCAATGGACATGGTTTGAAAAAAATTAAAAGAAGTTCTGAAGATCATTAATTTATTAATCTTCTAAAATTTAGGCTCTGACTCAGTAAAGTGTTTTACATATCTTTTGTCTCTCACCATATTTCATATTTATATTAAATTCATTGGAGCAAGGCCCTTATTACATTTTTCCAACGTCTCACTTTGCACTAACGAAATTAACCACTAGTATGTGTTATTAATTACTTCAATAAAAGTAGCATCATTTTAAAACTCTTAGTGAGGGTAATAGAGTGGGAAGTTTGGGGTAGTGAATATATTTGGAAGCAATTAATGGGCCACTCTGGAGAAAATACTGAGCTCATTTTTAATAACTTTCTTGCATTATCGCTGGACTTCAGTCAGATCAATCCTTCTCTGTCTTGAAAATACAGCCATTTCATCAGAATGAAATTCACTCAATGTGTTTCTGCAGAATGCAGTATGAATTCATTTACTCTCTTGAAAGAAAATAGTTCATTGCTTAGCCCATTTTATCTAACTTTAAAGTGTCCTCTCTTCTGCTACTTAGGCTCAGTTCTCTTACTGAATATTAAAAGTCATTGTCTTGCCAATATGCAAATGTATGCTAACTCTTACAAAATGACTTGGATGAAAGCTGTGATTTGATTGCCAGAGACACCTAGCTGCTATATAATGATATCTCAGCAGTAGAAAAGCACCGAACCCACAAGATTCCTTGTGTTATGTCAAAATGAAGTCTTTAGAAATGTTAGCAATAGGTAAAAAAAAAAAAAAAAAAAAAAATCAAATTTTGTATACTTTTTGTTTTTAATTTAAAATTGAGTTTTTGGAGCACCTTGGGATTGATTTTTTTCTTTAAAAATATTTCAAAGTGGAGTGAGTGTAGGAGAAATAAGTGGCAGATTTCCAAGATTGGAAAAGATAGAACAGATCCTATTACTAAAAATGAAATTTAAAAAATCAACTAAGAAGATATAAGCAACTACTGGCCCACATACTTACTTCCTCATCTGTTGAATATTTATAAAATTGATCCTCACATATGATAGAAACAGAAGAAAACAGACATTTGCAAAGTCACATAATTGCCTGAGGGATGAGAAAGTCATCTCTTCCTGTTTGTTAATTGTTTCTTGATTTAAAAAAAATTAACTCAATAGGAAAAACATGATCTGAAGGATTCTCTACAGTCAAGATATCCCATCCACATGTGCCCAAGAAATTGGTGTGAGTGGCAATCTGGTAGAGGTCACTTTGGCCAGACTTTTAGAGAAGAATTCCTTGTGAGGGAGAGAAGAAAGCATGTCAGCCTTAGTACCCTCCAATCCTACAAAAAATTGGTGAGAGGAGGACTTTGGGGTATTTGAAGTATCCAGGAAACTTGGACTGTTTGTTTTCTTTTTTGGCACCCTAACAGTGTCCAAGAAGACCTGAAGTCTTTCTTTGGTTACCAGTATTCTCCTCGTGATGCTTATTATTTACATAATGGTAGATATATGAGAAGTAAAATAGAAGATATCAGTAAGAATACCCAAGACTGAAAAATTAGGTGGACCAGTCATGTAGTAATGAGGAAGGATAGCAAATGATAATTGGGCTATGACAAATGTGTTGAACCAGAGTAAGTTCTTTAGTAATTGGTTACACTCCCCATGGAAGATTACAGAAAGACATGGACAAGAATTGAACACGATTTGAATGTGTGGAAGGATTGCAATCTGGACTGGAGATGCAAGTTTGTATTATGAGCTTGTCAGAAGGGGGATGGACATGGAACACCTCTTTGGACTGCTTATTGGGAAGTTTGATTCAACTATGGAAATTCATTCATTATTCCCAGTGTTCTAATTCTCTGGTTACAGTTCTTAGAGGTTTTTCTGGCTGGCTGCACGTTAAATCTTTCAGGGTAATGGATTCTAGATCTAACACAAACAAGACACAGAAATTTTACTTTTTATAAAGACACACAGCCAAAACAAGACAGAAAGAAACAGAACTGGATCGGCTGAGGCACACAATTGCAGTTTTATAGAGGCTCCCAGAGAGTCCAATTAACAGAGGTGTGTAATTAAGGAAAGATATCCCTACCAGAGTGATTTGGGGTGAACAGAATCAAGGGAAGGGCCATGGAGTCATTCCCACTGGTAGTGGAGAGTCCAATAAGCAGGACTAACCCTCACTTAAAGCTTTCTGTGGAAGATTAGGTTATAAGGGGAAAAAAAACCTGTAAGATACCTTTTTTTCTACAATTCCCGCCGCCTTGGATATGTTGGAATAACAGAAATAAAATTGTATTGGAAATCTTAGCCATACTAATGAAAGAAAAAAGAAAAACAAGGAATCAAAATAGTGAATGAGACCATAAAACTGTCCCTTTTTGTAGGCAATAAGATAATATACTTGAAAAATCCCAAAGATAAAAAGTTATTTGAAATAATTAATAATTTTAGATATATCCCAAATAAAACCCTTCAAGAAAAGAGAGTAAGAGATACCCCATCTAAATCAAGTCTAGACAGTATGAAATAACTGGAGATACATCTACCAAAACAAACCTAGAAACTATAGAAAATGTAAATAAATGGAGAAATATAAATAATTCCTAGGTAGGTATACCTATCCATAAAAATGAAGAACAAAAAGTTAAACTTAGCAAAGGAATTGATAAGAAATGAAAAGGGAAGAAGGTTTAGTACCATCAGATCTTAAGCTACATTATATGGCAGTAATTATCAAAACTATCTGATTCTGGCTAATAAAGTATCTTAAATATTTTATTAAAAAAGATTCTTATATCAGGCACAGGATTTAGAGAAAGAGAGAAACAACAAATGATATGTTAACTGAAATTCTCCAGTTTCAAAATTGGAAAATCACTTTTAAATTATATTATCAGAATTATCTAGGGACCTCTAGACTTGGAATCAGAGAAGCTGAGGCCATTTTAGAGTTGTTCTGAGAATAAAGCTTATTGTCCAAGAAATTATGTCTAGTGACCAGATATTGACATGGAGCATATGGGATTGAAAATGTTCTGGTTAAATGGATATTGAGAATGTTTTTACTAGGCTACAAGGAGACTTGATATTAATTAATATTGGTGATGACCATTGTAATTCATTGGTCTTTTATTTCAAGATGTTTGTATTTAAGTTTTCTTGGTTACCTTAGTGACATGTGAATCTCCTTTCTCAGAACCAGTCTACTATAAGACCTTTAAGTAGTATGATTTGTACTTGATTTGGTGTTATTTTGCAATTATGGGAATTGTGAAAAAAATTATTGCATTATTTGAATCAGAGAAACTGGATCATCTATATGTGTTGTCTAGAGACTCTAGAGGCTATGTTATGCTGACCAAAAACTCAGATTCAGACTTATGCAAAAGTTTTCTCCAAGGGCCCCCATCAGGTCTTCCGACTATTCCTATAGATGCCTAACTTATGGGTATGGATTCCTATATCATCTGAAGAAACCTCTGCTCCTGAGTGGAGGGCAAAACTCTCCAGAGACTCTCAAGATTCATCTAGTTCAGTCAAAGATGCAGCAACACATATGAGGTAGCTGTCCCAATTTGTCACACAAGGGCTGAGAATACTGTCCTAGTTTTTTTCCTCTTTTATTTTATGTGCTGAACTACCAAAGTCCTGATTGAAGTGTGTGCCGACAGTTTCTCTCCTACATTCTTGATCCCTTTTCTTTTGTGCTTGCAAGAAAAAAAAACCCTAATCATGATACCTGAGACACACTTCCCTAGTAGGTCCTTCCAAGAACTAACCCTCTGGGCAGCATCTTGTTCTATCCCAACTGGCCTCTTGTGGCATTTTGGCTTATACCTCTCTCTCTCTCCCCTTTATTGACTACAGGGATAGGGATTCTTTCAGATCCCCTCCTTTTAGCCCCAAAGGGGGAAATGGCAAGATATTAGAAGACCCCCAGCAAGCAAGTTGTACCTTGAGTTTGGCATAATAACAATCTTTTGCACGCACCCTATGGCTGATCTCAAGATAGCAAAACCCCAGAATTGGGATTTGTGATTTTAATTATTTATCCCTATTTCCCAGGGGACACTGACATGAGGTCTGGAACTGCAGTTGACATACAAAGAAAGTGATCAATCAAATTTCTGGACACTGAACATTCCTATGCTTGTAATCACTAAGTCAACCAAACCAGGTGCTGCACTCCTCTTCCTATCACTCTAACTCTGGTTTTGTATCTTGCTGAATGATCACAAGGCTTCACAATTATAATGATTTGACACAATTACAGAGCTCAGTGATTCTAATAACTCAGAGACTTTTCGCAAGACTCAAGAAGGCTTGTATTGTTCCCCCAAATGCCAGCTGTGGGAATTGTTTAATCAAGACCTAACAATGACTATTGGGTCCCACCTTTTTGAGGTTTTTATGCATTAAATACCTATCCTTGCCACAAGCCAGCCTTTTCAGGAGGAATTCCACTTGCAAGAGTTTCCCTCACTTTGAAATTGAACTTCTGTTTTGATTCCTGACTCTCCTGTCTCTGGCCTGCTTTCTTTGACTATAGCCACTCACAGATTGAAGACCAGTTCTGGTTTGGTTGACAATGTCAAAAAACAATTGATGTATTTAAAACCAATATTTTCTTATGGACATTATCGAATTTTCAATCTAGTTTGTTTTTTGGTACATTTCTTGAGCGTCATGTTGCCTCACTTCCATTGGTCTTTGTGACACCTTCATTCAAGAAAGAGTTTATTGTGTTTAAATATTATTCCAAATACTAGTAATGGTATAAACATAAATAAATCTGGTCACTACCCTCAAAGTGGTTCTAGCACATAGTTAAGATACATTCACAAAATACAAATTCAGATAAGCATGAATCCATAGAAATAATACAAAATACTATGAAATTAGGTAAGAGAAAAATCACTTCTTGCTAATATATTGGAGTAGTAGTTAGGGAGAATTCAGGAAATTTAATTTTTTTACTTTTACATCCTACTTTGTAAACTGGGTTCTAAACTGCATCCTTGTTGGAAAGGATTCTGTCTTGGGGTTTGCAACAATAGCATATTTCTTAGCCTTATGCCCCACCCAGCATCTTTATGCAGGGAAAAAACTTAGATCAACTCATTTTAATTTACTATTAAGTTTATATTTATATCTATCTATCTCTCTGGCTCTTTCTCTATAACTCTCTATTCCTACATGCACCTCAAGACTTCCAAAACTTTTCTATGGATAATATGGAGTTAGCATGGTATAGGAAAAGAATGATCAGATTTGACATTAAGATGTGGGTTCAATATAGTGGTACACTAGTGAATGTTTACCAACTGATTCTCCAGGAAAAAATGTGCATATGGCACACTTTAATGTTCATTATTGACTTTTCACCATCACTCTCTTAAATCTAGATGATCAATAGAACAATGAATTAAATTCTAATGGGCAATATCTGCTAATTTCTGAGGTATAAATGCTCATATTGAAACTATAACAATCACTCTTGCATGTCTTTGATTCAAAGTCTTGTTCTGTCACAGTTTGGTTCCAATAAGTACATTTATTTCCCTTTCTTAGATCAGGGATTTTTAACCTTTTTTGTGACATGGACCCCTTTGGCATTTGAAGTCTATGGATACTTTCATGAAACAAAGGATTACAAAGAAAACCAATTATATTTAATTAGATATAATATTTTTCCATCCAAATTTAGAAAAAGTACACTCTATTATAGGGCTACATTCTATGTAACAGGAATTCAAGGAACCTATAGTACTGTCACTGATGAAATTCAACAAAGGTAGATTGAAGCATATTTACTCCAAGCAAGATAATATTTTATTAACTGGAGTGCAATGATTCAAGGATTTGCCTCAGTTTAGCCAAAGACCCTGAGATGAAGACTTAAGTCATTTTTATAAGCTTAGAACAAAGAACAGAACTGGGTGAGTGAATTGACATACTAAGGTTAAGGAAAACATAATTGGTTGCATAATTGAGGTGTGTGTGTGTGTGTGTGTGTGTGTGTGTGTGTGTGTGTTTAATTGGTGTATGTGTGAATTGGTTGGAGGTTGGGAATGCTTGTTTAGCAACAATCTCCTCCTTCTTTCCCATGACTAAGAAATGTTCATTGTTTGAGTTTATCTGCAAGATCAGAGATAGTGGACAAGACATTGTGGAACACTGAACAGACTCCCTGGTATCCTCTTGCAAGATTTCCTTGAGGCAAGAATAAAACAGTGATTGGGGGGGAACTGGATTTTTAAACTTAACTCATAACAAGCTTGCTGAAGTTCTACACTAAATTCAGAGATAAAGAACCGTGAGTTAGTCAGTTACAGGAAAAAAATATAAATAGAATTAATAAAAATGACTCAGAATCAATTTAATCTTCTCATTACCCAAATCAATGACTGAGTATATGCATTCTATAGAAATACAGGTGCTGCAAACCTGGCAGTTTAAGCTGTTCTTCTATTTTGATGCTTCTCTTAACGAGAATCTGTTGCTACTATTGACAAAATTTAGGATTCTACAAATTTATTCTACTACTCTTCCTTCACTAGGTCTCTTCATGCCCAAGTCATCACCCTAACATGGCATCTTTTCTGTTTTGTGCTTCTTTTCTCCTGACTTCCTTCTTTATACTCATATCACTTTCTCTTTTTATGAGCTTCATTCTGTGCCTTCTTCCTTGTATATTGGCCAATCATAATCTGGGAAATCATGTTTTTCCTCATCAGTTCCATTTCATTATAGGTTATTCCACATGGATTTTCTCTTCCTACTTCTGATTCTCTCAAAAGTTTGGGAAGAGGGGGAACATGTAAAAAAAGTTTTCATGAATTGTCATATTTGTACATGTCATCTTCTCTCATATTGAGGAGACATATTTTTATTCTTATCAATTTTTGTCTTTAAAAATATGAATACTATGTTTTATCAAAAGCCATTTCCATATATGTTGATATATAGAGATGTAATCACTTTGCTAATATTTTGCTATGTGACAATGTGTAGTTAGTGGTATTAGTCTATTTTCTCTGCCTTATCTCTCTTTGGTTTGGTTAGCAGGAGCATATTTATCTTATAGATGGAGTTGGGGAAGGTGCTGTTTAAGTTTATTTTTATGAGTAGTCTTTTAGACTTTATAAAAGTTATTTTCTTTAAATGACAGAATTAACTTTCAAGTATATCTGTAACATGTTGGAAGTTAATTTATTGTTTGCTTGATTTCTTTTTCTCAGATCATGTTGTTTAGGTTATGTGTACTGTTTTCTTTTCTGTTTTTACAAATATTCATTTGAGTTTTCATTTTTCTTGACATAATGTGGGACAGCAATTCCAAGTTTTCTTTATTTCTTCTGTTAATTATTAAGTTCTTCTTCACTTTAAAAAACTAGATGATTTGATAGTTCTCTCAATTAGCAAATGGTTTATCTAATTTAATTTATTAAGCTTTAAAAACAATGATTTGCTTTGAAATTTTGTTTATTTTTGCTTTCCTATATTATCATCTCTATTAAAGAAAAAAGAAAATTTAAACTTGCATAATACAACAAAACAATTTCCCACATTGGATTATGCCTGAAAATATGCGTCTCTTTCCATTTTAAATTTAATCACATTCTGTAAGTGCTGAATTTCCTCTTCAATATTTTGGACTCATGACATCACTAAATTAATCATATTTCTAAAATCTTTTGAAGTTGTTTCTCTAAGTATATTTTCTAGTATTGTCATTGTAAGATGGTTCCTCTGATTCAACTTACTTCACTCTGAATTAGTTTGTAGAAATTTCCATAGATTAATCTGAAACTGTCCATTTCATTATTTCTTAAGGCACAATAATTTCCCATTAAATTCATAAGCCATAATTTGTTTAGTGACTTGCCAAAAGGGAGGAAACCATCTTGGTTTCCAATTTTTGATTGCCACAAAAAAGCTTCTTTAATGAAAGCTTCTCTTTCTTTGATGTCTTTGGGAAATAGACATAGCATTACTTTTACTGGGTCAACAGGTATGCAGTTTCATTAATTCTTGAAACATAACTGCAGTTGAACTCCAGAGTGTCTCCATTGATTCATGGCTTCACAAACAGTAGAGCAGTGTACCTATTTCCCCACAGTTCCTTCAGTATTTATCATTTTCTTCTTTTATGATTTTGACCAATGTGATGAGTGTGAGATGAGTTGTTTTATATTTCAACTAAATTGTTTTATTATTAATTTCATTTATAAAATTTCCATTTTTGTATAGAGTTATTTTTGAATTTGTTAACTTTTAAATTTTTTAGTTTTTTTAGTTGCATACTCAATTAACTTGTCTTTTCTATCTCCCCTTTATTTTTTCTCATTAAAACATGCTTTATTTTAAAACTGCTGGTCAACCTACACTTTCCTTCTTTTCAAAAAATATTTTATTTTTTTCTCTCATTACATGTAAAATATTTTTAACATTTTTTTTTAAGTTTTGGGTTCTGTCCTTTCTCTCCCCTTAACCTTCTCTGAGACAGATAACAATCTGACATATATTATACATGTATAATAATGTAAAATATTTCCAAAATTGTAGATTTGTGTAAGAAGAGTCAAACAAAAAAGCAAGAAAGGTAGATAGGCAGGAAGGAAGGAAAGAAAAAAGGAAGCAAGCAAGCAAGGAAGGAAGGAAGGAAGAAAGGAAGGAACTAAGTGGAAAACAGTATGTTTCAGTCTGTATTCAGACAATATCAGTTCTTTTTTTGGAGAGACAGATGGCAGCTTTCATCATAAATCCTTTGGGATTGTCTTGGATCATTGTATTGCTGAGAATAGCTAAGCCATTTCACAGTTTTTCATTGTACAGTATTGTTAATGTGTAAAATGTTGTTGTTCTGCTCACTTTACTTCATATCAGTTCATGTAGATCTTTCAAAGCTTTTTTTTGAAATCATTCTACTAGTCATTTGGTAGGTACGATTACTATCCCCATTGTACAGATAGGAAAACTCAGGTAGGAATAGGTTAAATGTCTTGCTCAGGGTCACATAGTAAGTATTAGAGACTGATTTAAATTTGGTTCTTGTGTATTCAGGGAAAGCTCTCTATTTGTTGTACCACCAAGCAGTCTAAAAAATCATTACAAAAATAAATATCCAATGAATTCCAAAATATTTATACAAGAAATTTTTGTGCAAGCTAATATCATGAAACACAGTGAGTACCAATCAAATGGGGCAAAGCTGAGGAAGTTAGAGCATAGGAATGATGCCATGGCATATTAGAAAGAAGTCATAAGAAACCCTAGGATTTCAGAGAAGAATTCAGTCCATTTTCAGGGCTTTATGCACAGATTAAAATTGGCAATGTTTAATGAGATCTACTGTGCAGGAAGAGGTCTTTTATCATTAGTTAGATCCATAAGTTTTAACTCTAGCAAGATTTTTTCAGTGCATACACAAATATGAGCTCTGGGTGATATTCTCACAATTATCGCTTTTATAAGACTTATTTGTATTGTGAGTATTGTGATATCCTCCATCTTCTAGGGAAAGGAAAGTTCTCATTAAACATATTCATAAGTCTTTCCTCCACTATGACTCCTCTGATGTAAAGGAAGAGATGATCTCAGCTTGAAGACTTTCCCACATTTAGTCCATATAAGGTTTGCTCCCAAGATGAACTTCCTGATGTCTAAGAAAGGTCTGTATTCCATTTGTATTCCTTTCATATTCATTACAGGGATCTGATTTCTGTCTCCTACATGTTTCCTGATGGGAAATAAAGGATGACTTTAGTCTGAATGATTTTACACATTGATTATATTAATGAGGTTTTTCCTTTAGAATGGATTCTCTGGTATTTAGTTACAGAAGAATGTACATTAAAATCTTTACTACATTCCACTCAAAGTTATTCTCCAATGTGGATTCTCTGATCTTTAGCAAGATTTGAGCTCTGTGTGAAAGCCTTTCTATATTCATTGCATATGGAAGATTTCTCTCCAGTGTGAATTCTTTAATGTTTAGCCATAGTGGAGAACTGTGTGAAAGCCTTTCCACGTTCATCACAATTCATAAGGTTTCTCTCTAGCATGGATTCTTGGATGTTTAGCTAGATTGGAGTGCTGTGTGAATGTAATCAAAAAGCTTCTTTCCAGTGTGAGTTTTCTGATTTTCAGCAAATTTAGAATAACATCAAACATTCTTTCCACATTGATTACATACGTAAGATTGTTTTCCAGATGGAGTCTCTGATATTTACTAAGAGTTGATTTCTCTCTGAAATTCTTTCTCTGTTTATTATATTCATAAAGTTTCTCTTTAGTGTGGATTCTCTGATGTTTAATAAGAGAAGAGTGTGTACTAAAAACTTTATTACATGTATGACACTCAAGGTTTCTCTCCATCATGGATTCTCTAGTATTTAGCAAGATTTGAGCTCTGTGCAAAAGCCTTCCCATATTGATTTAATTCAAAAGATTTCTTTCTCGTATGAATTTTCTAATGTTTGGCAAGACTGTGTGAAAGTCTTTCCACATTCACTACATTCATAATGTTTCTCTCCAGTGTGAATTCTCTGATGTTCAGCAAATTTGGAGTAACATCAAAAATTCTTTCAATATTGATTACATAAGTAAGATTGTTCTTCAGTATAGCTTCTCTGGTGTTTAGCAAGACTAGATCTCTCTCTAAAATAATTTCTAGATTTATTACATTCATAAGACTTCTCTTCACTATGGATTCTCTAATGTTTGATAAGGGAAGAGTATACACTAAAAACCTAACCATATTCATGACACTCATGTGATTTTTCTTGAGTCTTATTTTTAGCTACACTGGAGCTCTTTCTCAAATCCTCTGTATGCATTCATAATCTTTCTCTCCAGTTTGATTAGCAAGTTCCACTCCTTCTTCAGTAGAGTCTTTCCATGAGGTCATTTTCAGATTTGCATTCATCTTCATATCAAACCTTGTCTCTGCATCTAGGGAGACCAGGTTCTGGGAATTCTCTACCATGACATTCTGGTAGACCTCTTTCTGAGAATGGTCCAAGAGGTGCCTCTCTTCCTGGTTCAAATCCACTGTCACATCCTTGACTGTCATCAACTCCAGCCATGCTGTCTCCCATGGAGCAGCCTGTGTCAAGTGAATAGATAATCAATTTATAAAATGAAGGAATGGGGATATGTATGCCTGGTTCTTTGGATGCTTTCTGGGAAAGACCATAGAGGGGAAAATTCTATCTCCCCTTTATTAAGGAAAATCTATAAATGTGTAATTTTTTTCCAGATTACTGATAAACTGATCATTTAAACATTATTTACTCATCATTTAAGTAAATTTTGGGGTTATATTTTCTTTATTTACAATAGATTTAATGTGTTATGGCCTGTGTAAGACACATTTAATATACCTGCCTTTCTGAATTTATTCATGAGTTCTTTATACCTTAGCATACAATGTATATCATGTCTGGTTTTTATAACATTCTTTTCAAATCATTAATTTTGTTGTAGTTGTTTAGCTTTCTGTTATTTGTTTAAATCTGTGATAAGACAATTATTGTCTTACTAGTTAAGCTTTTTGACATTCAGTTATCTTTTTTTTAAGGATATAGATCCTTTGCTATTTGGTACAAATATTTTGATATTAATTTTATTCATTATTTCTAATGTCCTTAAGCACAATTAAGTTAATCATGAGTCATCAAACTTTTATTATGCACTTAACACATGCTAGGTACTTCTTTTTTGTCTGTCTTATCCATATCTATATTTATGATTGTCTTGCCTGTTACAATGATTGCCATTTCTATTTTTGTGAATTAAAGTAGAGCATAATTTCTATTTTAACCTCTTATTTTTTACTATAAGTTTTTGGATTTTGTTTTCCAATATATTCTGCCACATTTTTCTATTTTATGGGTGAGTTATTCCTATAACTATTCATGGTTGATATTTCAAAATTTTTCTTCTATAACAAATCCTGTTACAGTATTTATTTGTTCCTTGACTTTATTTAAAAGAAATCAATACTATACTGTAATTTATATTGCTTGGGAAAAAAATCTTGCCCCAGTCGTTTTTCTTACTTCTTTCCTTTTAGCTGAGACCTAAATTATTGGGCTTTGTCGCTCTCATTTTTTAAAAATTACTTCTTTGTAATTCATTTATATTACGATATTTTACCCTTTGACCTTATCTTTTCTCAGATGTCTCTTTCCCCCTTCTGTATTTGAGAAAAATCCCACACTTATTTGATCAAACACTCCTCTTTTTCTTTAGGGTACTTTTTTTGAACACATAATTCCCAAATTTGTTTCTCTTTATTTCTTAATAACTCCTAGAGTTGCCATTTTTCACAAAAATGGCAAAATTTTGTCTTTCCTTTTAAGTATGTAAGTATTATCACTTAGTTCTTTTGATTTATTTTAATTATTTATTTTTTATAAATTTCTATTATCAACCACATTTACATTTTAAAAATTTCTCACCTCTGATTTCCTTAAAAGGAACTCTTATCATTCATCAGTTTAGCTAAATGTTCATTTTTCCTCATTGCAGGATTATGCTCAACTTTTCAGTATAAATTATCCTTGAGTACAAGGATTTTTTTTAGCATCTTCTATTCTATTTTTCCTTTAAAAAATCTAATTAAAACTGAATAGTTTTGAGTAATTATAACTTTGATTTTTTTTTCCCCTGGAATCTGGTACTTGTTGGTCATATATCTGGGAGTTCCTCTGTGATAATCTTTTGAATTCTCTTATTCTCTGGTTCCAAAATGTCTGAGTAATTGTCTATCATGAAATATGGTGTTC
This sequence comes from Antechinus flavipes, assembly GCF_016432865.1. Classification (NCBI taxonomy): domain Eukaryota; kingdom Metazoa; phylum Chordata; class Mammalia; order Dasyuromorphia; family Dasyuridae; genus Antechinus; species Antechinus flavipes. Next base: position 121,580,433 of record NC_067402.1, read on the forward strand.
AGGACTTTTGTTTTATCATGTTGGTCTGGGTGACCAATAATAGTTAATCTTTCCTAATCCTGTCTTTCTGAAAAAGTTCTCTGAAAAAGAGCTCTTGAGTTCGTTTAATTTTGTTTTCTTTGTATTTTGGTCTAATTATTTTATCATGAAATTTTTAGTTCCATCTTCTCATTTTAAAAAATGCTAATTTCCTTGTTAAAGCTCTTTAGTATCTTACCTAAGATATCAATTTTACTTTCAAATTTTTCATTATGAGCTTTAATTTCAGTACTTATTTTCCCCTCAGTTCTTCTGTGGAAATATCCAATTAATCTTAGTCTAACATTATATATGGCCCATGTATAGCCCCTCACCTCTGTAAAAAAAAAAAAAAGGAGAGAGGCTCATTTTATTCATTCTCCTTTGAAGACAAAACTGATTATTAAAATTATGCAGCGTTCAGTAAGTTTAATATATGTTGTCACTTTTCTCTCTTGACAAGGGGTCAGTCTGATTATTATTAGATGTTATTAAGTTTAGCACTCCATCTTTGATAAGGCTCCTCCTGGTCAATGATGGTTCAGTGATTCAGAGGTAATGCTTTTATATTGTAAATTAATTTTTTTTTAACTAAAAGGTCCCTGCATTTCTTGTATTCTTGCAGGACTGTGTTCTTCTTTTAGATCCTAATTTGTCTATATGTCTCTATGTAAATTCTGGAGGCAGACCTAGAAATTGCTTCTGAAACAATAAGATTACTAGTGATCAGGGTCTGTGATATTAATTGGCTATCTTCAAACTCATTTCTGTTCCTGAGGTCTTAGAAGAGAGAGAAAATTCAGTAGAGAAGTAGAATAAGCCATAATCCTATGAATTGTGGAGTTTGCCTCTTTTCAATCCAAATCTCTCTATTAACATAGCAGACGACGTAGTGAAGACATTGTACCCACAGGACCAACCCTATGTATCTATCACAGTAAATTTTGATTCAGGGAAAAGAAAAAAACGGAGTTAACAGATGTGAGGAGAGGTTTTCAAATCAGAAGTGCCTGTCCATGAGCATGTGATTGGATGCTACCCAGAGAAACAGTTCAGACCTGGAAATGAAAATATCTGTATAGCCACTCTGTGGCTGCTGTTGTTTTATCTGTTTGATAGCTTTGTTCCAAACCATATGGTGTGGGAACAGTACAAGTACATATTTGTAAATAAATAAACTGTCAATCTCTTCCTGTTGTGATTATACAAATTTTTCCTATTTTCTTCTTCTTCTTCTTCTTCTTCTTCTTCTTCTTCTTCTTCTTCTTCTTCTTCTTCTTCTTCTTCTTCTTCTTCTTCTTCTTCTTCTTCTTCTTCTCTCTTCTTCTTCTCTCTCTTCTCTCTCTCTCTCTCTTCTCTCTTCTCTCTCTCTCTCTCTCTTCTCTCTCTCTCTCTCTGTCTCTGTCTCTGTCTCTTGTCTCTGTCTCTCTCACACCTTTCCTGCCTCCCTCTCTCTATCCTTCTCTGTCTCTGTCTCTGTCTCCATCTCTGTTTCTCTGTCTGTCTGTATTTCTCTTTCTCTCTTTCTGTCTCTCTCAGACACACCTTCCCTGCCTCTCTCTCTCTCTCTCTCTCTCTCTCTCTCTCTCTCTCTCTCTCTCTCTCTCTCTCACACACACACACACACACACACTTCCCTGCCTCCCTCTAGCCCTCTCTGTCTCTCTGTCACTTGTTTCTGTCCACCTTCCTGCCTCCCTTTATCCCTCTCTATCTCTGTCTCTCTCTGTCTCTGTATTCCTCCTTTGCTCTCTCCCTCACTGTGTTCTCTCTCTGATATTTCTGAAATTAGAATCTTTCTGACTCCACAAAACCAAGCACGGCATGCTTTCAGTGCTTCTTGAGAGATGATGCAAAGGCAGAGCTCAGCAGGACAGAATAACATACCCAAACGATGCTATTTTGCAGTTGTTAGGCATGGTTCTATTTGACGTTTTGCCTGGTCATTTGAAGACATTTAAAAAATTCTGAAGGTAATTTTTCATGCTTTATTCTCTTCTGAGCCCTATTCTCACAAAATTTTCAGGCTTTTATTTCCCATGTTTGAATCTCAGACCCCAGCTCGTAGCTGTTTCCAATTTCTTAAAACAAGCAGTAAGAGAGAACAACAACCTCAAGGTTATAAAAGGGCACAGGAGAGAAAAAGAGAGGAGCCAAGTTGGTGTGACTGGCAGGATCTGTGCTTTTTCCTTCTTTTGGACTCCCCAGGGTACTTTAAGTATGCTCAGTAAATACTGTAGATTGATGGACTGACTGGAGCAGCTGGATAGGCATATCTCATCCACACAGGGATTAACCAAGGACAGATGATGGTCAATAAGAAATACTATATTTTTTTCATCAAAGCAGGGTCTGGAAAAAAGGATAATGGGGTCTTTGGGCCCCTATAGGACACGATCCCAGACACTGCACCCCCTGGACAGGCTCTTAGCTCTTAACTCTCAAGCTAATCCTAAGGGTGGCTGCTGCCAGCTACTCGCCTTTCTATTCTCTCCTTCAGTTCCCCAGTCAGAATGGTGGAATGGATAAAGAGCTGGCCCTAGAAAGCAGGAAGATCTGAGTTCAAGTCTTGGAGCTGTGCAGAATTATATCTCACCTAGTGATGAGCATGATATAAGAAAGATTTAATGGATAAATAAATATTTAAGAAAATTGAACTGGCTCTGACTTTATGATTTATTTTTGCCCAGTCATCGTTTCAGTGACTGTTGATGGAGTTGGGGGTTTCTTGGCAAAGGTTTTGCAGTGATTTGCCATCTCTTTTTCCAGTTCATTTTATAGTTGAAGAACTGAGGCAATTAGGGTTAAGTGATTTGGCCAGAGTCACATAGCTAGTAAGTGTCTGAGGCCAGATTTGAACTCAGGAAGCTATCTTGCTGACTCCAGGCCCAAACTACTGCATCACCTAATACTCTCCTTCTGAGATATATTACTATTTCATAGATATTTTATTGCTCTGTCTTTTTTTGTATGACGATTAGGAACCTTAAAGGTGTCTCAAGATTGTTTGGATCCTACTTCCTTTGCCTAAATTAAGACATTCTTTTTCATGAACTGAGAGAAGTAAAGAACTTCTTCTTTGCCTCTGATATGGAGCAGAAAGTGAGCTTATTAAAACCAAAGAAATAATACCTAACATAGTCTAATCCAAGACCTTTATTAGGAGTAGCCCATACTGCATTTAAACTGTTGTAAACATTGTCAACTAGACTGGCTAAAAATCCTTCTGAATTCTAGCCAGAGTGCTTTTCCCTGTTTTATGTTACCTTAGAAGGCTCCATGGACTAAGTACAGTGCTTTGTACATTCTTCATATTAAAACAATAAGTAGATATTGCTATTTCTAAAAATGCTTTTGAGTTAATATAAAGTATATGTTTATACTAACTATGCTAGCACATTATTGTGTTAAGTCAACAATCATTTATTAAATATTTACTATATGTTAGGTTAAATGGTAAGGATATAAATAAAAGCAAAAAGAAAGAAAATCTGTCCTCAAGGAGCTTGCATTCTAATAAAAGAAAATAGCATAGAAAAGTGAGCTGAAAAATAAGAATGGAAGAGGCAGAAAGGTCACCAATGTTAGGGCATGATGGAGAAATCTGAAGAAGCAGAGTAAAGCAGGGAGAGGAGTGAAAAATGGAAAAATACTTTCTCAAAAGGGAAATTCTGGGATGAACTTGATGTTCAAGAGAGCTTTTAGAAATAGAGGGATCTTCTAGATCCTACAAGATTCATCCTACAAGAACTAATTGCCAAAGGCAATTTTATAATCGCCACAACAATAGCCCTCTCAGCCCTACTAAATCTATTTTTCTATATACAAATTATTTATGCATCCGGTCTCACCAGATTCCCATCCACTAATAACTCTAAAATACAGTGGTACAATAACTCAATAAAACCCACTGCATTAATTCCAACAACTACAGGGTAAAGGGACACATTCCAGGTTGAAAAAGCAGGTGGGATATGGTGGAGAAGACCAGAGAATCAGGAAGAGGAGTGATAACTCAAGTCTTTAATACTTTAAAATTCTTAAATTGAATTAAACTTTTTATTTTTTAATTATTTTTTAAAATAACTTTTTATTGATAGAACCCATGCCAGGGTAATTTTTTTTACAGCATTATCCCTTGCATTCATTTCTGTTCCGATTTTTCCCCTCCCTCCCTCCACCCCCTCCCCTAGACGGCAAGCAGTCCTTTACATGTTGAATAGGTTACAGTATATCCTAGATACAATATATGTGTGCAGAACTGAAAAGTTTTCTTGTTGCACAGGGAGAATTGAATTCAGAAGATAGAAATAACCCAGGAAGAAAAACAAAAATGCAAGCAGTTTATATTCATTTCCCAGTGTTCTTTCTTTGGGTGTAGCTGCTTCTGTCCATCTTTGATCTGAATTAACTCTCTTTATCGAAGAGATCCACTTCCATCAGAATATATCCTCAAACAGTATCGTTGTTGAGGTGTATATAATGATCTCCTGGTTCTGCTCGTTTCACTTTAAACTTTTTATTTTAAATCAAAGGGCATTCAAAGGGATGGCTTATAAACACTTGGAATGAGAAATGGTGTTCACTATAAACTAATTTAGACTTGTAGCAAGTCAAACCAGAGTAAGCTTCCTATTCTGACAAGGATCAGACTGATCTCAAAGATGGGATCATAAATTTCAATAAACTATTTTAAAAAAGTCTTTCATGATAGCTTTGCAGACAAAAGATGAACTTAATGAAAAATAGTATTATTAATAACATTTGGAATTGATTAAATCACTAGATCTAAAGAGTGATGATTAATATTAATAAATTGATGTTAACCTATAAGAAGATTTCTAACAACATGCCATTGGACTGTGTTGTCAGTCCTCTCCTCTCCAAAAGCAAAATAAAAAACAAAACCAAAAAAAACCCATGTTTCATCTATGTATATATGACTCATATGTTGAATACCACTCATTTGTTGCTAAATTGGAAAACAGATAGTAAAAGGTACCATACTTGTTAGAAGGTGAGAAGGTTTCTAGCTGACAGGCTTTTTGGAGAAGCTTTGAAATAGATAAGACATGATTACATTTGGAGAATAGAGGAAGAAAAGGTGTACCTTACACCTACCTTGGTGTAAGGGAACATGGATTCAGCAAGGTGGGTTTATCTCAGAGGCAGGCTTGTTATTTTTTCTTTTTCTTAGTGTTGCCTTTCTTTTAGCATAGACCTTGTAGACATCAGAAGGTTCTGAAAGGCCTGTGAGGGACAGCCACAAAGGCTATCTGAAATGGAACAATTAAAGTTACTAATCTAGTAGCAGGCTCAATCTTGAATCAAGCAAAAATGCTGGTGTCAGAGAGGGATGACCTCCAAAAGACAATCCTGGAGTTTGATTGAACTGTACTTTGAACTTGAAGTGTGAACTAGCTAATTGGCAATCTTGCAGAACTATTTATGTTCTTATGAGGCTTGGATATTGGTCTCTCAATTGATTGTACATGTAGGAATGTTGTTAAATTCCATTATCGTTTTAGGATTCTTTATTGCTTAATATTTCCTTTTCTGTGTAAGAATAAACTCCCTGTCATTTTAAAATATTCTCCTGTGCTAAGGAAAACTCTTATACTCTGAGTCCCAACCATTTCTATAATGAGCATCTCTGTAAGTAGCTACTTAACCTGGAATAACCAAGATAGTGCAGAACTAATGAGTGTGAGAGCTGAGAAGCCTACTTTCCCTATTGGGATGTCACCTATCCCTATGGAAATTTAAGAATGGGAATTAGTATAGATTATCAGCTCTATGGACTCAGCTGAGTAGAGTTTAGCTAGCTACTATGCTAGAACTTGTGGAAATTGGGAAGAATAGTTATTAGGCTGGATAACAGAACTGGGATCCAAAAAGATCTTAAAGAATTTATTAATTCAGTAAGTTTAACTTTAATGGAGATAAAATTGAGTCCTACAATTGGATCCAAACAATTAGCACAACTAGAGAAAAGGGGAAAGTATGACTGCATTAGTTCATGTGGAAAACATCCAGTGGTTTAAAAAAAACCCTGAAAATTCAGTATGTCAATAAAGTGACACAGAAGCAAAAATGAGCAAAAGCAATCTTTGTGAAAATATAATTTAAAGTTTTATTTCTTTTACAGAAGCAGGTAACAACCCATCTATATCTTAGTAAAAAGTCTTCCTGAGTTGCTGTTATCCATATCTGTCAAATTAAGTCCAAGCTTTTTAGCCTGAAATTCAAGATTCTCCAAAATTTGTCTCACATTTCAGTTTATTTCACATTCTTCCCTGTGAAAACATTCATTCCAAAATGGATTATTCCAAGTTAGGATTATTAGTTAGTGGATTATTCACAATTTCTTCCTAACTTCTATTTCTTGGGCTCCAAAACTTGCTTCAAGATGCAACTCTATTGCCACTTTTTGAAATAGAACTTTACTGATTTTGTTGCAGCATTCCTGTTGTCATTAGTTGTTAAAGCTCTTCAGTTTGAAATTACTTTTCATTATTTTGCATATATTTTGTAAACCATCTCACCTTTCATTTTATAAATAGCTGATCTGAATGATAAAGAAATTAGGTCATTGATTTGGCCAAAATCCCATAGCAAGTCACTGGCACAGCAGGAATAGACTTAGATCTCTTAACTCCTAACCATTGCTCTTTCTCCCAGACCATGCTGCTCATTGACTTCCATACCTTTGGCCACTCTTTTGCCCCATGACTGCCTTGTGCCCAAGCACATTTTTGCCTCTTGAAATCCGTTTTATTCCTCAAGATTTAAATTAAAGATAATGAACTTCTCTGCTGCCAGGAATAAGTTCTCCCTTCTCAGATCTTTCATAGAACTTTGTATCTCTCTTCTGCATTTAAATTTTAATACATGGCCACCTTATCTGTGATCATATTTAACTCTCTTACTAGGAAATAAACAGGAACATGAATTGTTCATTTTTGTAGTAAGAACAACATATAGCATACGCGGCAGGGATCCTCAAACTACAGCCGGGGGGCCAGATGCAGCAGCTGAGGACGATCCCCCTCACCCAGGGCTATGAAGTTTCTTTATTTAAAGGCCCACAAAACAAAGTTTTTTTTTACTATAGTCTGGCCCTCCAACAGTCTGAGGGACAGTGAACTGGCCTCCTATTTAAAAAGTTTGAGGACCCCTGAAAGGTCACACATAGAGAAAGCATTTCATATATACTTGTTGGTTTGAGTTGATTATTAAATATTTGAGTAGTCATCTAAATCAACTTTGTATTTTAAAGATGAGGACAATGTGGTCAAGAGTACATATTTTACTCAAAAGTGCACAAATAATAAGAATAGTGGAATTCAGATATAAATTCTCTAACTGCATCTAAATGTATGTATTTTTAAAAAAAATTTTCTTTTTACTTGTTAAGCTAATAATCATAAATGAACATGAATATTTCAATATATCTGCAATAGATGCCCTGCCTTGCAATAAAAAAGCAGAGTTCTACAGCAAAATTAAGCAATTCATGGGTTATACCTAAGAATGGACATTTCATCCTTTATAGCTCATCCATCATCTTTCTGCCAAGAGATGGGAAGTATGTTTCAACATTAGTCTTTTGAAGTCATGATTGTCCACTGCTTTGACCAGAGTTTTGAAATTTTTCACGTTTGTTTCTCTTCACATTATTATTGTGACTGTCATGTGAATTATCTTCTTGGTATTGTTCATTTCAGTGTATATTAGTTCATACAAATTTTCCTGCATTACTCTGAATTCATCATATTTATCATGCCTTAAGATGCAATAATATTCCTTTTTTGTAATAGCTTTTTTTTCTATAATAATATTCCTTGACACTCATGTGCCACAGTTAGACAAGTCATTCCCCCCAGCTGATAGGGACTTATTTTTTTTTATTATGTCTTTCTTTTTTTATTATAGCTTTTTATTTACAAATATATGCATAGATAATTTTTCAGCATTGACAGTTGCAAATTCTTTTGTTCCAACTTTTTCCCTCCTTCCCCCCACCCTTCCCCCAACATATGTTAAATATGTAAAAGTATAAGTAAAATACAATATATGTATACATATCCAAACAGTTATTTTGCTGTATAAAGAGTCAGACTTTGAAATAGTGTACAATTAGCCTGTGAAGGAAATCAAAAATGCAGGCGGACAAAAATAGAGGGATTGGGAATTCTCTCAGAGTTCTTTCCCTGGATATAGATGGTTCAGTTAATTACTGCTCTATTGGAATTGTTTTGGTTCATCTCATTGTTGAAATGGGCCACATCCATCAGAATTGATCATCATATAGTATTGTTGTTGAAGTAAGTAATGATCTTCTGGTCCTGATGGGGACTTGTTTTATTTCCATTTTTTGCCAAACCCAAAAAGTGCTACTATAAATGTCTTTATTCATATCGTTCTTGAGATAAATCTCTAATAGTTCTAGTGACCCCTATTTTTTTTAAAAAGCATAATCATTGCCTTTCCCATGATGTTTAAGTCCCTTGATAATCTAGCTTTTATTGTTTTGGTCATTGAATTTTGGTTTTGGTATTTACCTTTTAAAAATTGATTTTAATAAATGGTTCAAATATATTTAAGGGGAAAAAGATAGAAACTTGAAACTGGTTTTAGAAAGAGCATTACTGCTTTCATTCCAAATAAATTATATTTAATGTAAAAAATCTCTATGGAATAGATATTACCCCTCTGCTTTGTGTGATGACTGTTTTACTACCCAGAAAGGAGCTATTTCAATGGTAAAGATAGAAGGAGAAAAAAAGAAGGTGTGAAGGTAGATAACGAGACCTTTCCTATGTCAATACCACCAAGCTCATTTGAATCTCAAAAAACACAAAGAGAAACCTACTGGAAAGATGAGATTTGTGAACTGCCTTTATGGTGGAGCAAAGAAAAGGAAAAGAAAGGGGTTAAGAAACACTACATCTCTGAGTGAGGTATTCATTGCAGAAATCAGTGGATTTATTAGGAGGGCAACTGTTTCTTCAACACTGTTATATAGTCCTAAAGTTAAATATTCATTGTTTTGCATGGGCCTGTCACTAGCCTAGCTAGAACTCTCTGGTGGTTCATTCATTCCTAACAGTGCTAACATAGCCTGGCATGTGAGCAACTGCACTCTCAGCAACCATAAATTGTCTGAAAGTTTCGTTTCATTTTAGGGAGAAAATTAAGTGTCTGTTCCAATAGTGAAGAGGAAAAATAGCTCTCATTTTGTGGACACATTTCTTGCTGTGAGCTTATAAATACCACTGCTGCTAAGGTGTCCTTTCCTTATTTCCTTGTGAATCAACTCTGAGTTAGTGCTTTGAGATATTTACAAATGGCAGAAAGCCACTGAGAGCAAAGAAAAAATATATAAAAGTAAATTACAGTTTCTTCTTCTGAACATGATTGGTATTTATATTCCATGGCTAATGGATATCAGTGCTTGGCATTTTGGAAGTTTATGACTGTATTGATGAGTCTATCTGATGGCTTGTTTATTCAAGAGATGACTGTCATTTTCTTTAGGATTGTTCACCATAGTTTTAAACTCCTAACAGTCTTAAGAGAACTTTCAGTGTCAATTTTCTCTCTCCTTTTTCTTCCTCTTCACTTTCAACTATTTCCTCTATGCATTTGAATATTATTTTTTAAAAGTTTTGTGCTGATTCAAGGATCAGAAAGCCTGGATTAAAATTCTATTTTTTTCAGCTATTCTTTTTAAAAATTAAAAAAAATAGCCTTTTATTTTCAAAATATATGCAAAGGCAGTTTTCACCAAGCACCCCTGTAAAACCTTGTGTTCCCAATTTTTCTCCCTTCATTCTCCCCACTCTCTTCCCTAGACAGCAAGTAATTCAATGTTAAATATGTGCATTTCTTCTATACTTATTTCCACATCAAATTCTACTTTTGATGTTTATTATTCATATAAACAAAACTCTTAACCTCTATGGGCTTTAGTTTTTTCTTGTATAAAAAGAGTTTAACTTGTATAAAAGAAGAGTGACCCCTAAGGAAATGGAAACTGAGTGGATACCCAACAGTTGGAGAATGGCTGAATAAGTTATGGTATATGAATGTTAGAGAATATTATTGTTCTATAAGAAACGACCAGCAGAATGATTTCAGAGAGATCTGGGGAGACTTACATGAACTAATGATAAGTGAAGTGAGTACAACTGAGAGAACATTGTACACAGCAACAAGATTATATGTTGATCAATTCTGATGGATGTGGCTCTTTTCAACAACAAAGTGGTTCAGGCCAATTTCAATGAACTGATGATGGAGAGAGTCATCTGCATCCTTAGAGAGCACTGTGGGAACTGAGTGGGATCACAACATAATCATTTCACTTTTTGTTGCTGTTGTTTGCTTGCATTTTGTTTTTTCTCATTTTTTCCTTTTTTGATCTGATTTTTCTTGTGCACTTTGATAATTATGGAAATATGTATAGAAGAATTGTCTATGTTCAACATATATTGGTTTACTTGCTGTCTAGAGGAGAGGTTGGGGGGAAAGGAGGGAGAAAAAAATTGAAACACAAGGTTTTGCAAGGGTGAATGTTGAAAACTATCCATGCATATCTTTTGAAAACTAAAAGCTTTATAAAAAAAGAAGAGGAAGAAGAGTGTCCTCTTAGGTCTCCTTTGCTCCAGATCTATGATTTTATAATCCCAAGACACTAAAAGTTTTTGAGTGGATTTGGGGGGAGGGAGAAGAGATCACATGCCACACCTTTGTAATCATAAGACTATTTTGGCTGTGTGAAGGGTTCCTTGGAAAGGGGAAATGGAAATAGGAAGGACAAAACTTTGCCTATATTAAACAATGTACTTGGTAGATCTTTAAGGCCAGGTTGGTGGAGCATGACTGGAGAAAAGGGGATGAATGGAAAAGAAACATTGTGAGGATGGATTTCCCAGAAGTAAAAATTTATTGGATGAATGGATGACATAGTGAGGGTGAAGGAAACAAAGATAACAGCAAGGTTTTCAGTGGCAGTTACTGAAAAAATGAGAAGAGATTGAATGATGTAGGCTTGACAGTAAGTAGCACAATTAAGTAGATTCCAAATTGGTTGAATAGCTGGACTTAAAGAGTAATCAAGTAATCATTAATGGTTCAATGTCAACTTAGGAGGATGTTTGCAGTGGAATGCCCTAAAATATCTATTCTTGTCTCTGTACTATTTAACATGTGTACTTTACTAATGCGATGGATAAAGTCTCAGAAAGGACAATCATCACATTAGCACATGATGTAAAACTGGAAAGGGATAGATAACTAAAACATTGGTTGACAGTTAATTCAAATAGATCTTGAAAAAGTGAAAAATAAAATTTAGTAGAATTAATGTAAAATCTCATGCTTCAATTAAAAAAAAAAACAAACCTACCAATAGAGATATATGGTTAGCCATCACTTGGATGAGGAAATATTATGGGAATTTTAGTGATTTGCTAGTTTAGAGCAAGGGACTGTTAGTCAGAAGGACTTGGATTCAAATGTGACCTCAGATACTTATTGTGCTGGGCAATTTACTTGACTTGTCTCAGTTTTAGCTTCTTTATATTTTGAGGAAATTTACTCTTTACTTTGTTTTATGTTTATTCACATATATCTTCTCTCCCCTATTGGAACTTAAACTTCTCAAGGACAGGGGCAGTTTTTTCCCCCTTTGTAACCATTCTTCTGACAGAAAATGAATGACGTGATTCTTACTGAATTTCTTTCTCAAATTTCCTTCTCCAAATCAGCCTGAACAACAACAACAATAACAACAATAATAACAAAGAGTTGAAAGATAAGATCATTGAATACAAATATACAAACAGGACAAGATTCCTATACTGGAGCAGCAGGACTATTAGATAAAGTTTTGAGGAGTTTAGGCTATAATTGGGCAGTGGAAAGCTTTTATGAATTGACAGGTTCTATAAGCAAATCTATGCACTGTCAGCCTAGTAACTGTTGCAAAAGTCCACTTGGGAAAGTGGCCTTTAAGAAGGACTTAATCATCAATTAGAGATGAACAAGACAGAGATTGAAACATATGCAGGAGATCAAGAATGAAATCTATATGAAAATGTAACCACATATCAATACAAACTTTAGATTTGAGAAAGCTTGCCATGCTTTCTTTTTATGAAGGGGAATCTATCCTCAGAAATAGTGAAGGGCTAAATCCAGAAGTTTCCCTTTTCTTGGTAAATTTTCTAGTTGTAAAGATCTTGAGGGATCCAGAATTGGGACTATAAACCAATATAGTATAATACCACATGTCATATATTTCCTTTCTCACAAGCGTAAGAATATTTGGGAAATTTGTTGTTCATTTTGCTATTATGTCCTAATTAACAATAATAATGACAATAATATTAGCTAGCATATATACAGAGTTTTAATGTCTACAAAGCATTTTACAAATAATTATTTTTTTTCATACCAACCCTACAGATAGGTATTATTATTATACCCATTTTACAGATGAAGTAAATGAGACAAGTATTAAATTACTTGTCCAGGATTAGACAGCCAGTCAGATACTCAAGTCTTCCTGACACTAAGATTAAAGCTTTGTCCACTGTGCCATATAGCTCTGTAATGAAAAGTTTTGCTATTTGATTTATAAATCTTTTCCTAGTCTAATGGTATAAAATATATTATATGGGGGCTCAAACTATATTTATATAACTAATATTACTTCAGGATACTTCACACTGGTTTAGTGAAGAGAAAGGGGTTCTAGTTTTTCATAGGATCTATGCTACAGATAAAAGAATGAGACAGTGTGGGATAGTGGGAAGAACAAAGATTTTGGAATACCTATTCTTGATAACTACTGAGGGCAGAACAAGAGGAAATAGGCAGAAACTATAGTATTAAGGTTAGACTGAAAGAGAAATGAGGGAAACATTGGAATATGAGACAATTGTTAACAGAGAACCAAATCGCATCCAGTTCCATGCCAGGACTGGAGGGAAGAAAAAGGGATTGTGAATAAAGTCATAGCTTTCTCCCTCCTTTCTTCCTGTCTCAGCCAGATTTTCCAACTCTTTTGTCCTAGGGGTTTCCAGGATTTGGAGTTACCCCTAATTATTTCACTAGTACAAGAGGAATGTTACAGGTTATTCCTGGATAGGAGTAAGCTGGAGAAACTACCACCAACCTATCTTAAGTATTGTGAAGCTGAATAGTGGCCCCTATGTACATTTAATGAGATGAAATAGGGCTGAAGGGGCAGTCTTCTTTTTCATCTCAGTAAAAGAAGAGAAGCAGAAGCAATGTCAGGGAAAGTTTATTTATAGTCCAAATTGGAAAAATTGAAAGGAAAAGGAATTCTTGTTAAAACACTGGGTTTTAGTGGTTTTGCCTCACGACTCTCCCTTTTTCAATGTATCCTTTCCATAGCTACTAAATTGCTATACTTAAAACAAAGATTTGACTATGTCATTCCCTTGCTCAACAGTTTCATACTGTCTCAATTTTTTCCCTATGCTTAACAAATGTTATAAATATTCATGCTCTCTATGATTCAGTAAAAATGTCATCTTTATTGTTCCTCATATATGACATTCCATTTCTTCTATTTGAGCAGACATTGACCCCCATGTTTGACTCCCATGACTAGAATATGCTTCTTTCTATTAGTTTCTTAAAATCCCTGGTTTTCTTCAGGTTTAGCTCATTTCATTTCCTACATGAAACTTTTTTTTAATCCATTCAACTACAACTGATCACAAAATTACTTTGTACACATTTCAGATATATTTTGTATTTAATTTTCTCCATCATGTATCACAAGACCTTTCACATAGCAAGTTCTTCTTGAATATGTCCAAGTTGTGCTTCTTCTGTCAATAGAATATAAGTTATTTGAGAATAAGTACTGTTTTGTTTTTGTTTTTGTATTGATGGTGCTTAGCACAATACCTGGCATGTGATAGTTGAATCATTTATTAATAAAGAGATTAGCATGAATTAGAGTTAATTAGTATGAATGAATGAATTACTCAATCATCATGCACTCTCTTGCTGTTTCACTCACACCTCACATATTCACACTAATATCTTCACATGGGGAGCCACCATTATAATGACTCAATTAACAGTTTTTCTTTTAAATTATAAACTGAGCAATCATCAACACCATAAATGTTAAAATATACAAAAAGAGGTTTTCATATGATATCACAAGCTTTTGTTATATCCAGTTGTTTTAAAATTTTAACATGGTAGTAAAAATAAATACCTTTTGTTTCATCCCTCTTATGAGTTTCTTGTTTCTCTCTGTGTGTGTCTTTTTGTGCTTACTAATGCTTTTTTTTCCTTTCCTGTTTTTTTTAAACTTCCTTTAATGTTCTCTTTCCCTCACAATAGAAGACCGCCCTTATTAAAAAAAAAAGTCAAAAACAATTTCACATATTGGCCATATCTGAAAACACATGCTTCATTCTGTTCCTTTGGTTAATTAACTATGCTTAAAGACAGAAAGCATGCTTAATTATAGTTTTCTGAAGTCTTTTAATGTTTGCTGCATTGATCAGAGTTTTGGCCTTTTAGTATTGTTTTCCTTTGAGTTTTATTCCTCCTTTTCCTGTTTATTTCACTCTGAATCAATTAATAAATTCTTCTCTAATTTCTCCAAATTCACCATTATTTTTCATTACTTCTGATAAAAGAGTGTTGGCTCTGCTTCTATACAGTGTTCAGTCCTAGCTGATTTCTTAGCTGATGGACATTAATTTCCCTTCAGTTCTTTGATATAGCAGAAAAATGCTGCTATACATATTTTTGTACATACAGTTCCTTTTGCTCTGTCTCTATTCTTCTTTGGGGTATATGCCAAAGAGTGGTTTTACTCAATATTTGAGGCCAAGATAATGAAAGACCTAGGGAGATAGAAGTTAACTTTTCTAACCTCCAAACTTATCACATCAACTAGGCAAGGAAGCTGTAATAAGTAAAAAAGCTGTGGTGATTTGAGTTTATCTGGAATCCACGTGTAAACCTTTTAGAGCAAAAATATAAGGTTAATTCTAAAACTCTTAACAGGGAACTCTTTTTTGTTTGTTTGTTTGTTTGTTTTTGCTGAGGCAATTGGAGTTAAATGACTTGCCCAGGGTCACACAGCGAGAAAGTGTTAAGTGTCTGAAGTCAAATTTGAACTCCAGTTCTCCTGACTTCAGGGCTGATGCTCTATCTACTGTCTCACCTAGCTTCCCCTAACAAGGAACTCTTGAGACATAAAAGAACTTTGCTTAGTCTATTTAACCCCTTTCCTACCGGCTTTTATTTGCCTTTAACTGTCTTGGAAACTGTTTTTATATGGGCATTTGTGTATATATATTTTTATTTCATGGATTAATTCATACAAAATTGTGACTGGGAAGAAAAATTTGTATAGATTAGCAATTTAAGGATAATAGATCATAGATCCAGAATAGTTGGACCAATTTACAACTTTATCAGTGGTACCTTAGTATGACTTTTCCTCAATTAATTTCTTCTCTTCAAATTCTAGATACATTGACCTTGTACATACAATATTTTTATCATTTTATATAAGTAAAATTTCCCCTTAAAATTGTTTATGACTATTTCTTGCTCCTTTATTAACTTAGAATTCTTCCCAAACCGATAGTAGTGAAATTTTTTTCTTTCATTCTTTTCAAATTTTTTCAATAGTCACTGGGAGTTATCACTTTTTAACACCTCTAAGGAATTCATTTCCTGGAATAAATATGCTAAAATGAGAACTTGTCCATTGCATCTCTTTGTTTAGGACAATTTAGGGAGAGGAGGAAAAAGAGGTTGTTTTTTATTTTTTTCATTTGTTTCCCAAAGTGTTTTAAGTTCTATCTTAATTACATGAAGAGTGTCACTGAGTTTGACCATGCCCCCTCCTGAAATGAACTGATCTTGGAGTGAGGAAGAAATCATAAACATTGACTTACTTAACTTCCCTGAAACATGAATTCTCTTTTACAACAGATCCAACAAGTTGGCATCTAATTTCGGTTTTAAAAAAAGTCTCTAATAAGTGCCAGGTTATTCACTAGTTAGAGTCAGAAAACCTGGATTTAGAAATATTTTGTGTTTTAGTTTCTAATCAGTAGCATTTATTTTCTCTGTCTTTCTCCTGCTCTGTCTCCTGTCCTTGTCTAACTGGAAAAAAAAAAGAAAAACAAAACTTTATAGTTAGTATCCACAGTCAAGAAAAACAAATTTCCACCTAGGTCTTTTTGGAAAAAAAAAAAAAGTCTTACTCTGCATCTTGAGTCCATCACCTTTTCCCAAAGAAATGGATAAAGTTCTTTACCACTAGTCCTCTAGAATTGTGGTTGATTATTTCATTACAGCACCTAGATGCCTTATATGTCTTTTTTTTCAAGGAATTTATCCCTATTAATATGCTGCTGCCTACTTATGTCCAGCATGTGTCTCTTCGTTGCCCTTTTTAGTAATCAGAAACTTTGATTCCTTGGTATTTGAGGAGATACATTGTCACTGGAAGAATACCAGTGCTTAAAAAAGATGGGTTTTTGTTTTGGAAGCAATCTTGAGATCATTGAAAACATGACATTTTCTAAATACATTCTAGACCTTTCTTAAATCCTGGATTTTCCACTTATTACCTATGTATTGTCATCCAAATCATTTAACCTCTGGACCTCAAGTTCCTCATTTATAAAATGAGGGGGTTGAATTACATGACTTCTAAGGTCCTTCCCTATCCTAAATCTAGGATCATATAATCCTTCTACTTTTCAACTCTGGGCCTAATTTATTTGCAGATTCATTTTCAGGATCTATCCAATATAATTATATTGTTGGACCAGTCTTATCAATTTCATTTTAGGTCAGTTTCCATATGAAAACCCTTAAAATACCAAAGTATTTTGGTATTTGAAAGACAGCTACAATGTGCCTGATAAGTCTTTTCTTCTCCAGACTAAATAGTCCCATTTTCTTCCATAAGTCCTCATTTGATATCATTTTTAGTAAAATTTATAAGGAAAAACTCAATTTATACAACTATTGTAGGATAAAAAATTTCACATAAATGAACTTTTCCAATAATTGAAATTTTTTAAGTACCCAAACTTTTATTTGGATATTAAGATTTATAAAAATTTATAAACTTCTCTGTGTAATTTCCTATTCAAGTTTGTCTTCCGGCTATTAATAGGTATCTGGGGATGTTTGTTCCTACATTAAATGGCCCGAGGCTATTATGGTAAGTTTTATATTCCCTAGTTCAAATAAGTTTTCTGTTGCCTCCTTCATCCAGGATCTCAGTGATCATTTTATACTTAGTGGGGATTTGAAGAACTTCCCAATATTAATTACTGCCTCAGCTTTTTGTAGTATTTAGTAAGTATTCCACATAAATTTATATATTTTATCTGATTTGATCATATTGGAACTTTGTGAGATAGCCAGAGCAGAATTTAATATGCTTATTTTTATGAATCATAAAGTTAAACTTGGAGAGATTAGCTAAAAGGCAGCATGATATATACAGTAAAGGGAGCAATGAACTGGAAAATAGCTGACTTTTCTTTAGTCAGAAAGTCAGTCAGTCACCACAAATTTATTATGCACCAGGCATGAGATTGTTTGGGCTTTCATGTCTCTTCCCTTCTTTAAGTTCCATTTTTCTAATCTTCCTTCTTCATTATCCTGCTTCTCTTCTCTTTCAGTCTAAAACCAAAGGTATTTACCAAAATAAAGTTTTGTTTTATTTGGGCAGCTAAGAAGCTGAGTAAATAGAGCTCTGCACTTAGAATCAGGAAAACCCAAATTCAAATCTGACCTCAGACACTTACTATCTGTAAACTACTTAATTCTGCCTCAGTTTCCTCAAATGTAAAAGGAGCTAGAGAAGGAAATGGCAAACCACTAGAGTATTTTTACCAAGAAAATTTCAAATTGGATCATGGTAATTTGAAGATGACTGAAATAGCAACAAATGTGCTGAGGAAACAAAGAAAGATAAAAACAGTTTCTGCCTTTAAGCAGCTTAACTGGGGAGAACAACCTACAAATAAATATTATGCATGTATGTAGATATAAGTAGGTGAATAGATATAGATATAGATTGATACTATAGATCTATCTATAGATAGATATTTATAGATAGATGGATATGTAGATCTCTATCTCTCTCTCTGTGTCTGTCTTTCTGTCTCTGTCTCCCTTTATGTATCTCTCTGTCACTGTCTCCTTCGAATAGTATAAATAGAAAGTAATCCATAGAGGGAAAGGACTAGTCAGATCAGAGTGGGGACCATTCCAGATATGGAAGAGAATTATTATAAATTCAAATTACTGAGAGCTTTGTTACCTTGCAAAACAACAAACATTTCCAGGTTTCTGTTTCCTCAATGAAAAAAGGGAGTTAAACTAAGATGACTTCTAAAGTCTTTCTTAACTCCAAAATTCTATAACTCTCTAAAATTACTGAAAATCCATGTATTAAAGTTTATACAGAGCCAAATATGCCATTTGAAAATAAACAAAATTTGTCTTTACATGTAATTGGAGAAAATAAAATATTGTTTAAAAAGAAAGTAAAAGATAAAATGAAGGCTATTAAGATACTTTTTATAGCTACACATATTTCAATATCTAGCAGGATGTTAATTGGCTGTCTTACCATATTCTGGGAATGTTGATCATACACACTGATACTTAATTGAGAGAAAATCTTGGCATGAGTTTGTTTTTGGCTTTCATTTCTCTTCCTTTCTTGATGCTCCATACCTCTAATTTCCCTTTCTCATTATCCTGCTCTTCTTTTCTCTCTTTTGGTCTATAACTGATAATATTTACTGACAAACATTTAGTTTCATATGGTGGAAGGTTTTTTTTTTATTGAAAAGATGTTACTTTGATAGATTAATTTTTTTCTTCTTCTTTGTCTTCCTCTGTTTAGAACCAGACAGAAAATACATCAGAGGTCAGATTTGAATTTAGCTATTTCAGACTTTAAAGACTACATTCTGTCTACTATATGATGCTATGTATTCATAAACATGTATTTATATAAATATTTGTATGTCTATATGTGTAGATAGGTATAAATACACACATACACACACACACACACACACAAATATATACAGGTATTTCCACTATATATGTACATGCAAATACACAGTATCATATGGTAGATAGAGAGTAGTCCTTACAATTAGGAAAAGCTGGGTTCAATTTCAGCCTCTGATATATGCTTTCTATGTAGCTCTGTACCTGTTGCTTATCAGTGCCATGAGCAGTTCTCTAATATTATATTACAGAGTCCATTTGCATTGATAGAGAGAATTTCTTCTATCAATGGAAATCACCAGTTTAATATAAGTATATGTATATACACTGTATATTTACACACTCACACATACATAGAGAGAGGGAGGAGGACAAAGAGGAAGAGAATTAAATAGGTCCAGCAATCACTTGATAGACAAAGAAATCAAGGCCAAGAAGTATTAAATGATTTGATCAAAGTTAATATAAAGCAAATAGTTGGAGCTGAGGTTTAAATCTCAGTCCCATCGATCCAAGTTCAGTCATTTATCCATGATTAATTATTTTACTTAAAGATTTTATTCTCAAAACACATGCAAAGATAATTTTCAATATTCACCCTTGCAAAAACTTGTCTTCCATATTTTTTCTCCTTCTTTTCCCCCACTCCCTTTTCTACACAGCAAGTAATCCAATATAGCTTAAATATCTGCAATTCTTCTATACATATTTCCACAATTATCTGCTGCACAAGAAAAATCAAATCAAAAAGGAAAAAAATGAGAAAGAAAATAAAAAAAAGCAAATAATAACAAAAAAAAAAGAAAATACTACATTGTGATGTAGTCTTCACACTCAGTCTTCATAGTACCCTCTCTGGGTGCAGATGGTTCTGACCATCACAAGATCATTGGAACTCACCTGAATCACCTTGCTGCTGAAAAGAGCCATATCCATCAGAATTACTCATTGTATAATCTTGTTGCTGTGTACAATGTTCTCTTGGTTCTACTCACTTCACTTAGCATCAGTTCACACAAGTCTCTCCAGGCTTCTCTGAAACCATCCTGCTGATTGTTTCTTATAGAACAATAATATTCCATAATATTCATGAGTAGATGAATTTAGGTAGTATTGTCATTTCTTTTTTTTTTTTTTTTAGCTCAGCCTACACTCGAGCACTTCACGTTTTCCAAAAGATTAGATCTGACTTTATTTCTGTGCAAAGTCTTTTGTAATTGAGTTCATATAGTTCCCAACTTTGTTTTAACAGATAAACTCGCAAATATTTAATATTATTTACAGTAATTTTAAATGGAATTTCTCTTTGTTTCTCTTGCTATTGGATTTTGTTGGTGACATATAGAAATGCTGATGATTTCTGTGGATTTATTTTGTACCCTACAACTTTGTGTAAAGTTGTGAATTGTTTCTAGTAGTGTTTTAATTGATTTTCTAAGATTCTCTCAGTATACCATCATATCATCTGCAACTCTAATTCCTTTAACTTCTTTTTCTTTTCTAATTGCTAAAGCTAATATTTCTAATACAATATTGAATAGTAATGGTGATAGTGGGCAACATTGTTTCACCCCTAATCTTATTGAGAATGGTTCTAGTTTATTCCTATTACATATAATGCTTGCTGATGCTTTTAAATAGATACTATTGATGATTTTAAGGAAAACTTCATTTATTCCTATACACTCTAGTGTCTTTAATAGGATTGAGTATGGAATTTTATCAAATGCATTTTCTGTATCTATTGAGAAAATCATATGATTTCTGTTAGTTTGGTTATTGGCCTAGTGAAATATGCTAATAGTTTTGCTAATATTGAACCAGCCCTGCATTCCTAGTATAGACACTATGTGTTCATATTATCCTGGTGATAACTTGCTGTAGTCTCTTTGCTAATACTTTATTTTAAGATTTTTACATTAATATTCATTAGGGAAATTGGGCTATAATTTTCTTTCTCTGTTTTGACCCTACCTGGTTTAGGAATCAGCACTATATCTATGTCATAAAAGGAATTTGATAAGACTCGTTCTTTCCCTATTTTCCCAAATAGTTTGCCTATTATTGGAATTAAATGTTCTTTAAATGTTTGGTAAAATTCATGTGTAATTCCTCCTGGCCCTGGAGGTTTTTTCTTAGGGAGTTGATTAATGTCTTGTTCAATTTCTTTTTCTAAAATGGGACTATTTAAGTAATTTATTTCCTCCTCTCTTAATCTAAGCAACTCATATTTTTATAAATATTCATCCATTTCACTTAGATTATTAGGTTTATTGGCATGCAGTTAGGCAAAATAGCTCCTAGTTGTTCTAATTTCCTCTTCATTGATGGAAAGTTCACCCTTTTCATTTTTGATACTAACAATTTGATTTTCTTCTTTCCTTTTTCTAATCTAAAGGTTTATCTATTTTGTTGATCTTTTCATAAAACCAACTCTTAGTTTTGTTTATTAGTTCAATAGTCTTCTTACTTTCAGTCTTATTAATCTCCCCTTTTATTTTCAGAATTTTGAATTTGGAGGGGTATTTAATTTCTTCTTTTTTCTAGCTTTTTTAGTTACATATCCAATTCATTGATCTTCTCTTTCTCCATTTTATGCAGGTAAACATCTAGAAATGTAACTTCCCCTAAGAACTGCTTTGGCTGTATCCTACAAGTTATCTCATTATTGTTATTTTCTTGGATGAAATTATTGATCGTGTCTATGATTTGTTGTTTCAGCCACTCATTTTTTAGGATCAGATTATTCAGTTTCCAATTAATATTTGGTCTATTTTTGCCCTGGCCCTTTATTACAGATAAATTTTTTTACAGATTTTTTTTTTACAGATTTTTATTTTTTATTTTATTTATTACAGATTTTTATTGCATCATGATCTGAGAAAGATGCATTTGCTATTTCTACCTTTCTGCATTTGATTTTGAGGTTTTTGATGCCCTAATATGGTCAATTTTTATGTATTTTTACTAAGAAAAAAGTATACTACTTTCTGTTTCCATTCAATTTTCTCCATAGGTCTGTCATACCTAACTTTTCTAAAATTCTATTTATTTCCTTAACTTCTTTCTTATTTATTTTGTGGTTTTATTTATCTAGTTCTGCTAGAGCAAGGTTGAGATTCCCCACTAGTATAGTTTTGCTGTCTATTTCTTTTTGTAGCTCTCTTAATTTCTCCTCTAGGAACTTGGATTTAATATCACTTGGTGCATATATGTTTAGTATTGATATTATTTTATTATCTATGGCACCCTTTAGGAAGATATAGTTTCCTTTCTTCTCTCTTTTAATTACATCTATTTTTGCTTTTGCTTTATCTGGGATCAGGATCATTACCCCTGCCTTTTTTTTTTTTTTTTTTTTTAACTTCAGCTGAAGTTAATTGATTCTGTTCCACTCTTTTACCTTTGGTCTGTATATATCACTCTGCTGTAAATGTATTTCTTGTAAATAACATAACTCTTGTAAATAACTGGCTTTTAATCCAGTCTGCTATCCATTTCCATTTTATGAGAGAGTTTATCTCATTCATATTCACAGTTAAAATGACTAATTCTGCATTTCCAGCCATCTTATATTCCCCAAGCTATACTTTTCTCTTTCCTTTCATCCTTTCCCTTTTTGTGAGTATTTTGCTTCTGACTGCTATCTCCCTCAATCTGCTGTCTCCTTTTACAGTCCCTCTACCCTTTCTTATCCCTTTCCCCTTCTACTTTGGTCATCTCTTCTATTACCTCCTCCTTTTCTTTCCCCTTTTCTCTGCTTACTTCTATATAGGTTAAGACAAGTTTCTTTATTAAACTAAATATGTCTGATATTCTTTCTTTGAGCCAAATCTGATGAGATTAAGGTTTACACAGTGCTCATTCTCTTCCCTTCTTTCCCCCAGCTTCTTTCCCCATACCCACTAAATATATCACTAATAAATATATATTTCTCAAGAGTTAAACATGTCATTTCCCACATAAGCATGTAAACATTTTAACCTTTAAAAACATAGTTTCTTCTTCTCTTTTTATTTTTTTATGCTTCTCAAGTTCTATATTTGAAGATCAAATTTACTGTTCAGCTCAAAAATAAATGAAAATCCTCTATTTCCATCTTCTCTTAATTTTGCTTAGTTTTGGTGGATAGTTGATTTGTGGTTGCAGTTGAAGTTCCTTTGCCCTCTGGAATATCATTTTCCAGGCCCTTCAATCCTTTAAAGGAGAAGTTGCTAGATCCTCCATAATCCTGATTGTGGCTCCTTGATATTGGGATTGTTTCTTTCTGGCTGCTTATAGTATTTTTTCCTTGATCTGATAATTCTGCAATTTAGCTACAATATTCTTTGGAGTTTTCATTTTGGGGTCTCTTTCAGGAGGTGATCTGTGAATTCTTTCAATAGCTATTTGATCCTTTGGTTCTAAGACATCAGGAGAATTTTCCTTAATTATTTCTTAAAAGATATCTAGGCTTTTTTTTATTATTGTGGTTTTTAGGGAGTCCAATAATTCTTAGATTTTACATTTTCTTCTATTTTTTCATTTTTTGGTTTTATTTGACTAATTTTTGATGTCTCATTGAGTCATTTTCTTCCATTTGTTTCATTCAAATTTTTAGTGAATTATTTTCTTCAGTTAGCTTTTTTATCCCCTTTTGCATTTGGCCAATTGAACTTTTAAATGAGTTGTTTTGTTTGTTGGATTTTTTTCCATTTCAGAAATTCTGTTTTTCAAGGAATTAATTTCCTTTTTCATTTTGCCAAAACTATTCTTTAAGGAGTGATTTTATTTGGATATTTTCTGTATTTCCTTTTGCAGAACTCTCACTTCCTTTCCCCAGTTTTCTTCTAAGTGTCTTAAGATCCTTTTTGAATTCTTTCAAGAGAGTCTTATGAAATGGAGAGCAATTAATATCACTCTTTGGGGCTTCATCTGGAAATGTTTTGCCTTTAGTGTGCTCAGGATTTGAGGTCTGTTCTTCCCTCTTTCCTTAAAAGCTATCTATGGTCAGAGCTCTTTTTGCATTTTTGCTCTTTTTTAAAAGTTAATGTTTACTCTTAGGGCAAAGGGATAGATTGTCCTAAGCTTCTTTGACAGGCAACAGTGGCTTCACACTGCTGTGGGGCTGGTGCTACTGACTTCCTTCCAATGCTGTGTGGGCAGGGCCAGGTCCTGCTTGTTATGTTAGGGTTCAGGAGCTCACTCTTTGATCCATTGCCTTCTAAATCAGGACAGAGTAGAAAATGCTGCTGTAGTTTGGCTATGAGCCTCCCACTGGATTCCCCTAGCATGCAGGAGTTTCTTCACCTTGCATCTATCTGTACTCCAAAACCCATTTAGAGGCTTGATCTGATGTTGATATGAGGGAAGTCAGGAAGAGCTCAAGGACCTGTCTACTCTCTGCCATCTTGCCTCCATCCCCTTCTTTAGTTTTTTAAATAGTGTATGTCTGTTGGGTTAACATTTGTATTACTTATGTGTTCTCAGACCTTTGTCTTTCCATAAATGTTTTAATGACACCATTTAAACCATTTCTTGCTTTTTTAGTCATTTTTAATCATTTTTCTAATAATGATAACTTTTCCCCTCTTCTTCTTCTGTCTCATTGTTATCTCTCTTCTCCCTCTGTATATCTGTCTCTCTCTCTCTAAATATATATGTTTATAAATATACATATTCATGCTTATGCATGTATACACATAAAATAATATATATATATATACATATACGCACATATATATATATATATACATATATAGGGAGAGTGTAATATATACACATGTATAAACACACATATATATATGTGTATCTATATGTATAGATTGACTAATAAGCAGTCAAAAAAGAGAACTTCCCAGATAGGCATTATGGTGTACTGGCATTGGAATAATGGGATGGGGGTCAAGATCATCTCACTCACTACCTATGTGATTTTGGGCCAGGCCTTTAACTATCTCTAGGCCTCAATTTCTCCATTTATATCAATGGAGGATTTGATTACGGTTTCTTTGATTCCTTCAACTCTAGATCCACAATTTTGTTCTTTTTAAAGCTAATGTCCTTAAAAGTAAGTGAAATGTTATAATTTATTCTTGTGAAAGTATACCACTGCACATATGTGTTTTTCCTTTTTTTTTTTCATTGAACTTTCTTTTTACTAAGATTGGAAGAGGATGCAGTGTCTGAGAGAAGTTATCTCCACAGTATTCTATTTCTTTCCAGAGTTAAACAAACAAGCACAAAGCCATTATGAATATTCAAATTTGTATTGGTTGGGGTTGGAGAATGGAGGAAGAATAGAAAGGAATGTGGTCTGGAAAAAAATAGAGCTTCCCCACCCCTGTTATCCCAGCTGGAAGTCTATAAGACCTATAAGTTTGAGAAGGATATCAAGCTTTTCAGTTAATAAATAATGTATTTTCTCTCTTTCATACTTTCTTAGGGAAAAAAGAAAAGCAAAACCTTTTGTAACAAATATACATCACTAAGCAAAATGGATTTCAGGATTTGATCCCTTTCAATTAAAAAAAAAATCAGTTGACCAAAAGTGGTTTGGGAAAACTAGAACCATTTAGGTAAGGTTGGTGGAGGCCTAGTGTCAGGGACCTCTTTGGCAAATGGGTAATTATTTGCTAAAATTGCTAAAATATTCTCAGAGCCTCTCTTTTATCATGGAGATGCTTGCTTCCCCTTCTCCCTTGTCAGGTCAGGAACCTCTGAAGCTCCAGACAAGGCGGCTGAGAATGGGATTCACCTCCATTCAGAGAGCACTATTTTCCTGCCCCCCCCAAGATTCTTGTGAGTTATATATCAGTTTTTCACTTCCTCACTTTGCTTGTCATTCAGGCTTGATCCCTGTCAATTTTTTCTTGATAGCATCCTTGGAACTTACACAGATCATTTTACTCTTGAAAGGCATGTACTCTGAAGGCCAGAAGATGAACACTAGGTTTTTTTTTTTTTTCTTGTTCTCCTAAATAGTTGTATAGAGAGTGTGAGATCAGTTTTTGTCTGGCACCATCTTAACAAACACAGCAAGGGCAATCCGCAGTTTGCCCCATATTGTCCATGAGGATTTGTTCATCATTTTCTGCCACGATGATCTTTTATTCAGGTAGAACAACATTGTTTTCATGGATTTTTTTCACCACATTTAGTGCCTTCATGTCCTTGAGCACCTTCATCATCCCATCTAAGACAGCCATTCTGAAGGCTATGTTTCTGGAAATAAAAGAGGAAAGAGAAGGCACCCTAGTAGATAAACAAACTTTACCTTGGACTTCTTCCTCTGGGATGTGATTGCTTGGACATTTTTCCAAGATTACTGTAAAACAAATAATTTCTTTTATTATTGATGTCTTTTTGTTGCTATAGTATGGTTCTTTCTCAGTATCAGTTCTTTGCATTGAATTCTTCCTTGTAACAATTATATAAAACCAACTAACATAGAAATCACATCAGACAGAGTATGCACCTTTGTGCCTCATTTCTCTCTCTCCAGTGGAGGGAAACATATTTCATCATTTTTTTTTCTCCTCTGAATTCTCATTTTTTTAAAGCTCACAAATGTTTCCTTTGTATTCATGCCTTAATTGGAAAAAAAAAAAAAAACAACTCCCTACTATGTCCAAACATTTATGCATCTCTTGTTAGCATTCTTTGTAATTAGGTTTTTGGTCTTTGAGTTATCAAAGTTCTTCAGTCTTTCAAAGTTGTTGATTTTTATAGTTTTGTTGTTTTAACATTGATTGTTTTCTTGGTTCTGACTAATTTACTTTGCATCAGTTCATGTGATTCTTTAAAGGTTTCTCTGAGATAATCTTCTTTGTAGCTTCTTATCAATATCCAGGACCAAGGTCTGTCACTAAAATCAGAACTTAGCTGCCTTTAAGAGCTGTTTCTGTTTACATTATTGTAGGGACAATTAGATGGCAGAGGATAGAATGTTAGACCTGGAATCAGTAACACTCAACTTCCTTTGAATCTGGCCTCAGACATCAGATATGAGACCCTTTGAATTTACATCAATTTCCTCATCTGTAAAGTAAGCTGGAGAGGGAAATGGAAAAATAGTTCAGAATCTTTGCTAAACAAACCCCAAATGGGATTACTAAGAGTCAAACATGATTAAACAAGTTAAGATATTATGTATACTACTGTTGTGGTCCTATTAACTTCACTCTGCATCATTTCATATAAGTCTTTATACATTTCTCAAAATTCCTTATATTCCTTATATCTTATGATACAATATTATATTACATCATATATCTCCATTTAGCAAAAGATTTTTGAAAAAGACAAACTGCAATTTTAGATCAGATGAGACTGTCTGAATTCAGGATAGGATTGTTGGAGCCCAATTTGTAAAAGCTTTCAGAACTTGGAAATGAAAGCACATTACTCAGAATTTTAAAATGGCTTAAGGCTAGCATCTTGCGTATTTAGTTTCAGGTTGCACTGTATTTTATAAACTCTTGAAGATGGCAATTTGTAAAAGCAGTACTGACAGGCCAATAGCTCTAGTGGGTCCAATTATTTGAAATTTTTGACTGAAAACCTCATTTTCTCTTCTATTTTGCTGCTGGTGTTGCAGCAGAGGAAGTTATAGAATACTCCTTACTTTACTCTTCTGCATCCTTGGATCTTGTATAGAATTTTTTTCTTCTAAAATAAAAGAAATAACTCATTTTGTGTGCTTTTCATCATGTCAGATTTATAGTGTGCCATAAAAATCAAGGTGTTCTTTTTCCCATAGGAGAAAATGATGATTTCCCACTTTCATTTTGCCTCTTGTTTTGTTTTTACATCACCTATGATTCCAGTGTATCCCTCCTTTTTTTCTACTCAGAGAACCATCCCTTATAACAAAGAATGAAACAAAATCAGTCAACAATTGAAAAATTCCTACATTACATGCATTGTTCTAGACCCATGAACTTCTCTCACCCCTCCCCTGTCATTTAACTTTTATAAAGGATGGGGAAAAGATGTCTTTTTATGTCTCTTTTTTAGGGACAAGCTTCACCAGCATAATTTTATAGCCATTACAATCTTAAAATTGTTTTTTATTTTATTGTTGCAGTCATTGTGTTCATTATACAGTGTTAAATATAACCAGATGTTGCAATCACACCTTTGTAAATTCTGAGATTTCTTTATCCTATCATAATCTTTTCCTCTGCCTCACAACCTCTAATTCTGCTGTTATCCCACAATGACCTCTATCCCACAATGACCTCTATCCCCTATACCCCTCAATTTTCTTCCTGTCCAATATTCCTGTCCTAGATATATATTTTTTCTCTTCCTGATATCTACCTGGTAAACCAACTATATTGTATAGTCTTCTCTCAATTCCCTTCCTTCCTAGTCTTATCTGTGATCACAACTAGTCAAATTTGTTCCTATTCATATGCTACTGAATAGAATTGGAGGAAATTACAACTGTGTTTACTGATTTCAGAGCAAATTTATATTACCTAATCTAAACTGGGTTCTCAATGCAGCAAAGCAATAATTTTACTACTCTTAATTGATGCAAAACCTTGCCATCCAAAGTAGCTATTATAAACCTTCTCATCTTTTCTGAAAGTTCTTTTGGAATTCACTTCTCCATCTTTCAGATAAGGATCTTATTCTAGACTTTACCAAAAAAAAAAAAAAAAAATTGAGGCCATTCTGAAAGCTCCACCTTTTTTCTTATCTCATATCTCTCTGACATTTCCCCCCTACTATTTCTTCCTTCCCTTCTATCTCAGATGAAAAGGTGCCTCTTCTTGCTGAGACTAAGGCCTCTTTCTACCTTTACACTTTATCCCATTCCTTGTAGTTTTTTCTCCAGCAGATTGCCCTATTAACATTCTTATATTCCCTTATCTTAAAATTCTCAATATTAGTTTCTTGCTGCTAGAAACATATCCATGTCTTTCATCCTTTAAAAACAAAAAGCAAAAACAAAACCTTCATTTGATCCTTTGATATTACTTTTCATTTAAATAAAATACATTTTGTATGCACCTAATTATTTGCTTGTCTTTCCCATCAGAATGAAGTTCCTGAAAGGGAACTGTTTTTTGCCTTTCTTTGTATATTTAGTGTTAAGTACAAAGTGTGTGTGCACATGAGAGCTTGTGTGTGTGTGTGTGTGTGTGTGTGAGTGTGTGTGTGTGTATGCTTGTTGATTGCTTCCGATTATTCACTTTTCATATGTTCATGCCTTCCCTGGGATCTGATTATCATTGTCACTATTTCATATAGATCAGTAACTTTATTTAGCTACTCCAAATTTAAAGGTGTCTTCTTTGAGGAGGAATGAATATTGTCATAAACCATCCTTTAAAAATAAGTTCAGATGAACTATTCTTTCACAGGGTCTTTAAAGTCTAGAATGTTAGAATTGTTAAGTAACTTGAGAAATCATCTGTATCAACCCTCTCAATTTACAGATTAGAAAACTCAGGCAAGTCATATAACTTCTCTGGATTGAAGTCTTTGTATCTAGTCAACAGTAGAGAAAGAGAAAGGAGAACTCAGGCCATTTGTTGATAACATCATCATTATTATACCATACTGCCTCTCTGTTCTTAATGAGACATTGTTAGAAAGACTTCATAGATTCATTGGCAGAGTTTCTTCACACAAAACCTTGTCAACACTTAGGGATTCACTCAGCTAAGAAGACCTTCATGAAAAAAAATCATCCTAATTGCTGTATGTTTCCTTATTCTTTGAAATACCTGATCCAGGATGTTGAAAAGAATTCTTTCCATTTTCTCCCTCCTTTCATTTCAGTATTTATCTTCTTAGTATTTGTTTGTATTGTGTTCTTAGAAATTTTCTTTTAAAGAGTACCATAAGGGTCCAATTAAAATAAAACCAAATATAGCTGAATTTTTTCCCTTTTTATTCATGTTTTTGTTGAGTTGTCCTTGAAGTAACCAGCTGGTAGAATTAGCAGGCTGGAAATGAAACAAGTTTATGGGCTGATTCAGAAACTCTTTGTAATTTCCATAGAAGAAGAAGCAGTTAAAATGAAAAGAAATGTAAAGTTTCTTATTTGAACAAAAAAAAAATTAGTAGGTAATTTTTTTTGGATGAGGGTGGCAAATCTTTGAAGCTGAATTGATGGTTATGAAGTGAAACTTTAACATTTTTTGTTTCTTGTTTCAAATTTTCAGAGAGATATATCTATATATCCTAAATCAACAGAGCAAAAGACTCACTTTAAACAAATTTTAATGAAATAATGGGTATTTCAGTATTTGAGAATTGAATTTTTTTTTTTTGCTTAAGCAGGAACTAGGATGATGTGAAGGAAGAACATTGAACTTAGAATCAAGAAAATTAGTTGGAGCCTTGACTTATTGCTCATTTGTCTCTTGAGTGACTTTAGGTTAGCTTCTTTGAATGTTAACTTCCTTATCTTATTAGAGAATCAGGGTACCATAGTGAATAGGGAATGAAAGACCTGGTCTCAAATCAGTCATTCTTTACCAGCTGTGCCCCTAAAATTTCACTTAATTGAACATTTAATTTCCTCCTAATACATTATTTTCTCAGTTCATTTTCATGTTTACATCCAGTCCCTCTAACACACACACACACACACACACACATTACACAGCACATACATAGACACATACACAAATGAATGACTTCATTTATCATTTTATTTATGATTTTACTAGTAGACTAAATAGACATTTATTAATATTAAGTGATAACTGTTTTGGGGACTGGGGAATACAAATACAAGGAAGCAAAATAGCTTCAAGCTTCAAGCAACTTACAACACATAAAGAACCGTGTGTGTGTGTGTGTGTGTGTGTATAAATCATGATAGCACGACTTGGGAATATACAGGAAGCAATACAGTGACCTGGTTTTAGCAAGATAAAAGTGATAGCTCACCTAATCAGACCTGATGGGATGAAAATGCCAAGAAAAAATGAGGAGGACTTTAGATACTGATGGGAAAACTTAATAGGCTGCATAACTGCATGTCATTTAACTACAAGCATTTAAAAATCAATTTCATTTTTCCTTTCATTTTGTTAAATGAATTTTTTTGAGGTGTTGGGATTCTCCTTAAGGAGACTTGAGTGTACTGGTATTTGATACAGTCATAAAGATTCCATGGACAAATAAAAACATTTTTCTTTAGGATTCCTTATATGGTGTCTTCTTTTGTCGTTTCAAGATATGGTGAGGATATGTTTTCTTATTTCATTCCTTACTTGCTGCCATTGGCAATGAGATCATTGAACAAAGTTATCTGTTTCATCAGTCCTCATCTTTCTCAACCTTTCTTCTGCATTTGACACTGATACTTCTTCTCTCCTCTTGGGTACTCTCTCCTGCATTTTCATTACAGTGCTAGTTCCTAATTGTCTTCCTATCTGTCAGACTGATCTTCCTTAACATCCTTTGCTTTGCTGCTGCATCATCCCTATCACAACTCCTGATTGTGAGTATTTTCCAGAATTCTATTCTGGGCCCTTTTCTCTTCTCTCTGATTTTTTTTCATCAATTTCCTTAACTTAATTAGCATCCCTGTGCAGATATCTCACAGATCTATCTACATAGACCTAGTATTTCCTCTGAGCTATATCCTCACATCAGCAACTACCTCTGGGATGCTTCAAATTCTGTGCTTAAGAGATGTCTCAAACATAGCATGAAACTACAAAATTATTATTTACTAGAAATTATTAACTAGAAATTATCTTTCTCCCAAACTAAAACTTCTCTACTATTAATACCATTAAGTGAAAAAAATGGTATTTTTTCCAATTACATGTAAAGATAGTTTTCAATCTTCATTTTCATAGATTTTGAATTTCAAAATTTTCTCCTTTCCTCACTCTCATTCCTCCTCCCCAAGAGCAAGCAATCTGATGTAGGATATACATGAATAATTGTATTAAATATATTATCATGTTAAATGTTAACATATTAGTCGTGTAAATATAAACAAATTAATGGAAACATATTAATCATATTAACAATCATGTTTAACATATATAAATGTATTAAACATATAATGCCTTCTGTCT
This sequence comes from Antechinus flavipes, assembly GCF_016432865.1. Lineage (NCBI taxonomy): Eukaryota > Metazoa > Chordata > Mammalia > Dasyuromorphia > Dasyuridae > Antechinus > Antechinus flavipes. The sequence goes on from NC_067402.1 coordinate 121,612,562, forward strand.
ACATATGATTCTTCTAACTGCCCTAGAGAGATATAGTTCTCAAGAATTTCAAGTTTCATCTTCTCATTTAGCAGTATAAACAAAATAAATTTTATCTTATTCAATAATGTGTTTTTTTTAAATTTTCCTGTTTACCTTTTTATGCTTCTCTTGAGCCTTATATTTGAAGATTGAATTTTCTGTTTGGTTCTTTCATCATGAAAATTCAAAAGTCCACTATTTCATTGAATTTCCATCTTTTCACCTAAAATATTATGCATCATTTTGGGGGGTAATTGATTCTTGGTTGCAGTCCAAGCTCTTTTACTTTCCAGAATATGATATTCTAAGCCCTCTGATCATTTAAAATCGTTCCTTTCTGACTCCTTGCCAATCTTCCCATTTCTTCTTTTGTGACATCTATTTCACCCACCTTTCCTCTCTGTTCATATAGTTCAGTTCCATGTTCTCACTTGTCTAGCTTATTGCAATGGCTTCTCCTCTCCCATTGCATTTGATCCACCACACAATTGCCAAACTGATTTTCTTTAAATGTAGAACTGACCATATTAGTGCTCTACTCAGTAAATTTCAGTGACTCCCTATTGTCTCTAGGATCAGATATGAGTTCTTCTGGCTTTTAAAGCCTTTCACAAGATGAACTCTAGCCATGTTATACATTAATCTCCTACTTGTACTGTATGATCCAATAAAATAGATTTGTTCTCTTATTTTGTACACAAGTACATTCCTTCTATACTCCATAGAGTCTCTCTCTTTCTTCAAGACACAAGTCAAACATTAGGTTCTGCAAAGAACCTTTTGGATCCCCCTAACTGCTGGTGGTTTCCCTCTATAACTTTCTGGTATTTTATTCTTTTGTACTTATTTTGTATTTATTCAGCATGTATGCACATATAATATTTCTCCCACTAGAATGTAAATGCCTTGAGAGATCACAGGATCAACAGCCAAGAAATGGAGAGATTTCAGAGGTCTTCTAATTTAACACCTTCATTTTATAAATGAAGAAACTGAGGATCAATGAGACAGAGAAAAAATTCCTTTACATATTGCTCTATGCCAACTTATATTTTGAATTTTCTAAGTTATAATGAGTCCTAACTTCCCAGGACACATGGTTCCCTCATATATTAAAAACAATGAAAATGGAGAAAAAATAAATTACTATTACATGTAATCATTCTCATCCAACCATCTCCTGAAAGTCCTATACATTTAGATCATAGAAAAGGAATAAAAGAGAAAAGAATATGCATTTGTAAGACCCCAGCTCTCAGACTTGGACTAAAATAAAGGAACTTAGGTAATCATAATAGTAAGAAAGCCATTTTCCTCACCATTTCTCTAGCTAATGGATCTTCAGTAGCTTCCAGTCTCTGGCTATTCTAAACTTATTTCTGCTGTGTTGATCTCCCTTATTTGTTTTCCCAGCTGTTATGGATTTGGGGAGTGGAAGTTTTTGTGTTCAGGCTCCTTTTCTTTTGCTCCTGACCACTAGCAAACTGAGATGTGGTCCTTGACAACAGTAGTCATCACTAATTAGCATGGTCATGGGGAAGACCCTGTTGAATGCAAAAAGGAGGGAAAGGAAGCCCCATGTGCCCATTATTGCTTCCTGGTGTCTTATAATTTTGCCTCCTCCTATGGGAATGATTATACATCCCTTGGTTTCCCACAAAAATGAGATGTTTCAAAAAGTACCTCTACATTGACATAATTAATTTATATGTCATACTGTTGTTATTATTTGATGCATATAATTTTCAATATCTTAAAGAAAGTGTATGTAGCAAGAAATTTTCTAAATAGTTTATAAGCCTTTGGTATATCAATTCTTCAATGCCAAACTTTCTCCCTTGAACCTGCCTTTGCACTGAAGTCACTGAGTATTGGTTTGATATATTGATTTGATTTGGGAAATCTTTTGAAGTTCCTTCCTAAAGTTTCTGTACTACTCCATCCTCTGCAACAGCTCTGTAAGAGCTGTAATTATCTTTTACAAATTTTTTTTTGTTATTTTGAACTTGATATAGAGCAAACATGAACACCTCTCTATACTTGGAAGAATAGAAAAATGAATTGTAAATAAATCTTTGAGGCAGCTAAGGGGAACAGTGAATAGAGCATCCTCCTGGAATCAAGAAGACTCTTTTTCCTGATTTCAAATCTGGCTTCAGATACTTACTAGTTGCTGTGACCCTGGGCAAATAATTTAACCCTGTTTGTCTTTAGTTCCTCACCTGTAAAATGATCTGGGAAGAAAATGGCAAACCATTCCAGTATTATTGCCAACCTCTCCTCTCCTTCCCCGTTCCCCCCCCCAAAAAAAAAATCCCATTCCTAGAGCCAAAACAAAAAACCAAGTATGGTCACAAAGAAACTGAATAATAACATTGAAAATATAGAATCTTCCCTATGTACAACTTGATTCTTTTTAAAAAAGTATACCATAAATTCAACACAGTATCTTCAAGGATATCCTGCTTGTCTGTATCCCTCTCAATCTTCTGTTTTTGTTTGTGTGTTCCATTAAATATAGCATCAAAGAGTTCTTGTTTTATAACTATTTCTAGATTCCTTGTTTTTCCCCAATTTTCCCCATCTTCTAGAATTAAAAAAAAATCCCTTATAACAAATGAGCATTGCAAAGCAAAATTTATATAGAGGCTGTTTGTACAAAATTGTTTTGTGGTGTTTCTTGTTAGATTGTGAGGTTTTTGAGAGCAGAGACTGATTCTTGTGCCTTTCTTTTAATCTGGAAGCAGAGAATCACAGAAGTTTCCTAATGGATCAACTAGTTCAGAGGAATGCTTAATATTAGTACTGTCATTTGTCTGTCATTCTCAAAGAGAACCGTTACCTGAAAGAGGTAAATGCCATGACATGCAAGTGAATTGAATTTAAATGAGGGAGGGGTATACAAAGTCACCTGCTGCCTCACTTTCCTCTCCAGAGCTACCTGGGTCCAGTGGTCAGATATAAGTCAGGACAGCTGGAGATGGCTATGGATACAATGGGAGACCTTGACTTTTTTTAAGCTAAAGTCTTTAACAGTTCTGAGTTTGACTGAAGCAATTTGTTCTGGGTATTAGTAAAACATAGCATAGATTAGCTCAGTTTAGGAAAGGAAAGTTTTCACCATGGAGAAGGAAATAAACACATATATCTCCTACTACACACTAGGCACTATGCTAAGAGCTTTATAATTATTATCTCATTTGAGCCTTCCAACACACTATGAGATAAGTGCTATTATTATCTACATTTTACAGATCAAGAAACAGGCAAACAAGTTAAATAACTTGCCAGGGTCACACAGCCAGTAAGTATCTGAGGTTACATTTTGAATTCATGTCTTCAGGACTCCAAGTGCAGCACTATTAAACACAAAGTCACTGCCTCTTAACTGAAAATGTAATTTATAACCTCATTGCCAATGCACTGATGTCAATCCTCTATGTAGTTAGCTAGGTTTAACCCCAGACAGAAATTACAGTCTGTCCTTAGTCCTATAATCAATGTCTTTCCAGCTTGATAGAACTGGCTAGTGCTTGTATTCTACTGGTTTAGCCTTTGATAAGCCATGATCCCCTACATGTCATGATAAAACGTTGGAGTAGGACTCCCGGGAAGATCCATCCTTCATTGTTTGTCCTTAGTAATTAAAATGAATTACAAGATCTTATTTCTGAAGCAAAGTTCCCTGGGGCAGCAAGGTGTTTGAATGGATAGAGTATCCAGTTGGCCAGGTCTCCCTTGGTTAATGTTTATTTTGGCCAGAAACCCTGAGGGTCTTCCCTTCTAAGACTGATTTGTTTTAAATTAGGTAAAAGAGGCTATTCTTTGTCTCAGTTCTTACCTAGCCTTCATCACTGGGAGTTGCCTCACTCAAACTGAAACCAGTTAAAACCTTAGCTTAAAAAGTCTCTCACTGCATTTAGAACCATCTCCAGTCATCTTGGTTTCTATCTGGCCACTGATCCATCTGGCTCTGGAGGGGAAAGTGAAGCAAGTGATTTTGCAAATCCTCCCTCACTTAAATCCAATTCCCTTTCATGTCATGGCATTTCCTCCCCAAAGTCACAAATGTCTTTGAAAATGACAGACAAATAACAGCAGCTTTTAGTAACCACAACCTGGCTTGGGGTCAGGAAGTCTCATCTTTGTTCAATTTAAATCTGACTCCAGACACTTCATGGGTGTGTGACCCTGGGCAAATCACTTAATCCTGTTCTCCTCAGTTTCCTTATCTGTAAAATGAACTGGAGAAGAAAGTGGTAAAGATACTCCAGTATCTTTGCTGAGAAAACCCCAAATGGGACCACAAATAGTTGGACACAACTGAAAATGACAAGAACCATGATGTTTTCTTAGCATGGGAATTGTGGTAAAGGACATAGAATAACATTTGTAAGATACATTTGGGGGATTATAGATTTTTTTCATGGCAAAATATTGCACTAAATATTGGAAATAAAAGATATATAATTCATTGGCTTATCTGTTATCTCGACATATTTCTGTGCTCGTTTAGGACCGACCTTTTATCCCATATAATAACCCGTATAAACAGCTTATAAGTGATTGAATTTCTTGACTGTCTCAATTTCTTAGAACCAGTTTCTTAAAAATATTTTAAGAATTAACAGATACCTATACTATGATACAAGTATGTGCGTTCAGAGGATATAAGAATATAATCAATTTGGAATATTATGGCATTTTAAAAGGTGCAAATGACATAATTTCTGGATAATTTAGTAATTTTATCAATAATGGCAGCATTTTCATAAAAGGATGGCTATTTGGGTGTTTCTCTCTTGGACTGAGGATAATCATGGTAGTATTCACCAGAGTGGCAATTAACCCTGATTAATTAGCAAATAATGAGAGAATAAATATTGCATTAAGGTGCTGGACCTATACTTTGAGTATGTTATTTAGTTCCTAAATTCCTTCTAGCTGTAGGCAATCTATTCAAGGAATCTATGCCCCTCCTCAACCTATATAGAGAACCATGTCAGCCCTACCTAAGTAAAGTCTGGATGGAGGAAAAGGGTAGTTCAATTTTGAGAAACTGAGGTCTTGAAAAGAGAATAGAGGAAAAGGGAGAAATTTCCAAATTATTGCTTATTAATAATCATTTCTCTCAATGTAATAGAAAGTGGGACTGGACCCATGCCTCTTGCTATCTATATAATGGATGTGTTTGTATGCATGTTTGTGTTTGTGTTTGTTTGTATTTGTGCATTTGCACCTATCTACCACTTATTGGAATAGAAATGCAATAGAGAAAATGAATTCTTTTAAAACATCAAAAATGATGCTCAGGAAGAAACCATCTAAATATCAACTTTAAATATACCTTTTTTGAATTGAAGTAGGTTGAAAATCAGAGTAATAGAATTGCTTCAGGATGGACAATGTGCCTTGTGTTATGAGATTAAGGTATTTGGTTGGGGAGAAGGTGAGGAAATCATTTCCTCCAGTTTTGAAATCTATATTACAAGGGTATCATTGGAACTTCAAAATGTTTTGAGAGTCAAAACAATTTTCCTTGGCCTTTTTCTTACCTGGCAAATCATTTATTGGGGCAGTTATCATTTGGAAAATTGCTTTTAGAATAATCTCAAAATTGGGTTGAGAGTAGGGCTAGAAGGTATTAACACTGATTCTGCTACTGACTACCAAAATAGAAAAATGATATGTTTATCCCTAAAACCAAGGATCGAAGTGGGGGTGGCCTAAATAAGAAAAAACCTTTCTGCTAAACAGAGAGAAATTTACTGAAAGTGGATGATTTATTAATAATGAAGAAGTGAGTTTTGAGATTTCACTAGGTGGTTTTTATGATCTCTTAGAATGGAGTGGTCCAATCTCATGAAAAGGGACATTATTCAATGAAATCTTTTAATTTTCCATTTTAAGTGCAAAAAGAAGAAATGGCTTTTAGACAAAGAAATACAAGAGAAAAAGCAGATTCTAGAAAGAGCAAGAAACTAGAGTTACATAGGAATTCAGAACTGGATCTTGCCACCTCCCTCCCATGGCACAATATAGAAGATGTTTCTTCTCTCCTTCTTCCCTAAATTGTGAAGGGAGGATTCATATAAAATATACTTTGAAAATCCCATTATATACTGAGATCCATGTCACACCAAACCCTGAAAAATATCCCAGCTGGGGACATTAGTATATTTATCAATCAAGGTTCTGTTTCTACCTCTATTATCAAGACTCCTTATTCATTTTTAAACAAAATAATTGGGACTTAATGAAGCTCTAAGATCACATTCCTAAGCTATAATGAATTTAATTTTACACAAGTATTTTGGCCTTTTACATCTTGTGAATTCATCATCAGAAACTTTTGAGTAACTCATACATAAAATATTGCACTAAATCTTGGATTATAAAAGACCCACATGACATGGTCCTTACATTTACAGATTGCATGATCTCAAAACAATTAAAAAGAAATTAATTATAAATTATATACACACATGGATTATCTATCATGCTTAAATAAATTAATTCAGAATTATTCTTTGCAAAGCCAATGAAACGTCAGTGTTTCAGGACTTGGAAATAAATGAGAGGATTTGGGAAAAAAACATTGGAATAGATTGTGAGCAAAAGAAAAAGGTGAAGGCAGAGCATGAGATGGATAGATAGTGTCATAGAAACAATGAACATGAACTTGGACAGAATTTGAGAGAGAAGATAGAAGGACTTGGTATGCCATGTTTTGTGAGGTCACAAACAATCAGACATGAATGAATACTGAACAACAACAGATAGGGCTTTGAATCAGAGAATAGGCACCAGGTGACACTTTGTTCAGCAGATGCCTGAGGTATATTTAGAGTTGTATTGAAAATAGAAAATGATTATCCTTCTTAATGGAAATGTAAACAGTACCTTACAAATTTACTACATGTTCTTCCCTGCTGATCACACTAATTAAATTTTAGTTATATTATATATATTTGAAAATAAAGAATCAGAACATCTGTGTTCAATCTAGCTCCCAAAGTTAGAGGTGAATCCACTGTGAAGTCAGAAACAATTATTGGAACATTGTCTGATTTAAGAATATCTATGAACAGATAAATGTGAGCCAGTCCTGTAGCTTAGAAAAATATAATAACATTTCATTGATTCAGAATCCCTTCATTCAAAATTTGCAAAACTATTATGACCCTGGGCAAGCTTCCACTCTTCTTATCAGGAAAATGAGGATGTTAGACTAAATCTCTACTTGCCACCTCTTCCCCCAGCTTTAATAGTCTATGAATCTTTGATTCAGACACATTAAATGCATTTTAAGAAACACACACACACACATATGTGTACGTGTATAAATGTGTGTACATATATATGTAAATATATTTTTAAAAATATATAATGTGAATATTAACTGGCTTTATCTTGGAACTTTATTGCTTGAAGTATAGTTATGTAATGTGAAAAATAATAAGGCCATTACCTTATTAATATACATTCATACAATATTTTATTACCAATTTATAATTTGTTAGTTAAGTAATAGAATTAGAAATTTGGGCCCAAAGGAATCATTATATAACATTTTTTCTACTTTTGCCTTTACTTTCTTTCATTTTGTCTGTTGCAAAATAAGGTTTTCATCTTCTCTGCAATGCAGAGGTTACTTTTGCTGATGAAGAGAAAGGGAAAAAAGGAAACTGGTGAAATTGGTCCTTTGCTCTCATTCTACTTTGTCATCCATGTTCCCCATAGAGAGAAATATAATAGCTAAATAGCTCAGCTTTAGCAAGTGGAGACCTCCTATGGGTTTTGAAGGCTTAGCTGAAGTAGAAATTGTATGTAAAGTACAGCATTTTACAGGGAACTTAGAAGTTACTGGCCACACAGTAAACACCAAGGTCTTTGGTTGAGTTATTATTGGGAGTTACCATTCTATACACCCTCCTTGTGAGTAACAGCTTGGTTCTTCAGAGGTTTCTAAGGACTTTGAGCTGCCTACCTGGTGGGTGGCTATTTGAGAAGTAGCTAACTGCACTTATGTGAATTTGAAAATAACAAAGCCATTTATTTAAAAATATATAATTCCCATTTCCCCAAATTTTAGACAAGAATCATCCTTACCTCTTTTCAAGTTAGACAATTTTTTTCTTTATACTTTGAAGAAGAAAAAAGAAGGAAGAACAGGGGTTCTTAATTTGGGGGCTCATGAACTTGTTTTATTTTAATATTTTAATAACCATAATAACTAACATAATAATAATAATAGCTAACATTTATATAGCTCTTACTTTGTGCAAGACACTGGGCTAGGCACTTTACAATTATTATCACATTTGAGCCTCAAAATAATCCTGGGAGGTAGATTCTATTATTATCCTCATTTTAACAAAAGAGAGTATTGAGGAATACAAAGTGACTTGCAGGGTCATTCAACTGATAAGTGCGGCATTGGATTTGAACTTGGATAGTTCTTGATTTCAGTCCTCGCCTTGTTATCCATTTTTCCACAAGCTTCCTTTAGTTTATATCTCTATATAGCTATATTTCAATGTGATTTTTAAAAATCATCCTATGTTTTTATTTTATGCATTTAAAAATGTGATTCGGAGTTAGGATCCATAAACTTCATCAGACCACTAGGGAGTCCATGATACAAAAAAAGATAAAGAATCCTCTGATATAGAAGGAAAAAGGAGTAAATGAAGAGGGACTTTACAAGTTGTGACTTCTCACTTCAATTGTAAGTAACTCCCAATTGTAGGGGAAAAAAACAAATAAAGAATATCATTTCAAATAACACACACACACACACACACACACACACACACACACACACACACCCCTTTCCCCACAAGCACATGCACATATTATTTCCTCTGGACCATACAAATTCATTCTGTGCCACCCTTCCTTTCCCAATTTTATGAGACATCATTGCCAAATCCCAAATCATTTTATCCATTATATAATCAACTGTACCTTCCCCATATTATGCATAATGTGTAGAATCTAAATTTAAAAACAATTCTCCTAATGATTGCTTGATTCTTTCTGAATATTTAGGTGTGTATGATTTCTGAATATAATTCTCTTTTTTACAAGATTCAGTACCATACTGTATTGTTACAGTGCCTTAGGCATTTTTCCCTTGTAGAACTTGTGCCCTCTGGGGGGAGAAAATGCCTTCTAGTCCGAAGTCCTAACTTTAGGCTTCTTTCCTTTGTTGCTTCCAATCAGATTTGCTTTCTAAGCAAAGTTTCATCCAATTATTAAGATTTCTCCCAAGAACTATAGAGAAGACTTTAGCCTTGTGTTGCTGTTGTTTAGTAATTTTCAGTGATATCTAACTCTTCCTGACCCTATTTGGGGTTTTCTTGGCAAAGATACTGAAGTGGTTTGCCATTTCCTTTTTTTAGCTCATTTTACAGATGAGGAAACTGAGGTAAACAGGGTGAAGTGACTTGCCTAGAGTCACACAACCAGTAAGTGTCTGAGTCTGGATTTGAACACAAATCCTCTTGACTCCAGACTAGGCACTCTGCCTATTCTGCCACCTAGCTAACCTTGTACTTATACTTAAATAAACTCCACACCCTAATTTGTAGAAGAAATTGTATTAAAATAGATATTGAAATAGAATTTTATTGAGATAGAAGAAAATTGAGATTTTCAAAGTGAAGAGAAAGCAAGAAGAAAAGAATATTTAATAATAATCATACCATCTGTGTTTATTACACTAGAAAATAATAAACTGGATTTCCTTAAACAATATTCTGCAAATAAAAAATTTCTCAGGTTTGGTAATTTTTTCTTTCTACTTTATTTTAATTTAAAACATTTAGAATTTATGATTTGGATTTTTTCTTTGTTCTGTTCAATGTGATAAATGTTTATTAAGCATTTGTTATGTGTACACAGTATATTCTATTCTATTCTGATTAGATTTCCCCAAATTCCTAGAATTTCAGTGTTTCCATCAATCTGACAATATCAATATCATCCTTGGTGGCAGGAGGATGTGGATGGATTCTAGCCTAACTAGACAGAGATTGTGTAACCCCAGACAAGCTATTTAACCTTTCATTGCCTTCAAGCAGCTCAAGACTATAAATTGTAAAGCAGGTGCTGATCTGAAATGGAGGATGTTTCTGATGGGCAGTGCTCTACCCAATGAGACCACAAGTTTGACTAAAAAAAAAATTAAAAAGGAAGGAGAAGGGAGCAGGAGGAAGGAAAAAAGAGAGGTAGGGGAGAAAGTAGAAGAAGCTCAAATGGTTCCACTGGGAACCTAGTAAGCTTTTCTGAACTCAGAGGTAATGAAAATTGTATATCTTGCCAGAAAAAAGGCAAAGGCTTTGCAGGTTAATGTATACTATGAATAAGGATGAAGATAGTAAAGTTCAAACACTGATATAAAGTCAACGCAATAAGGAATAGATTTAAAAGCCCTTTAGTGGTCAAAGTAAAGAAAAATGAATAGATATATACAGAGATGAGAGTGAAGAGCAGTCAGAAAGTATCTTATAAACATTTTCCTCTAATGCAAAGCAACAGCAGCCACAGAAACAGAAATTAAAAGGCAAATTACCTGTATGTGTAAATATTTAATAATGTCCTTCCAATTGGAATTCAAGAACAACTTTTATAAGAGTATAGATAAGACTGATGTTAAAATTGAATTAAAAAAAAAATCTAACTGGAGAGAGCTTCGGGTAGAGAGAACAGAAGGATAGGGAATAAAACAGAATAGCTTTTGGAAACTTCTATATAAAGTCAGCATTATTTCAATATCAAAAAATGAATGATACATGATTATCAGCTTTTTCTGGGAAGCAGAAATACTTCCTTTTCTCCAGTACAAACTAATATCAGTGAATAAGGGGAAAGCTTTTAAACAGCCCAGACAGCTGAAATAAAGCTGTTTTCCCAGAACTAATGACTCATAGTAGGACCCCTTAGGCCTTTATTCAGAACCTCTATCAATAACTAGTGTTTATATGACATTTAAGATTTAAAAAACACCTTCTTAAATCCAATCCAATCCAATTAAATTCAAGAAATATTTATTAAGCCTTTACTGTAGTGTTGAATGTATTCTAGACTGTGTGTTAAGTGCTAGAGACATAAAGGTAAAATAAAAGCCTGTCTCTAACCTTAATGAATTTACATTCCATGAAGCACAATCTTTTGAAGCAGATAGTAGAAGTATTACTATTCTACAGGATATTTGAGGGTATCCAGGTTTATTGAGGTTAGGTGACTGGCTTATGACTACACAGCTTGCCAATATTAAAATCAGTAGCCGAACCAAGATTATCTGACCCCCAAGTATATAATCCTTTCTACTGTATCCTTCTGCCCTTTTGTTATTATTTAGGCACAATTAGAACATGCTTGGCTATTTTGTTTCCAGGATCTAAACACACTTGAATCAATAAATTAAATTTGCAATGTGAGGAGAAAGGAGACATGTATTGCTAAAGGAATGTAGTCTGGCAGCAAGAGGTAACAGCTGACAAAGGAGGAAACAAAAAAAAAAAAAATTAAAAACAGAGATAAACACCCAAAAAGAATGGTAGCATAAAGTCATTTAAGGTAGGAGAAAATAGCTCCATAAAATTCAGTGGTTCATAAAGGTATCAACGATACCACTAAATGTTTTGGGGAAAATTAGGAGTCAGAAAAGATCCATTATTATCTTAACATTTTCCATTCTGTTCACTCCTCAACTCTTAATCCTATCTCTGATAGTAAGTAAAATTATCCTTATTAAAAAGAGCCATGAGTTTTATTTGCTAAAATCATTAGTATTTCCTTAAATCTCATCATCTTTCTTTCTTGCTAAGGCAATTGGGATTAAGGGACTTGCCCAGGGTCACACAGCTAGGACGTGCCAAGTGTCTGAGACCAAATTTGAACTCAAGTCCTCTTGATTTCAGGGCTGGTACTCTATCCACTGTGCCAATTAGCTGCCCCCTCATCATCTTTCTTAATTCTTTCAGTATCAAACCAGATGGTCACTCAAATGAGGAAAGAAATCAGGAAAGGTTAAATTACCTCCTTACTGTTATCTAACTAAGTAATCTCAGGAGCAGGATTTGAATGCAGATTTTTCTGCACTCTTTCCTCTCAAATTTCATTTGAATCGTAGACCTGGATTTCTAATTATCTGAAATTCACCAAATCTAAACTTTTCATCTTTTCTTCCAACTATACTATACTGAATAATTAAGTAGTAATCTGGCTCCCACAGCTTTCATAATGCTGCCAGATAATATTTTTTAATAACAACACTTTACTTATAACATTGCCATGAGGTTCCAAAATGGTTCTTCAAGTTCAAAATCCTTTTCTGACATTTAATCTCTGGCTTAATCCATACCATCCATCTGGTCCTATTTGCCCAACCTCATTTCCCACTATTTAGCGTGTGTATTCCTCTCCACTTTCTTCACTTTTAACACTCTCATAAATAGGGTGGAACAGTGAAGGATTTTCCCCAGAGTACTGAAATTTAGAAGTTATGAAAATTTAAAATGATTTTTTTAAAGATCACACAATTTTGAAATTTGTTATAATTACACATTGGCAGCAGTGCACTCCAGTAGGATAGAAACAACTGAGCTAAGCACCTAGTTAACAAGTTAAAAATGGGAAGCTTCCAGCTGTTGTTAATAACATCCATCTGTGAGGCCCTAGAGTAACTAATTTCTCCTCCCACTTAACTGACTATATCTTAATTATTTCTTGCATTATTTTCGCATCATGAGTTACCAAATTGATTTGAGGACATATGTTAGGCTGTTTGTCCTTAATATTACATTTCTGTCCCTGAACAAAATGTTCTTGTGTCTTTTTCCACATCTTTTATTATGCTTTCTAGTCTTCTTACACTTTCCAAGTGTTTTGAGCCCCAAATCAAAGCTCCTAACATTCAATTCCCTTCCTGATCTCTCAGAGCAAAAGTAATCTGTATATGTATATATTTGGCAACATCACGTTATGTTTCATTGTCTATGTCTATGTATGTATGTATGTAAATGTCTATGTGTGTTAAAAAATCATTTCTCAACTAGTTAGACTGTTTCTTGATCTACAATTTGATGAGTTAGGAGAATGTTTACCAAAGCATATGAAGATTTCCCCCAGAGTAATGGGCAGATGAGAAGTTTGTTCCAACTGCCATGACCATGGTTGAAGTCTGCTTCTTAAATGCTCTGTGGGGCACTTAGAGCTTGGTCAGACATTGAAGATGTTAAGAACATGACACTGCATCCAAGGTCATTGCCAGTCATCCTGACTTTTGTCTTGCCACTGGACTTCAATTATTCTGGAGGAAAAAATGAGATTGATGACTTTGTGATTCTCTGCTTTACTTCAATCCAATTCATGCACAAGTCAAGATATTACCACATCATGCCACTGGGTTTCTTTGAATACATAGAACAAACATCAAAACAACAACAATCTCTAAGTATTTAGTAAGAACTTACTCTGTGACAGGAAAAACACAAGTTTTGAGGATGCAAAGACAAGTCTCAGATAATTCTTGTCCTCAGTGAAGAAAGTATAGTATATACTTTTGGATCACATTACTTCAAAATATACAGAGTACACAAATGATTGAAAAACTTTTTTTAATGAATAAATAGAAGAGATCGAAATTCAGCACAGTCTGACATTTTACAGTCTTAAACCTGGGCTTTATGATCAACATTCCAATGTGGAATCATAGAATTTCAGAATTTCAGGAATAAGATAGTCCTTTTCCTCATCAAGACCTAAAGAGGAACTCCCTCCAAAGTATTCACAAGATTTATTCCTCAGATCTCTTCTTTTTAAAATATTGTCTTATTATTTTTCTTGTTATATATGTACATTCATTTTTAAAATATACATTTCTTTATGAGTCATGTTGGAAGAGAAAAATCAGAACAGAAGGGAAAAACCATGAGAGAAAAAAAAAGAAGAAAAAGAAAAAAATGATCATAGCATATATTGATTTACATTCAGTCTCCTTAGTTCTTTCTCTGGATGCAGATGACATTTTCTATCCAAAGTTTATTGGGATTGCCTTGGATCACTGAACTGCTGAGAAGAAACAAGTCTTTCATGTTTCTAAGTCTTTCATAGTTGATCATTGCACAATCTTGCTGTTATTATGTACAATGTATTCCTAGTTCTGCTTGTTTTGCTCATCATCGGTTTGCATAAATTTTTCCAGGTTTTTCTAAAATCAGCTTATTCATCATTTTTTTATAGAACAATAATATTCCATACTTTCATACAATACATTCCATAACTTTTTTCAGTTATCTAATCATTTTCTAATTCTTGACTACCACAAAAAAAGAGCTACTATAAACAGTTTTGCAAATCTGGGTCCTTTCTCCTCCTTTAAGATTTCCTTATGATACAGACCTAGTAGTAGCACTGTTGGATCAAAGGGTATGTACAATTTTACAATCCTTTGGGCATAGTTCCAAATTGCTCTCCAGAATGGTTGGAGCATTTTACAATTCAGTTTTCTCAAATTCTGTCCAACATTTATCATTATCTTTTCCTGTCATCTTAGCCAGTCTGAGAGGTGCAAGGGGGTAACTCAGAGTTGTTTTAATTTGCATCTCTCTAATCAATAGTGATTTAGAGCATTTTTTCCATATGACTATAGAAGGCTTTAATTTCATCATCTGAAAATTGTCTGTTCATATCCTTTAATCAATTTATCCATTGGGGAATGATGTATACTTTAATAAATTTGACATATTTTAGAAATAAGGCCTTTTATCAGAAGTACTGGTTGTAAAAACTTTTCCCCAGCTTTGTCTGTGTTGGTTTTGTTTGTGCAAAAACCTTTTAATTTAATGTAATCAAAGTTGTTCATTTTGCATCTCATAATGTTCTCTAGTTCTTCTTTGGTCATAAATTCCTCCCTTCTCCAAAGATCCATCAGATCTCTTCTTGGGACTCATTGCTAGGGGAGGCAGTTTATTCTCTTTTGTGGCAATTGTAACTATTGGGAAGTTTTTCTTATTTCATGATGAAATCTGCTTGACTGTAGCTTCTACTTTTTTTCTGGTAGGACCAATTCCAAATCCCTGTTCTCAGGACAGCTTATCAAATCACAGGACAAAAATATCACATCCACCCTAAAATTTTTCTCTAGCCTCAACAGCCTCTCCTAATCGCTCATGCGGTTTTGAAGATTTTGTTCCCTTTATTTTTATGCTATGGGCCAATATTCTATATAAATTAACAATCCCTTGTCTTCAATTTTGATGATTTTGGCATTATTGATGATGACCCTTCAGACAATCTGAGTTACCTCTCATAACTTTTCTCACTTTTCATGGCTTCTACTTCTATTTTGTAAAGATGGGTACTAGGCAGTCTGATTTTAAACTCCTAATTTCCCCTCTCTTATTATAAGTTTTTATTTCTCCCATTGCCTGCTTCTTTTCCTACTAAATCTGCTTTTCATTTTCAACTATACTTCTGGCCTTACTCCTGTTCCTTCTCCAAAACACCCTTCTCTGGATTTATTTTCTACTCCACAGTTTAGTAGAACACCAGGCACCATCCTTTACCTCTTTCTTTCAGTAACTCTTCAGAGATTTTAAGTTTCATGCCTTCTTTCATTCTACCTCTGGGCTGCTGAATGCTGCAAGAGGAAATCACAATATTGGTGAATTGACTCCATAGCAAAATGACATTCTCTAACCTGAATTGGTTATCTGTCACATAAAAATCTTATTAATCTCTGATACATTTTTTTGGTCATTACTCTCAGACAGGCTATTCCAAATCTTTTTCTCCCTCTAAAGTTCCACAATTCCATTTATACTTCTTTCTTAATAGATGTCCTTGTCTTCTACTTTATTAAGAAAATTAGGCTATTTATCACAAACTCCTTATTTTCCCCCTCTTCGATTCCTCAAAGGCTATATCTACCTAAATAGCTGCACTTTTCCTAATCCTACTTGTTTTAATCTCAGGAGAAGAGATGGCCCTTCTCCATCAAGATAGGTCCTTCTGCCTTGATCCTGAATTACTGAAGTCACTTTTTAGAATTTCCCTCATTTTTGCCCTCATTCCAGTCTTTAATCTCTGTACCTAATGCTTCCTAGACATCTGGATGGGTTTTTCCCATCCTTAAAATTAAAACTAACTAACTTCCCTTGACCTTACCCTAGACTACTATCCTATATATAACTCTTCTCTTTCACTTCTCAATCTCTAGAAGTATTCACTTGCTGCTTTCCTACCAGCCTATCACTCTTGATTCTTGCAATCTGATTTCTAACTATACTATTTTACTGAAACAGCCTCAATAAATTATGCTAGCCCTTCTTGACTTTTAATGTATCATGACAATTTCTTTTCTAAGATAATTATCCCTCATTTCTGGAATACCTTTTTTTGTTCTATATTGTCTGTTTTTCCTTCTTAGTAAATTATGCTTAGTAAATCATCATCCATCTATCAATTTCTAAGTGTGGGTGAAAGAGGGCTTTGTCCTGGGCCCTCTTTTTCTTTATGCTTTATAATCTGATTTCATCAGGTAAATTGTTACCCTTGTACAAATGATTTATAAATCTATATATCCAGTATTAGTGTTCTAGGATAAATTACCTATTGGACTTTTCTATCAGAAATTCCTACTGTTAGCTGTCATCCAACATGTTCCAATTGAATTCATCAACTATTCTCCAAGCATACTCTTCCTCCCAACTTTCTGTCCTTCCCAACCTGCTATCTTTCCTTCTCTCTTGGCAACATTTTTGACTCATCCTACTCTCTCCCTATTGTTCCACTTCTACAAACATTTGCCAAATATTCGGGACTCTATCCTCCCTGACATGTTTTTCATTCATCTTTGCTAATACCTACTTTAGAATCTTGTCATCCCTTGCCTGAAATATTATAACAGTCTCTTAATTAATTTACCTTCCTTCAGCTTCTCCTTTATTTAATTGTCCAATTGTCAATTTGACACACAATTGTCAAAGTAAAGCTTCCTAAGGCTTTAGTCTCACCACATCACTTTCCTGCTCAAAAATCATAGTGGTTCACTTAATACCATATATGATGTTATAAGAAATCAAACTATTCTTCAATTGATAAATGGTCAAAGGATATGAACAGACAATTTTCAGATGAAGAAATTAAAACTATTTATAGACATATGAAAATATGCTCCAAATCATTATTAATCAGAGAAATGCAAATTAAGACAACTCTGAGATACCACTACACACCTGTCACATTGGCTAGAATGACAGGGAAAGATAATGTGGAATGTTGGAGGGGATGTGGGAAAACTGGAATACTGATACATTGTTGGTGGAGTTATGAATATATTCAGCTATTCTGGAGAGCGATTTGGAACTATGCTCAAAAAGTTATCAAACTGTGTATACCCTTTGATCCAACAGTGTTACTACTGGGCTTATATCCCAAAGAGATTTTAAAGAAGGAAAAGGGACCTGTATTGCACCTGTGGCAGCCCTTTTTGTAATGGCCAGAAACTGGAAACTGAGTGGATGCCCAACAATTGGAGAATGGCTAAATAAATTGTGGTATACGAATGTTATGGAATATTATTATTCCATAAGAAATGACCAGCAGGATGAATACAGAGAGGCTTGGAGAGATTTACATGAACTGATGCTCAGTGAAATGAGCAGAACCAGGAGATCATTATATACTTCAACAACAATACTTATGATGATCAATTCTGATGGACGTGGCCCTCTTCAACAATGAGATGAACCATATCAGTTCCATTTGTCCAATAATGAATAGAACCAGCTATAATCAGCAAAAAAAAACTCTGGGAAATGAGTGTGAATCCCTCTGTTTTTGTTCGCTTGCATTTTTGATTTCCTTCTCAAGTTAATTTTACCTTATTTCAAAGTCTGATTCTTCTTGTGCAGTAAAATAACTGTATGGGTATGTATACATATATTGTATTTAACATATACTTTAATATATTTAACATGTATTGGTTTACCTGCCATCTGGGGGAGGAAGTAGAGGAAGGAGGAGGAAAGCTGGAACAGAAGGTTTTGCAAGGGTCAATGCTGAAAAATTACCCATGCATATATCTTGTAGATAAAAAAACTATAATAATAAAAAAAAGTAAAAAAAGATCATAAAAAGCCATTAAAGATCATAGTGGTTTCCCATTGTCTTTAGGATAAAATAAAATTCCTTCAACTAAACAGGATCACAAATCTAGAAAAAGAATGGACTCAGAGACAAACTAAGTCAAATCCTTCATTTTGCTGATGAGAAAATGGAGACTCAGAAAAGTTGTGATTTGCCCAAAGTCACACAGGTAATAAGTGACACATAAGATAGTTCCATTACTTTTCTAGCCTTATTTCATTACTTCTTTTATAATTCTACATTTTGGTCAAACACCAAGTCATCTCCCAAGAAGGGAACAAGCTCCCCCCCCTTTTTAAGGCTCAGCTCATTTGTCAACTTGTCTGGCTGTCATTATTTCTTCAGCTAAAAATATTCTTATTCTCCATCCTTCCTCCTTCCCTCCCTTTTTTCCTCCATCCCTACTTCCTTCCTTCTCTTCCTTCTTTCCCTCCCTCTCTTCCTCCTTTCCTCCCTCCATTCCTTCCTCTTTTCATCCTTCTCTCTTTTCTTTCTTTCCTCCTTCTCTCCTTTCTTTTTTCCCTCTCTCCCTTCTTTCCCCTTCTCCTTTCTTTCTTTCTTCTCTCCCTCCTTCCCTTCCTTTCTGTATATGATATATATATCCCTAACTTTCAGCAGAATATAAAGTGTTTTTGGGAAAACATTGCCATTTTTATATTTGTATCTCCTACTTTGGCACTGTACTTTATTCAAAATAGAGTGGGAGCTTATAAATATTTCCTGAATAAAACTGGAGGTTGGTTCATTGGCTAAAAACCTGCAATTAAGATATCATGTCACCAGGTGGCAGTAAGTGTCAAGGCAAAGACTATAATCTGACCAATAGTTCGGAAGCCTCTAGTACAATCCCTTACTCACTTTATAGAAAAGGGAAATGAAATTCTAGCAAGTTAATTGATTTGCTCAGAATCATAAAGCTAGGAAATGTCAGAGATGAGATTTGAACCCATGTTCCCTGATTCCAGAGACAGCAATCTTCCCAAAGTATAGAGATTTATTATGACATAGAAACATTTATCTGAGCATGCTTTCTCATTCATAATCCTTTTTTTAAAAAAATAAACTATTAAAAGAGATTAATTTTTTATTTTAAATTTTTAAAATTTAATCTTTTTATTTTCAAAATATGTGCACGGATAATTTTTCAACATTGATCCTTGAATAGCCTTGTTTCTAAATTTTCCCCTCCTTCCCCACATCCCCTCCCCAGATGGCAAATAATCCAATAAATGTTACACATGTTAAAATATAAAACAGATTAGTTTTAAACAATATTAGTATATATATTGGATTTAAAGATGATACAAGCTAAAACCTTAAGAGATGTCTTTCTCTAAAAAAAGTCGTTAAATAATCCTCACAATTACCAGTTGCTATAATTAACTTTAGTTTAATTACAGGATCATAGATTTACAATTAAAAAGGTCCTTAGAAATCACCCAATGTGAATCTGTTGCTTTACAGATAAGGAATCTGCGACCAAGAAGGGTTAAGTCAATCGGATAAGGTCACATATCTAGTAAGAAACAGAATTTGAATACAGATCCTCTGACTAAAACTCCAGAAGTGTTTTCCTTGGAGTACCTAGCAGGTGGGGGGTTTAGAGAATTTAAAATGCGTAAATAAATATAATATGAGATAAAACAGAAAAAGTAAGTTTGAGCTCATAAGGGTGGTATTTGAACACCATGTTAAAAAAGGCTGATGAACTGGGAGACTGGGTTGTATGAAGGATTATCTACTTGGAGAAGGGTTAGGGTAATATGTATGCCATGAAGAAGTGAGAAGGACCTGAAGGTCAGAAATGAAAGTAATAAAGTTCTAGACAAGATAATGAAATGATATCATCTTCATTCAACCTTTTAACTATTTCCCAGTAATTCAGTAACTTGTTTAACTTTAATACAGATATGACCAACCCATTCACATTCTCCCTATATTCTTGTTTACTTCACTAGAATTCAATCAGCTTTTAACTTGATAGTGCAATTACTCACTAGTTCCCTTGATATAAGAAGTCACTCATAACTCAGTGACTGCAATTCATTGTTGATTCATTAATGCACAATTTACCCCTGTTTGCTACAGCAATTACTACCATTATGTTTCCGAAGGAAAGATGTGCTTCAAGAGGAATAAGACTAATTATTAGCTTCTTTTGGTTCTCTGTTCTGTTTCAGTTATGATCTATGAACTTATGGTTATTGAAATTTTCACATCTTTCTGAGTTCTAGACTCTAGTCTGTATAGCAAATGGAGAAGCTTCTTTTTCTTTTTGAAGCTGCGTCCTATAGTTAGTGCATTGTTTTGTATTTTGTGAACACCAGATAACTATTATTGCCATCATTGTTACTGCTAATGATTAAAATATTTCCCAGACTGCCCAAGACCTTTATTGTCAGGTTGTATGGCTTTGCCTGTCCTATTTTTGCAGTTTGATGTAAAACACAGCTCTTCTCTATCTTTTTCTTCATACCACATTGGCTTAGTTGCTTGATTCCACAATTTTTCCCCTCCAGATTTCAAATGATGAAGAAATTATCTTCTGGTTCCTCTCAGAACTGATTTACTTTAGATTCAGAGGTGATTTCCCAGGGCTGTGGAGTGACTGCTAAGTCTAATGCAACAATCATCTCAACTCCTGCCGAGTATTCATTTCATTGTCAGCTGGAGGGAACAAGCAATCATGATGGTATAAAGCTGATTCCCTTCAGTAATGAAGCAAGGTGCTGGGACATTTTCATTTCTGAATTCCAAGTGACTTTATGTCATCATTTTAGATGCTTCTCTGAGAACTGAGAGTGCATCTGGTACACCAGTTATTCACAGCCATCTAACTTTCTGTTCAAATCTAAGAAATATAAAAAACAAAATGATTCTTCTATAATTCTTCGGTGACACAATTTTATAGACATAGATAGTAAAGTTCTGATTATGCTATTCTATGAAGCATTTGGGAGGATGATTTTAAATAAAGGGCAGTTCAGCCTGAACCTTTGTCCAATGCCAAACTGGTATCTCAGGACCAGAGACAGAGAATAAGTGATTAAGTATTTTTAAAATGTCTACTACAAGCTAGGCTCTGTGCTAAGTGCTAGAAATACATAGAAAAGCAAAAGACCCAGTCTCTGATCTTGAGAGACTGACAGTTTAATGGGGGGAAACAACATGAAAATAACTATATAGAAATAAGACATAAACAGTCAATTGGAGAGAATCAAAAGAGAGAAAGCTCTGGGATTAAAAGGTTTTAGGAAAAATTTCTAGTAGAATATGGGAAGTTTTTATGTCTCAGTTTTAAATGGGGAGTCAGGATATGGAATCTCAGAAGATGGAAATCAAGTGACAAGAGAAGGAAAGAGCTGAAAAGATAGTCCCTACTAAATTTCAGTGAGCTAAAGATGGTTACTTTTTACCATTTTCATCCTAGAGAATAGGTTTTTCTTCCTTTATACATTATAACATAGATATTAAACATTCAGCTCTCCTGTGTTTGACTCATCAATTAATCTTTTAATCATAATTTATGTTTCAAGACAGTGCAACAAGTATTTATTAAGCTTCTACTATGTGCTAGGTGTTATGCTTAAAAAAAAATAAACCACAAAACAAAACCTTAGTATATAAAGAAAATACAAAAAACAGTCTTTGCTCTTGAGCATCACACCCTAATGGAGAAGATAACATGAAAAGAACTATGTGCAAAGATAGATACTGGATAAATTGGATATAGCCAGCAGAGGGAGGGACATTGAGGAGGATAGAGAAAGGCTTTCAGTGACACTTGCTAAAGTGAATTTATCAAGAACAGCATGTGAAGTACCATATTGGCCACAGTGCCAATTTGGACAAAACTAGAATGGGGCTTATAATCACATTGTTGCTATCAAAGTAGAGATGAGGATGACAGTAAGCACTGATGATTTTAAAAGAGAAGTGAATGAAACATTTGGAAAGAAATATAAAAACAGTCAAAGTAAATATTTTTATATCAGCCAGCACTTGTGAAGCATTTACAAAGTGCCAACCTAAGCACTGGGAAAACAAGCAAACAAACAAAAATGATTGTCCTTTTCCTTCAGGGAGCTTACATTCTAAGGAGGAGAAACAACACATAAAAGAGAGATGAAAAGGTGTGTGGAAGGAAGAAAGTACATAATGTCCTGTGGAGATGAGTCAGCTATGCAGCTTGCAGAGGAATGGGAGTTTTGTGTAATGATTTCTAGGTTCATAGATCAGAGGATGATAGCTAAAGATCTGGATGAAAATTCCAAGTTTATCTAGTACTTCTTAAACTGTAGGTCATGACTCCATATGGGATCAAGTAAATGAATGTAGGGGGTCAAGAAAAATTTGGCCACAATAAGAGGCCACAGTAAGAATACAAGAAGCAGAAATTCAAAATTAAATGTAATAAAGCCAAGGTGTTTTTGAATTTTGTGCTGTGAGTATGCAAATGGGGCCAGAAACACCTCAGTTCATATTCTAAATGAGGTCTTGTAAAAATTTCTTGAAATCTCAAGTAGAAAAAGTTTAAGAATCCCTGATTTGATCTAGTTCCCCCTAGTTTTATAGATGAGGAGACTGAGTTCCAGAGACTTAAAGCTACAGCTAGTTGACTCAGAAGGATAGAGCAGCCCAGAAGCCAGAAGGGGGTGAATTTAAATACAGCCTCAGATAGTTATTAGCTGTGTGATCCTGGGCAAATTACTTAACCCCAATTGCCTCCCCCACCCCCTACCCCTAACTATATTCATAGGTAACATGAATAAAGTTACCTGGATAGTAAATATCAGGTACAGAATTGAACGCAGGGCTTCTGATTTGAGTCATTGCTCTCATCTCAAGACTGTGAACTACTTTCTGTTTTTGAAACATAGCTTCTGTTTGTCTTCACACAGACGACTTTTAATAAAGTCAGAGTTAGGTGCAATTGTGAACATGGAAAAGTTTGTCTGCAGCCTCTCCTAATCCTTCTGCTACCTCCCCATTGAGCCTGTTCTTGCATTTACTTCCTTATTTCCTTCCTTCTTCCTCCTTATCAGATTCATGTGCAAGTCAAGACATCACCTGTGATACCACTGGTTTTCTTGGGAAATAAGAAGATATAAGAAAATAAGCCTCTTTTCCCACTTGCTTCAATAGAATTCTCTCAGCTTTGAACCTGCCTGTCTTGACAGCTGCAGCAATTCATTGTTGATTTATTAATGAAACACTGATTTCCATTTGCAATGACAATTACTAATACATCAGTTATTAAGCGATAGGTGGGAAGTTTAAGCTGGTAGAGTTATTAAGCTATTTGAAGTCTAGTTAATATTGCTGCCAACACTGCAATGCTTTACCCAGAATGGTATCCCTCTCTGTGGGGGAGACATTAGGCTAAAGCTGGCAAAGAAGTACTTTGATTTTCAAGGTGAGTTCACTTTGCCTGAAACTGAGATCCGACCCCCACTATCTCCCTTGTAATTATGCTACTGAGGTCCTAGCTAAGGAGATTTTGGAGGGGTGAATTCTGGAGGTCCTAAAGGCCATGTGTCCTAGTCCTAATGAATTTTCTCATCAAACTCCCTTTCAGGGAGCTAGAGTCAGGAAGACCTAAATTAAAATTTGGCCTTATACACTTACTGTGTGATGCTGGATAAGTAATTTACCTTCTGCCTGCCTCAGTTTCCTCAACTGTAAATGAAAATCATAATAATAGCATCTACCTCCCATGGCTATTTCAATGATTAAATGAGATAATATTTGTAAAGCACTTTAACAGCATTTGGCACACAGCAGGAGCTTCATAAATGCTTGTTCCCTTGTTATTATTTTCTATCATATTTTGTTTGTGATTCTTGATGCATATACTGGTATCCCTGTCTCTTTCTACCCATGATCTTACTGGTATCTGATTCACTTTGGCTATGTTGTGCTCAAAATCTCATCACAGTGCTTTAGTATCCATATTTTTCATTCTTCCTCTTCCTCCCTCCACCCTCTCTACCCTCCTCCTCCTCCTCTTCTTCCTCCTTTTCCATCTCTTCTTTCTTCTCCTCTTCCTTTTTTCCTCCCTCTCTTCTCCTCTCCTCCTCTTCCTCCTCTTCCTTCTCCTCTCCTCCTCTTTTTGAAAGAAATATTCCTTACAAAGGTTGTATGGCCCCTTTACTCACCCTTTCCTGGAATGGGTGAGCTTCTTCATTGGTGTAGTTTATCCTGATTCAAACTGTACCATTCTGGGCAGAGATATTGTGGTAATGGTATTTTTTAAGAAGAATTATGCAAATTTAAAGGCTGATAGTGAAAGTAGTGGCGCTAAAAGGCCTTGTATGAGGAACAAAAGCACTGGATGTGGCTTCAGCAGAGCCACAGAGTTCAACAGCAGAGTTCAAGTCTTAGATTGAATATTTATAGGCTAGGTATCCTTAAGTCAATGAATGTATCTGAAACTTAATTTTCTCATCTATAAAATGCAGATAATGATGTCTTTTCCTACCTGCCTTTGGCAGAATGGTTTTGGGAATCATAAATCATGAAAACAACATGTATTATTATTACTGCTATTTTTAATAAGTGAGTGATGTTGAAGTGGAAGGAGCAAAGCATTCTGAGTCTAAAATCCTATTTTCAAATCCTGGTGATTATACTCATTGCATGAACTTAAACAAGTCACTTAAGTGAGCTCTGAGTTTCAGTTTCCTTACCTGTAATGTAAGGTATAAATACATCTTTTACTTCCTTCAGAGGATTTCTGGATTTTGCTTTTTCTATTTTTGGCAAATAACTTTCATTTAATTGGTCTAGGGAACCCTCAGTATGGAAATTCACTTCATTGGTGCATTGACTCATTTGGGCAGACAAGTGGATAGAGTGCTGAGCCTGAAGTCAGGAAGTTTCCTCTTGAATTCAAATCTGGCCTTAGACACAAGAAGACACTAGCTTTGTGATTCTGGGTAAGTCACTTAACCATGTTTGAGCCAGTTTTCTCATCCATAACATGAATTGGAGAAGGAAATAGCAAATCCTTCCAATATTTCTGCCAGGAAAAACCCAAACAAGGTCAAAAGAGTCAGACATAACTGAAACTACTTAACTTATCTTTAATTTATAATCTTAGAATCTTGTCTGGGCAAATTTATAACCAAGTGCCCATGGTCACATAGTTGGTGTATGTCTGAAGAAAGACAAGAGCTTAGTTTTTCATTCGTTCCAAGTTCAACACTCTATTTGTTATCACATAACCTTTTATGGAATTATCTGGTAATTAAATGAAATGATGATATCTTAGCTGTCTAATAAAAAAATTATCAGCCATTGAGAAAAATGATTATTTCTCTTTTATTAATAACTATTCATTATTGGGGGAGATTCTGGATTTTTCCTTCTATTTCCTAATGTAGAAATCAATCCCTTCAGATAGCATTTGAAGTGAAGGGCTAATAATGAGATAAAATCTTGGGTGAAACCAGAAAAACTTAAATCTGAACAAAAGATAAAGAAATTCTAGTTTAGGTGAATAGGTGGATTCTGACCTATTGTGTTTTAGTCAGATAGGAAGTGATTCTCTCTTTTGTCTAGATTGCCCTAGATAGGGTGTCATGGGTATAGATAAGTATTTTTATCGAAGATCAAGTAATCACTCATGTCCTCCAGACTATCATTAGAATAAGCCCACTTCTCATTATAATATGCATTCTTTCATTACTTGTTTAACTAACCTGAGTTGATTTCTATCCTCAGGGATACCCACTTTTCCAAGTACATATAAATCATCGAGCAGGTTCCATGAGAGTCTTTTAGCAATCAAGAGCACTGCTTACCCTTCTTATTAATTATCTGCCAACAGTAATTAATAAAATGATTAATTACTTAGAAACCATATCTCAAACTTTTTTATATGTGATGCCATAATAATAAAAACTGATATCTATGTACCACTCAAAGGTTTACAAAAGATTTTACTTAAATATTATTTGATTTCCATAGGTATTATTATCTAACTCCTTTCTACATAGGAAGAAATTGAGACTCAGAGAGATTCCCATATACATAATTGGAGATAATATCATAACTAGTGTCAATAGTAGGGTCCAAACCCAGTCACTCCTAACTCTAGGGCAAGTACTCTTCCTCTTTTTCCATTATATCATGCTATGAAGTTGATGTTGATGGTGATGACAGTGGTGATGATATATGTTTGTGTATGTTTGTAGAGAATATAAATTTTTTCCCTTGTACCATATTGTTTTGACTATAGTCTAGACTTTTTCAAGTTGTCAATTCTCTTCATACTAAAACCTATTTGATATAATATCTATCCCATTTCTATTTCTTCCCTTGGTTTTCTTTTATTTATAGTGAACACATTATCTAGAAGAGCTAAGGTCATGATGAACAACAGTTTATGGTTCTTTGGGTGTAATAAATACTTTTTCCTGCTAAAAACCAAATGCCCTCAAGTGTAAATTAGTCTTCAGGTTCTCATTCTCTGAATGGGAACAGGTCATAGACTCTAATGGATGTGCTCATGAAAAAAGGAAGATTTTTTTTCCTGGGAGATCTTTCTCCTACCAAAGGAAAAAAAGAGTTAGCTATGCGTTGAATCTTTTTAGTTATTTAATTTATATGTCAGTAAATATGGCTGACCAAATCTTACCAATCCTGTCAAAGGTAGCATGTGAATCAAGTTATTCCTTATTCCAAGATCGGTCCTCTTTGCTATGTTATCATGGCTCTATAATAATGAAACAAAAAAGAGTGAGAGATTAAGAAAAGCTGAGGTGAAAACATTTAAAATCTTTTCCATGGAGATAATGCATAGAATATGGAACCAAGGAAGAAATGACCTGGAGATCTAGAGCCTTCAGTATTTTTCTTTTCCAAGTTTTCCTCCATATAGCTGTCAAAATGGCATTCTTAAAACACTGATCTCACTATATCATTCTCCTATTGTGAAATCTTTAATGGTTCCCAACCAATTCTAGGATCAATTTTAGCAAGCATTTAAAGCTTCTTCACCGTTAAGAGTCCTTTCTGATTCAGTCAAGGCTCACTTCATAATATTCCACAAACTCTTGACTCCATTCACATTGATTTCCAAGCAGGACATTGAATTTTCTATCACTTTGTGTGTCTTTTGCACAAATGGTCCCCTATGTCAGAAATGTGCTCCCTTCTTACCTTCACTCTATAGAGCTCCCAACTTGTTCAAAGTAAAACTCAGGTGCTATTTCTTACCAGACGCCTGCTTATCAGCACTTTCCTCCTCTGGAAATTACTTTGTAGTACTGTGTGTATATTTTTTATTTAATTATTTCATGTTCATTACGAATCCTCCCATTAAGATGTAAACATCTTGAAAGATTGTTTTGTTTTGTTGCCTCTCTCCCTAGAGTGTAGTACTCCTTACATACACAACAGAAATGCTTCCGTAAATGATTGTTGATTGAATTGAATTTTCCAAGGTCCCCATAGCTAATAAGTAGCAAAGATAGCATAATTATAAGAAGAAACATTCATTCCCATTACAGATCAACTCTATTTGCTTCTTTTATCTGGAATAATTATGTATCTCATAGAAAATAAGTGACCTTTAATCTTACAGTCTATAAGGAACTTGACTAGATATGGTTAGTAGAGTGACATATAAATGACAATTCCTACATTCGAATCTCTGTTCTATCAATCAAATCTTATTCTTTTATTGTCCCTCACATTACTTTTCATTTTTTTAAATAGAGTTTTTTTTTTCCTTAAAGGGGAATTGAAAGAACTTGCTAATTTCTAAAGTGTTTCTAACTGTAATTTGAGACTGAGAGACAGTGACTCATAATGGATAAAGAGTGGATTTAGTGCCAGGAAGACCTACCTCTGATCTATAATGACAATAAGCTAGGCAATCACTTCATCTCTCTGGGATGCAGGCAACTCTCTGAGATAAATTGCAGAAGTGGTATGAACCTACATGGTTAAGGGAGTTCATTCATCCAAAAGTTCCTTATACCAATATAGCCAATTCATCCAGTCTATTACTGAAGCATCAAATTTAATGTGTAGACCAATTTTCTTAACCAATATGCCACTATAGGTACATTTATTATGATTTAGTGGTCTCCTTTTCTATTTGAGTTTGACAGTACTGCTCTAATATTTCATTAAGATAGTGTAGGATAACAAAAACAATGAATTTGGAGTCAGAGGACTTGAGTTAAAATCTGTAAAATGTGAGTAACCATGCTTACACTATGTAACTTGTGTAATTGTTATAAGCAATAAGAGTTTTTCTACTTAATAGTATATTTATTTTTCCTTACATGTAAAGATAGTTTTCAGCAGCCATTTGTATAAGATTTTGAGTTCCAATTTTTCTCTCCCTCCAATCAATCACATGATATGGAACAATCTGATATAGATTATACATGTATAATCATATTAAACATATTTCCACATTAGTCATGTTGTGAAAGACGAATCAAAACAAAAGGGGAAAATGACAAGAAATAAAAAAACAAAAACAATGAAAATAATCTGCATTCAGATTCCATAGCTCTTTCTTTGGATGTGGATAGCATTTTCCATCTTTTGGAATCACCTTGGATCGTTGTATTTCTAACAGGAACTAAGTCTATCATAGTTGATTTCACACAATGTTTCTATTGCTGTGTTCAATGTTCTCTAGGTTCTGCTCACTTCACTCAGCATCAATTCTTCTAAGTCTTTCCAGGTTTTTTTTTTTTTGAAATCTGCCTGCTCATCATTTCTCATAGAACAATAGTATTCCATTACATACATATACTACAATTTCTTCAGCCATTCCTCAATTGATAAGTATCCCCTCAATTTCTAATTCTTTACCACAAAAAAGAGGTGCTATAAATATTTTTGTACATATGGTTCCTTTTCCCTTTTTTGTGATCTCTTTGGGGTACAGTACTGGATCAGTTTTATAGTTATTTGGGTATAGTTCCAAATTGCTCTCCAGAATTATTGGATCAATTCACAACTCCACAAACAGTGCATTAGTGTTCCAGTTTTCTCACATCTTCTCTATCATTTATCCTTTTCTTTTTCTGTTATATTAGCCAATCTCATTAGTGTGAGATTCATAATGAACATGAAATAATAAAAAGTTATTTTAATTTGCATTTTTTTCTAATCAATAGTAGTTTAGAGCATTTTTTCATATTACTATATATATATATAGCTTTAATTGTTTCATCTGAAAACTATCTGTTCATATTCTTTGACCATTTATTAGTTGGGGAATGACTTCAATTCTTATAAATTTGACTTAGTTTTCTATATATTTTAGAAATAAAGCCTTTATCAGAAACATTGAGTGTAAAAATTGTTCCCCAGTTTTTTGCTTTCTTCTAATAGTGATTAAATTGGTTTTGTTTATGCAAACCCCTTTAGATTTAATTATCAAAATTATCCCATTTTTCATTTTACAATGTGCTCTATCTCTTTTTTGAGCATAAATTATTCCCTTCTCCAAAGATCTGAGGATGAACTATTTCTCCTAAATTGTTTAAAGCATCATCCTTTATGTCTAAATCATATACCCCTTTTGACCTTATCTTGGTATAGAGATGTTGACCTATGCCTAGTTTCTGCCATACTATTTTCCACTTTTCCCAGCACTATTTTTGTCAAATAGTGAGTTCTTGTCTCAGAAGTTGAAGTCTTTCGGTTTCTCAAGCAGTAGATTACTATAGTGATA
The DNA here is from genome assembly GCF_016432865.1 of Antechinus flavipes. Taxonomy (NCBI): domain Eukaryota; kingdom Metazoa; phylum Chordata; class Mammalia; order Dasyuromorphia; family Dasyuridae; genus Antechinus; species Antechinus flavipes. Next base: position 121,642,452 of record NC_067402.1, read on the forward strand.
TACTACTGTGTCTTCTGTCCCTAACCTATTTCACTGTTCTACCACTCTATTTCTTAATCAGTACCAAATAGTTTTGATGATTGTTACTTTATAATATAGTTTTAGATCTGGTATGCTTTTCTCATTAATTCCCATGATGTTTTTGATCTTTTGTTCTTCTATATTAATTTTCTTATTAAATCAAAGTATTTTATAAACTATAGAGTGCTATATAAAGACGTGTTAGGGGCAGTTAGGCGACTTAGTGGCTATTATATTAAAAGAATGTACTACTGGTACTTGAATCAAGAAGATCTTTACTAGCTATGTGATCCTGAACAGATTCTGGATCTCTTTCTGTCTCAATCTTCTCAAATGCAAAATGAGAATAATAATTCCTCCTTGGGTTGAGGAGGAATCCTATATTTGTGAGATCAAATGAGATAATAATTGTAAAGTGCTTAGCATAGTGCCTCAGACTTAGTAAGTATTATATAAATATTAGCTTTTGTTAGTATTGTTGTTTTCTGTGTGCTGCTCAATGTGATACCTGATTTAATAGATGTATGTGAGGAATTTTCTCTTCCTCTTTTCAGTTTCAGGTTAAAATCCTCTTCATTAGACTCACAAATATTTGAACTGTTAATATTTTAATGACATTTGTATATGTTTTATTTATAATGACAAACACTCACATATTTTATTGACAAGTTATGCTTGTTAAATGCATTCCATCCCTGGCCAGGAACCCATTATTACTATATAATAACACAAGATTATAGCTTTAGGACTGGAAGGAACCTCAAACATCAGCTTGTCAAACTCTTTCATTGTATGAGCTGAAGTTCTGAGAGATTTGGTGACTTGTCCAAATTTACATGTTTAAGCCACAGATCCTCTGACGAAGAGCCAGCAGCTCTTTCTGTTGTTCCTTTAGAAGCTCAAATCCTAACCTCAGTTACCATTTACTTAGCCAGCTGTTCATGTTCTAATACTCTCGTAGCATCAAAGAATGACTATTATTCAGGCTATGTGATGCTGATAAGCTGAGATGATGCTAACTAACTATTCTGCTGGAGCACAATGCAGTCAAATTTGTACTATTTGTGCTAATGAGAGAAGACTAACTTGAAAAAAAAATTAATGTTGTGTATAATATTATGCACACTGTAGGGGCACAATAAATACTTGTTGGATGAATAAATTACATTAATGTAAACTGTCCAAACCTTTGAATCTAGTAGTTTTACTTTTTTGATTTCCATTTTCTGGTAAAAATGCTAATGAACAGAAAGGAACCATAAGGTGGGCAGCAGGAAAGAGAAGAGACAAAGAACATGGAGAATCAATCGATGACTAATTAGTTCCTGAATAATTGAGTTGATTATAATTAGGGAAATTACATGTATTTTCTCTAATTCTAAGTTTACCATGCCACATTAAACTCCCACAGATCAGGCTTAGTGCAATTCCTGTTCTGATTTAGAAAAAAATATCATTACATTCTCTTTAGCATCTAGAACAGTGCCCAGCATGGGCAGGTAGGTGGCACAGTGGGTAAAATGTAAGTCCTAGATTCAGGAAAAAAGACCTGAGTTCAAATTTGATCTCAAATCCTTCCCAGCTATGTGATTGTAGGCAAGTCACTTAACCCTGTTTAACTCAATTTTCTCATCTGTAAAATGAGCTAGAGAAGGAAATGTCAAACCACTTCTGCATCTCTGCCAGGAAAACCCCAAATGGGATCATGAAGAGTTGGATAGAACTGAAACGAATGAATAGCATAGAGTAGGCTATATGTTTTTATTAAACTGAATTTCACATGAATGATTACAGTATCTGAGCATACCAGGGGATACAATATCTATCATATTAGTTGTTTTTAATCCAGAATCTGCTTCTTTTAATATCTTATTATCTTCCCCTAAATAGCAATGATCTTCTTTTGGTTGTTGTATTTTGAGAATTTAGATCAAAGATCAGAGAATGTTAGTCTTAAAATGGGCTTTGAAGATTATCAAGTGTTCTTGAATTTTTCTAGATGGAGAGATTTATATTTCTGGGGGCTACTGGGTTCTATTATTTAGACTAGGCCACCTCTCTTCAAAGTTTTTGGTGGAGATACTCTCTAGTGACTAGCCCCAAAGCATACAAATTGTTAAGCATCAGAGGGGAGATCTGCACACAAGTCTTTTGCCTCCAGAATCAGGGCTCTTTTCATTGTAGAAGACTGCCCTTAGAAGCTTAAATCCTAATCTCAGATACTAATAGAAAGCACACAGAGAAGTGAAATGACTAGTTTAACATTGTACAGCATGTTAATCTCAGAACTGGGACCAGAAACAAAGTCTCCAACCTTTTAAACAGTACCCTTCTCAGTGTAACAGTCATGGTTACATAACCACTTGTATAATAATAGAAATGTGATTAAACATTGCCATTAACAAATATGGGTGTTGACTTATAAATCCCATTTATTTTTGCTTTATCAATCATCCTTAATTATTCTACCTATCACTCATGTAAAATTAGATAAAAGGCAAGTCTGTACACACTGGAAATTATTTAGGTGCTTTTAAAAAACAAACAAAACTTATTTAATTAGCATTTATTCTGGAAATGCTATGTGTATGTGTTTAGGGGAGAGATAGAGAAAGAGAGAAAGGGAGAGAAGAGAGGAACAGGGAGAGAGGAAGGGAGGGGGAGAAAGAAGCAGAGAGAGACACACACACACATATACAGAGAGAGAGAGAGAGAGAGAGAGAGAGAGAGAGAGAGAGAGAGAGAGAGAAAGAGAGAGAGAGAGAGAGAGAGAGAGAAAGAGAGAGAGAGAGAGAGAGAAGAGAGAGAGAGAGAGAGAGAGAGAAGAGAGAGAGAGAGAGAGAGAGAGAGAGAGAGAGAGTGTGTGTGTGTGTGTGTGTGTGTGTGTGTGTGTGTGTGTTAGGAAGAGATACAGCATGGATTTCCTGATAAACCGTATCATCCAAATGGACTATATGTATATTTGCTCACTGGCTCTTGTTTTCACTTCTGGTTGTGCAGACCTGGCATAGCCACTCAGTCTTGGAATAATGGCCAAGAGCCATTTGGTTTTATAAGTAGGAATCATCCTTCCAGCCTAAGAGAGATATGTCTGAAATCCAGGTATTTCCATGTTCTGGATCACTATGGCAACAAAGGACCCCCTCCCCCCCAACCCCAATAGCTTAATGGAGGATTTAGGAGAAGAGACTTTAACTAGCTATGAAAAGAAAAGTGTTCTCAAATCATTAGGAATGTTTTAGGCATGATCCTCCCAAAATATCTAATATTGTTCATTGCTATCCAAAGAAAGACAACTACCTCTCAAATAGAAGGTGTCCCAAAAATCTTAGTTCAGTTTGAAAGTATAAAGACTTAAAACTACTCAAATAGTTTTGGAGCATCATATATATTTCTTCAATTAATATAGAAGGCAGGTTTCCTTTAACAAGTATAACTTGCCCAAATGAGAATACATACCTGGTGCACTCATCATTTATTACGAATATCAGATAAGGATGAAAGATGGATGAAAGAGGGCTTAGGTTATGCTCACTTACTATCTATATGACCCTGAGTCATTTAACTGAGCTTCTGTTTCCTCACCTATAAAAGGATTCATTTGCACTAGAGGACTTCTTAGACTCCTTTAAGCTCCCTATTAATCTGAGGCAATGGATTGCTCAGTGAATAATATACCAGGCCTAGAGTCAGGAAGAACTGAGTTCAAATCTAGCCTCAGGTATCTTCTAGCTGTGTGACCCTGGGCAAACGCTTGATTTATGATTGCCTAATAAAAGAATCAACAACAAAAAAATTTTGCCCCCCAAATTCTAAGGACAATGGGTCTATGAGATCATGAATAGTCCATGATCTACTAAACAACAACAAATCTATGAACCTCAGAAATTGATATTTATCATTCTCACATAAATTTTTTTCATTGCTCCCTTATGGATGATTATTGCTGATATGTCGATTGCCTATATGAGTCAAACTCTCTCCCCCTCCCCCCACCCCCCCACCTGTTTTCAGTTCATGTTTTCATTTGTGTATTTTTTAATTAAAAGGAAAAATAAAACCCAGCTTTTTTGATGTCTTTTGTTTTTGCACCAAAGTTATTTCTTCAACATCCTTAATGCTTCCTTTTCTCTCACACTACCACCACCAAATGAAACATTCATTTTAACAAAGGCCTTAACAGTTAAGGAAAATGTCACCTCATACGACATTATGTGCTCATAACATCCAACTTCTCTGCTGAAAGGAATGGCAAATCTTTAGTAATTTGTTTTTTAGGATGTTGATCATGACATTTAATCTTAGTTTGACTTTTCCTTTTAGTGTTATTTCTTTTATATTATTCTATTCTATTATTTTATATTATTCTATTCTATTCTTATTTCTTTTATATTAATTGGAATTATTGTGTATATCAACCAATCAATCAACATTTATTAAGTGCTACTATATGCCAGGCAATGTACTAAGACCTGCATTTCACACATATCATTCTCTTGGTTCTGTTTCATGGCATCAATTAATAGAAATCTTCCTTATGCTTTATTTTTCTAAAATTTATATCTGATCTGCCAAATTCCTGTTTATTCATCTGCACTCCATTATGTCATGAGTTATTATGGCATAGTTTGTGTTGTTCCACATTTTAAAATACTGGGTTATCCTTAGTCAAATGAGCAATAGTGAATATCATTTTATTCATGATTTCATTTTGGTTCTGCTTTTCAGGATGATAAAATTAAAACTGATTATAAACAAATACAATACATTATACATCTTTATTGAAAAATTGTATTATATATTTTTCTTTTAAAAACTCAATATTTTGATTTTATGATTCTATTTTATGAAGTAAATAATTATTTAATATATGAAATAAGTTTTTTTGGGATAATTATCTGTAATTCCTGGGGAATGCATGAAAGGGAACAATTGAAGTGCAATAGACTTGCTAGGTTCCTTATCATTCAGACATTTGTTTGAAATGACATAGTAGACTTGGGTTCAGGAAGACCTGAGTTCAAATTCCACAACAGATAGTTAGCTTTGTGACTTTCTTCAAATTACTTAGTCTCAGTCTTAATTTCACTTTTCTTGATTGTCAAATGTTGATAATAATGATGGAATATGTATTTCACATTGCCTTCTCTCAGAGGTAAATTTTCAATATATTCTGAATACATTTTATTTGTACATTGTTATTTTTGTATTATCTTCCTCATTAGATTGTAAAGTCCCCGAGAAAAGAGGCTATTTTTTGTCTCTCTTTATATCTCCAAGTACTTAGTTCAGTGTCACACACGTAGTAAATGCTTAAAAAAAAGCTCATTGACTTGATGTGAAGGGCTTCTGTGAGGAAAAAGTAAAACAATTTATATAAGTGTTTTGCAAACCTTTAAAAGCTCTATAGACAATGATTATTATGATGAGTAAGCTGTCACTATGTGCAAGAATATGTACTAGTCCTGTGCCCTAGACTACAAAAATAAAACAAAAACCAGTCTCCACCTTCAAGGAGCTTATATTCTACCTAGAATGTTATCCTTAAACTAAAGTTGATTGTACAGAATCCTGGGTATAATTTTTGGTGCCTGCCTAACTTTCTCCTCTTACAGTATTTACAGATTTAAGACTCTGTTATCAAATGCACTGTGTCCTACCCAACTGAATATACAGCTTTTCTTATGGCATTTGAATAAGTTGGGACACATTAGTAATCTTAATATGAATCTTGGCATGAAGAAACCACATTATCTTTTCACTTCTGATGAGAGAAAGATGCCACAAACTCTTTGTAAAACTCTCAGAAAAGATAATATGCCCTGACTCATTTTTGTCCCCAAATTTCTTAGAGATTCTGCATAATTACATGTTTCTTTGTTGGACTGATTTGATTGCCAATAGAAGTTTTCTAATTGCTTACTAACATAAAAATATAAAAAACCTGGACACCAGTGCATTATAATCCAAGCAATAAAAGCATTTCTACAAAAGTCATCTGGCTCTCATCAGTGGGATAATTTGTCCAGCTGTTACCTGCTAGTTAATCATAGGCTGAGTGAGAGAAGCGTCTGAAATAAAGTCAATGACACTGGGTACTCCAGGCAGTCATTAAAATGACCAGCGAGGCTGCCTGGAGATTCATTACTGCTATTAGTAACTGTACTTTCAAGCTATGCCTTGAGGGTTCTTATATCATAGAAAATAATGTGTTCATTAAGAAATGAAATGCTGAAGCATGTTCAGTCTGTGGGCTGAATGATTTTTTGAAAAAAATTATGTAAAACACAAGCCAGCCTGCATGAGGCTTTCAAAAAATAGACATTTATTATATTTGGAGATGTAATGTTCTGAATGCCTTAAGCATAATAAAAATAAACCTATTTTTATTGACAACCAATAGGTCAGAGAAGGGTTATGTTATGACTTTGAGAGTTTGTCTTATAGTAGCAAAAATCCCTGAGAGATTTGGCCAATTTTCTAAATATCTCTGCCCGAGCCCTTTATTTCATTATAAGTTTATCCCCATGCCCTATTTTGAAAGATTTAATTTTCTTTGCATAATTGCTATCTGTGGCTTCATCCAAATGACTGATAAAAATGTTGAACAGAACAGAACCAAGGACAGTCTTGTCCTACTCCCTAGAGACATCCCTACAGGGTGACATTGATCAGTAAGTATCATTAGCCCAAAGGCTAGTGGTCTGAATAGAAGTGGGACAGTCTACAGGTCTGATCATTGATTTAGTGCCTGAATTCTTATAACTTCACCATTTCCCTCTCCTTTCTCCCACCAACACACTCACTTCCTCTGTCTGAAAAGGTCCTTGTTTTTCTATAGAAAGCCAAGCCTGCCTTTATCATTTAAGATTAATAGATCAAGTCATTCAATCTGAATAAGGCCAGATTGAGTTCAGAATTTACAGTGTCAAAGTTGTAGAATCAAGTGATTTCAGGTTACCTTGCACTGCCCTAAGGCTAGCTGGTTTCAGGGTCCTCCAGGATTTAAAATACTGGCATATTTTATTTCAGGTTACATCTCTCCCTCCCTCCTTTCCTTCCCTTCCTTCCCTTCCCTTCCTTTCCTTCCTTCCTTCCCTTCCCTTCTCTTCCCTTTACTTTCCTTCCTTCTTTCCTTCCTTCCTTCCTTCCTTCCTTCCTTCCTTCCTTCCTTCCTTCCTTCCTTCCTTCCTTCCTTCCTTCCTTCCTTCCTTCTTTTCCTACTTTCTTTTCCTTCCTTCCTTCCTTCCTCTACACATATGTTTCATAAATATTTTTATGAAATCATGGTGATGATGCATCCTTAGGAAGTGAAAGCACATCAGGGTCTGTGAAAGGTGCTTTCAGATTTGGAATTCTTTAGGGGACTCTTCATGACCACAGAATCCTGGATTCTTCCAAGTAAAAGAAAGACTAGTTTTTAGCAAAAAACTTCAGAACTTCTGAAGGCTTAGAAAAAGAAGCTGAAAAAGTTGAATTTAAACAAATTCTGCTAGCTAAAAGCAAGTGGAAGAGTTTATTCTTGCAAACTGCCTTTTAATTGTTCTTTTCAAAACTTTGTTTTTAGAGGCAGTCAAGGTTAAATGATATGCCCAGGGTCACACAGCTAACACATATTTGAGGCTAGATTTAAATTCAGTTCTTTCTGACTCCAGGGCTGATGGTTTATCCACAGTGCCCTCCAGTCACCTCCTGTTTTTCGAAAGTTCTTAAAATTCCATTCTAAAATATGACACTTGAATAAGACTTAGATCCCTGGAAAGAGGAAGAGGGAGATGATCTTTATTTTTATGAACTTAGTAATTAACAAGAGAGGTTCTCAAACTGAGATCCATGAACTTGGACTTTTAAATTTGATAACTATTTCAATATAATTGATTTCCTTTGCAATTCTAAGTATTATATTTTAGGTATTTAAAAAATCATTCTGGTTAGGTGTGCTAGCTCATACACTCCCTACTACAGGCAGGATGAGGCTGTTAGAGCACTTGAACTCACTCTTGCCTTCTAGTTTCTTAGTTCATCTGGGGCCCTGAGCCTTAGAAAAATGTTCTTAAGAGGGTCACAATTTTTTATTTGTTTTCAGGGGCATCCCGGAACCAGCTCTTTATATCTAGGAAACAGGAGACATTCTAAATCAGGCCTTGATTTATTCTTTAGTTGATGGTCTAGACTTTAAGAAAGACATTAAGAAAGTCTTACATCTAGACCATCAGCTAAAGAATAAATCAAGGCCTGATTTAGAGCTTTTCCTATTCATTCTCTCTGTCTTTCTCTTTCTATGTCTCTATCTCTCTCTTTCTGTTTTTCTCTCTCCCTCCCCGTGTCTTTTTCTTTTTGCCTCAGAATGTTTCTTTAGATACACATACAATCATATGTGGGTGTTTTCTGGAGAGTGGTTGTTAAGAATTTATTTATTTTGGAGTTATGATTTCATTAATATGAGGGGCTTCTTCCTTTATAATGCAGATTACCAAATCCTATAAATTAGTCTTAGATAGTTGCCTTGGGACACTGAAAGGTAAATTAACTTGCGTATGATCCTATAGCTTGTATGTATATATAGAAAGGCAGGGTTTGAACTTAAGATTTTCTGGTACCAAGCTTGGCCTTCTATTGAGTACCCCAGATTTGGTCTAGTAAGCATATTTTCATTCTTCTTGGAATCAGATACTGACTCTGATATTAAATTCATCAAAAATAGATGTTGCATTTATTGAGCATTCTGAATGAGGCAACCTGCTTTTGAAGGTTTTTGCTCCATTGAGATGTTAGACTTTTATAAATGATGGACTTTGCTAAAACATTCTGAATATAGGACCAGGACATTTATAAATGGACTTGGAATATGTACTTGAAAAAATAGGCTATCTTTGTTATATAAATATGCTATTGATCCCCCCACCCATCCAGGGATGATATAAAATTGGAAATGCTTTTTCAACAGTAGATTTCAAAGATTCTCAGAGTTGCAATATAATATCAGTTACAGCATTTATTTGTTGAGGTTGAAACCAGTGTTCCACTTTGGGACAGCCCTGATCACTAGTAAACTTTTCTTTGTGGTTCTGCACCCTAGGACCAGGTAGAACATAGCTAATTCTTTGCCCATAGGGTATCTCTTCGAATTCTAAAAATAAGTTTCTCTTTTTCATAATCAACTCTTCTCCAAGTTAAATATCCTTATTTCTATTACATGATCTTTAAATGATAAAGTCTTGAAGTTCTGCATGTTTTCTTTTCAGTTTGTTTGTATTCTTCCTAGGATAGCCAATTAAAGAATTAAAAACTTACTATTTATCAATAAATAAATTGCTAAGTGGTGATTTGGTGCTATAGATATAGATGCAAGCAAAGAATAACAGTCTCTGCCCTTAAGAAACTCATTTTCTTTTATAAATTAGAAAATTTTACTTTTGATTCCAAATTCTCTTCTGTCCCCTAGCGCCTCTCCAATCCATTGAGAAAGCAAGAAATACTACATTCATTATACAGAGAAAGTACAGATATTCCCACATATGCTACGTTGCACCCCCACAAAAGCAAGAAAAATTAAGAAAATAATATGCTTTAATCTGCATTCAGAATTGATCAATTTTCTCTCTGGAGATGGATAGCATTTTTCACCATGAATTTTCTGGAATTGTCATTGATTACTATATTGATCACAGTAGCTAAGTCTTTCATGACCATGGTTATATTATTGCTGCCACATATAACATTCTCCTAGTTCTACTCACTTTGATTTGTATCAGTTCATGTAAATTTTCTCAAGTTGTTTTCTGAAAACATTCCCTTCATAATTTCCTACAGAACAATAGTATTATTCTATGTGTCATATTTTTTGAGCGTAGTTCCAAATTGCTCTACAGAATGATTGGACCAGTTCCCAGAAAGAATTGCACATTCTATAGGAGAAGACAACACATAAAAAGGTGATAAGAAGAAGAGATTTGGTAAGGGAAAGGAGAAAGTCCAGTAAGTCATAATCAGGGTCAGGAGAGAAATGTAGGATTGCTGTGTTAATTCTCTCCTCAAAATGGAAATTCCTGGAGGAAGTCATCAATGGAAGAAGGGGACCAAAAATGCTGAGGGATATTCTAGGGAAAGAAGGCAGCTAAGGCAAGGGAGTGAATCCAGAAAGTCAAAAGTAGGAAGAGGGAAGAGAGAGTAAATTGTTTAGAATTGGATATTGTACCTTACTTGTGATCTGATTATGGAAAAGTTCAGGGAAACATAACAGTTCAATTCAGTAGACATTTATTCACACTACCTGCTGTGTACAAACTACTTTGGTATATTCTAGAAATATAAAGACTAAACCAAAACATACTAGATCATGAGAGAACTTATAGTTTACAGGGGGAAACATGTACACAGATAAATAGATATGAAAAAGTAAATTCAAATCATCTTTTGAGGGAGGTGAGAGATGGGTCTTGAGCAGAATTTTGAAGAGAGTTATCAATTCCAAAATATGGAGGTGAGAAAAAAGAGCATTCCAGACTTGAGGAATAGCCTTTACAAAGGCACACAGGTGGAAGATAGAATATGACATATAAAGAATAGCAAGTAAAACAATTTATTTGCCTTACAGAGTTCATGAGGGAGAATGATATGACATTTGTCTGGAAAAAAATAACAGTATTTTAGATTTTGAAAGTTACCCCATTTGATCCTTGCAACAATTCTGATATATTTTATAATTATTTCCACTTTAGAGATAAGGAATCTGAGATTGAGAGATGTTAAGTGACTTGACCAGAATCACCTGGTTAGTAAATGTCTGAGATAAAGTTCAAATTTTTGGCTTCCTTTGTATAATTTCAGCACTCTATTCATGATGTCAAGCTGTATAGCTTAGAGCCAACTTGTGAAAGGCTTACATGTCAAACAAAAGAATTTGTATTTTATCTTAGAGATGACAGCAATACATTGAAACTCCCATACTGAATTGTAATAGGATCAGAGATGTGCTTTGACAATCTCCATTTGGCAGCTGCATGGAGGGTGACTCTGAATACCCATGCATCCCTTAATAAAGTCTAAGATTGGAATAGTTTTTGTACTTTCATCACATTCTTGGCTCATGTTGAACTTGTAGTTCACCGAAATTCAAGATCTTTTTCAAACTTACCCTTCCCTCAATGTGCACATGTGAACTCAAGTGTAAAACATTTCTTTTATTACTATTAAATTTCATCTTTTTAGATTGGTTCTAATTTTGAAGCCTCCAAAGGCCTTAATCTCAAGATATCTGAAGATATATGACATTGAATCTTCTGCATTTTTTTCATTGGTTCTTTCGCCACAGAATAGCAAATATTTGTGAGTAAAAAAAATATTGTAAGCAAATAATTGGGGTCCTGTGACCATAGAAGAAAGTAAAACTAGCTAATGACTCATAAACTTGAAAACTATCTTCCAAGCCAATAGTCTCCAAAAATTTTTGATCACACACTTCTAAAAGCAAAATATTTTTGAGCATTCCTACTACCACATGTGCATATTTATACATAAATAAATTATGTATATTTATTACTATTCATGATTACATACAATAAAAAAGTTTTCAGAACAAATTAACTTATAAATTTAGATAAGATCACATTTTTAAAATTATATTTTATTAATAATACCCAACCCTCTTAATTATCACAGTCATTATTAATGATATATTTAATGTATTTAATGAGGGCAGCTAATGAATAGCTTTATTATTTTCCATTTAATACTTTCTGGTATAGTTATTTGGGAATGTGGTTCTAGGTTCAATTTATTTTAGTAATTGATTTTAATAGTTGTTTATAGCTGAAAAAGTAATTTACAAAATACATAAATACAAATTTAAGAAGTGAATTATTGGTTCAGTTACTAAATTATGATACTCCTTTTTAATAATCTTGTCAGTCAACATCATAAAAGTGTTGAAAATTGGCAAGTAAATTTCCTTTTTTTCTTTTCACAATCAGTTGGTTTTGCTAATTAATTGGAAAGTTTTATATTTTTATATATTTAAACAAATGTTTTTAAAATTTTTGGCTCTTAATTTGGAAGATTTTTAACCAGGTTAGAAAATCATTTCCAAGTTTTTTTAGAATGGCCAGAGGAGAGTTTTTATAAGTGATATACCCATAGAATTTTTAGCAACCCAAGGATAAGTATCCCAGGATCAAAAAGGATTGAGAAAGGTAACAAAATTTGGCAATTAAGAGATCATTAGTGGCTAGAGATAGTGATTCCAGTTGACTAAGGAGTCAAGGACAACAAAGTTGAGTCCCTAGAAGATGGAAAGACTATTATGTTTTTGAAAACAATAGGAAAATTCAAAAGAAGGGGATTTAAGTAGGGTGGGAGTGGAGAGAAGATTTTTGTGATAATTGAGATCACAAACCATCTATGCTTGCTAATCATCACTAATTCATTTTATCTCACTGAAAATGAAAAAAAAAAGTCATTGGAAGGTCTTATTCACTAACTATTAAGCTTCAATATAGAATCTGTCCCATGGGGGATGTCAGTTATAACCACAAGGCAAATTGGTAAGCAGAATATGAGTACTGTATGTATTTGTGGAGGAGAAAGGGTGCATCTATACATGTTGTAGATATTTGGGCTGCAGTTGGCCTTGAAGTGTCAATGTTAGGCATAGAAGGACCAGGTTTAGATTTTGCATGACCATAAGGATGTGGAGTGAGTGGATCATTTGTATAATAATGAGTAGAGGTTCAAAATTGTCTATGGTAGGAAGGGTGGGATGTGACATATTCTCTACCTCCAATTAGCTCCTGCTTGGGGTCTTGTCATAGCCCACATGGAGATTATAGCACCTACTTTTTTCCCCTCAGTAATATTTTATTTTTCCAAATACATGTAAAGATAGTTTTCGACATTCATTTTTGTAAGATTTTGAGTTCCAACTTTTTTTTCCCTTCATTCCCTCCAAGAAAGCAAGCTTTCTGATATGGGTTATATATGTATAATGTTTTTATAAATATTTCCATATTTGTCATGTTGTATAAGAAAATTCACGCCAAAAGAGATAAAAATGAAAAAGTAAACATACAAAACAAAAGGTGCTTCAATACACATTCAGTCTTCATAATTGACGTGGATGCCATTTTCCATCCCAAGGCTATTGGAATCATCTTGAATCACTGGATTGGCGAGAACAGCTAAGTCTATCATAGTTGATCATTACACAATCTTGCTGTTACTGTGTACAATGTTTCCCTAGTTATGTAGAACTTCTTTTAGTATCAATTCATGTACGTCTCTCCAGGTCTTTCTGAAATCAGCCTGCTCATCATTTCTTATAGACAATAATATTCTATTACTTTCATTTATCATAACTTATTCAGCTATTGTTCAATTGATGGGCATCCACTCAATTTCCAATTTCTTGCCATATGTCAAACAATAGAGTCAGGCACATGTCCCGGTGGAAAATGCACTAGCTTTGGAGTTATAAGTGCAAACATATTTCTGTCACTACTTTTATGACAACTAGTTGGCCATTTAAATTGTCTGAGCCTGTTTTTTTTCATCTTATAAGAAGGGAATTGGACAAAATAGTTTCTAAATCCCCTTCCAACTATAAACTATGCTCCTCTAAATTATAGGAATTCTCTGAAAATCACTACATAGCCGCCAGATTCTGATCTGGAAGTTGCTAAGCATTGTCATTTAACATTTGAGAAGTCTATGGTCTATTTTATATCTTGACTGGTAACTTCCAAACACTAAACTTCAATTGTGCTTAATTTGATCATACTCAACCCATGCCTCTATCTATAATTCAATAAATTGTAATACTGTTGACATGTATTTTAAGGCTTTGTCATAATTAATTGCTTTGCAATCCAATTTGGTTAATAATTTGCTTTGCTATATATCCTAAATTAACTCTGTCCCAATCATAGCTTTAGTTCTCTGACCCCTATCAGAATAATTTTTAGGTTGTATTTCAGATTTCCCTCAAACATTTCAGATTTATTCTGTACTCTCTTTCTTCCACATTAATATCTTGCTGTTACTTTACTAAAGCCCACATCCTTGAATGTTTTTATCTTTTCTCATCAGTTTTTCTATAATGCATTCTATCCCATAGTTATCGTTGTTGCTTACCCATGCATGCATTCTAGATTGCTTTCATCTCTCTTCTTGTAAGGCAAGGAATACTAGCTTCACTTATAAAGCCCTTTCAGTTCGCAAAGTAATTTACAAATATTATTTTATTTTTTTTCTTCACAACAACCCTGGGATATACATGTTAATTAATATTCTTCTTATTTTACAGATGAAGAAACTGAGGCAGAAAGTGATTAAGTGATTTGTCCAGGATTGCATAATTAGTAAATGATTGAGAAAAGATTTGAATTCAGATATAACTCTAGGACTACTGTTTTTAAAAAAAAAAAACAGCTATCACTTCTTGGCTCCACAGTCAAATTACTTGATGAGCTCCTGACTATGCCATTAGCCTTTTGGTCTATAATGCTATGTGACAAACTGATTTGAGATCCATTGGTAACCAGAAGTCTTTTGGAATTACTGATTTCCATGCCTTTTCGGCTTATGGAATGGATGTTTCTGGGATTACATATCTCAGACAGATGTATGACTTCTCCCTTTCCCAGAAACTGAATTTCATTTTGTTCTTTTTGTCTCTATTTATAACCTCATTTGATCCATTTATATAATTTTTCTTTCCTGACATGTGTGTAACAACTTCCTATTTAGAATTATCAGCCAACTTTAATAAAACTCATTCTGTCTTTCAGATGATAAAAAAATAAAGAAGACTATACCCATATTTCTCCCTTTCCTGAATAACCATAGAATTTTATTTGTACTTTGCTCAAGAAATATCCCTTTCTGTTAATACATGATACTGATTTAGGAAAATGCCTTCTCTACTAGATTGTAAACTCTTTTAGGGAAAGATCTTAAATAACTCATATCCCAGTATACAGAACTGTGAGCTCAAAGAAACCAGAGCTGATGTAAAATGAGTATTTCTTTGGTTCACTGTGCTCTCAACCAGAACTTGGAGAATTCATAGAATGTAGTTGATATCTAGATTTCCACAGATCTAATTAAATACTAAAGGTAACAATGTCTTTATCAGTTAAAGCAGAGCTTTTATTTTACTCCATAGAAATGCAGAAAGCTTGTAGAACTAATAGAAACATATAAATAATATAAAAACAAAACAATAAGTATATAAAAGACATCTATGTCTATATTTATATCTATGGACAATTTGTTCTCTAGTGGGATCCATTTTCTCACCTAGATCCTAAAGTCCTTTAAACTCAGTGCCAATTTGTGATTTGGATTCCCTCAGAAGGAAAATAAAAAGCCTCTTGTGTTTAACAAGGCAGAATCATCTCTATTCTATAGGGCTATATGTAATCCCTCATTTTCAGAAGCACCAACTTGTGGTACTATGCCCTAAAGGAAAATGAATTTTGTGTCAGCTAGACAGATAACCTTCCTTCTTATCAGAGTTATGCCATTAAAATCATTCATGGTCTATCAACAAACCTTTATTAAGTTCATAATTAAGCACATACATAAACTAAGCACTGGGGATAGATAGAAAGATAGAAAGAAAGGGAAAACAAACCAAAACATCCCTCTTTGCAAGGATCTTACAATCTAAATGGAGGAGACAATATACTAGCTGCTATGTACAAACAGGATATGTATAGGGTAAGTGGAAGGAAATTTTAGAAGATTAAGGAAGACTAGAAAAAGCTTCTTATAGAAGGTAGGAGTTGAGATTTTAAAGAGGAAACAGAAGCCAGAAGACAGAGATGAGAAGGGAGAAGTTCCAGGAACAGAGGATAGACAATGGAAAGGTCCAGAGTTGGGACATCTTGAGTGAGGGATAGCAAAGATGCCAGTGTTGCTGGATTGCAGAGTATATGGAGAGATGAGTATGGTTTAGAGAGTAAGGTATAAGAAAGGGAAGAAGGAGACAAATTGTGAAGGAATTTAAAAATCAAACACAGGATTATAGATTTGATCCCGGAGGTAATAGGAAGCCATTGAAATTTATTGATATGTATGTGTGTCTCTGTCTGTCTGAGAGAGAGGAGAGGAAGAGAGGGAGTGAAGGAGAGAAGAAGAGAGAAAGACAGATAGAAAAAGAGATACAGAGGCAGAGAAAGAGAAAGACAGAGAGACAGATAGAGAGGACAGAGAGAGAGTAGGAAAGAAGGAGGGAGAGAGGGAGAGACAGAGACAAAAAGGGAGAAAAAGAGAGAGCGAGAGAGACAAATGGACACCAACACAGAGACACACAGACACACACAGAGAAGACAGACAAATAGATATAGTGAAACTTGAGTTTTAGATAAATCAAATTGATATCTGAGTGAGGATAGACTGGAGTGAGGAGAAACTTGAAACATGGAGACCAACTATCAGAGTATTGCAATAGTTTAGGTACGAAGTGATGAGGACCTATACCAGGATAATAGCAATGTTTAGGAGAGAAGAGAGCATATATGAGAGATATGATGAAGGTAGTAACAATAGGATTTGGCAATTGATAGTATAGGAGAGTGAGACAGAGTAGGTTATGGGTAACTAGGAAGATGGTGGTATCCAACAATAGTAGGGATTTTAAGAAGAGGACAGAGTTTGTGGGTAAAGATACTGAATTCATATTTGAACATCTTGATTTTTAAGATGTCTATGAGACAATGAGATATTCGATAGGCAGTGAAAGGTTGGAAGAGAGGTTAGGGATGGACAAATAGATCTAAGAAGCATTTGCATAGTGTATATGTCAGAAGAGAATGTCAAGTCTCGGTTTCTTGATCCTCCACATCATTGCTTTAGTTCCTTGTTGTTGCTACTCCTAGAATCTGGGACAATGTGGGTAATCTTCTCTCTTCAGGAAGCACATCATTCAGGAAATTATCCCTTTATCAACAAATTAGTTCCTGGAATTTGGGGTTTCTTAAGAACTTCTGAGATTGACACTACTGAATAAATTCTTGTGGCTATTTCTTCTGGGAAGAAACTGCCCAGCACATCTTCTCATCTTCCCTCTTTTAATTAGGAAGCAGAATCTGAAGAAATAATATTGTCCAGGAGTTTCCTTCTCATCTCAGATATATTAAGGACATGTATTTTTGCCACTATGTCTCACAAATATTACTTATGCTAGAAATGTTGTTAGAACAAGATTGTGAGGGTCTAAAATGTCATGATAAGGAGATTGAATTTTGTCCTTGAAACAAAAGGAGACCTTATAATAAAGATTTTTGATCAAGAAAGTGAAGTCACATTGATATCTTAGGGGGATATTTGTGGCAATTATTAGGAGATTGATTGGAGAAGAAAAGGAATAGAAGGAAAGATATAAATTAAAAGGGAAGAAATTATATTGTGAGTTTTTTGAGGGCAGGGACTGCTTTTTGCCTTTATATCACTTCTTAGTATAGTGTCTGATACATGTTTAATAAATACTTATTGACTGACTGAAAGAAGCAATGAGGCTCTGGTGACAATTCATGTGAATAGAGAGAAGATACTCATATTCATATATATTCTTAGTTATGATAATAGAATCCACTGGAAGGTATGAGATCATCTAGAGAGAGAATATGTAGAGAAGAGAAGGTATAGAACAAAGCTATCTAGCACTTCTATACTTAGAAAATGGGAGGAAGATAGGATACTGGAAGGTATCCTAAAGAAAGTGATCACATAAGTTAGAGGAAAACTTGGAGAGCAATAGTGTGGTATCAAAAAGGAGAATGGCTGCACAGAGATCAAATAAAATGGAGATTAAGAAAAGACTTTTAGATTTAGCAATTAAGAAGTTATGGACTGCTTTGTAGAGATTAGTTTCAATAGGTAGATCACAAGCCATTGAAAAATGAAAGAGTAGAGAGGAAGACGTACAAATGATTTAAAATGAGCTTTGTATTGCCATAAGAACAATTTTGAATGACTAATTTACTCTGAGTAAAAAAACCTAGGAAGGAAAATGCCATCCACCTCCAGAGGAAGAATTGATTAAATAGAAGTATATGTAGTACTTCCTACACATAACACAAACATACACACACACATATATACACATTTGTATTTAATGGTAGCTTTCTATAGGGCAGGATGGAGAGTGAGAAAGAAAATAAGGGCATAGAAGAGAACAAAAGAAAACTTAGAAGCAACTACAGGAAAGTGGGGTAGCTTTGAAAATTATGAAAAGTATTTGTTACAGAATTAAAAAAAAACTGTGACATGGAAACTCATGGTGTTATAGTGAATCTTCTTTTTATGTTATACTATGCACATAGAAATGTTCTTTCTCGTGTGTATTTTTATATTTAAGTTCAAATCAGTAAAAACATATTAAATGATCATTTTAGGAGTTTGGCGTAGAAAAGAATAAGGGAAAATGAGAAGTTGAGGTGATAGTCATGCAAAAGTGTTGTTTTGTTTTTGTTTTTAAGACAGGAAACTTGGGGTACTTTTGCAGGTCAAGGGGAAGAGACAAAAAGGAAGAGACTAAAGATGAGAGGGGAAAAAAAAACAACTGCTAAATCAATCTTCTAAAGGAGATGATAGAGAATATAGTCAAGGCCATATTGAGAAAAGTTAGTTTGTACCAAAAGAACCATTTTTAGCAACCGAATGAGAGAATAAAAAGATCAGAGTGTTTGGAGACATGTTTTGAGATATGGAAGAAACAGTATGAGAGATATAATCCTCAGTGACCTTAATTTTCTTGACAAAACAGGAAGTGAAATTATCTGATGAGGAAGAGGATGTTGAGAATAGCATTGTGGGCTGGAGGAGAGAGGTAAAGGTTTAGAATAGGTGCTGTTGGGACCTATAGAAAGTCAACTCAATGACTCTTTGGGATGAGAAAAGTAACCATTTATCAAATCCCACATTCAGAGTTTTTTCTTATAGCCTCTAAGTCAGTATTCATTCTGTGTGTTTATGTAAATTGATTTGAATTAATACAGCTAGTAACCTTTAATGAGATGCTATATCAAATCTTTTAAAGTCCTTACACATAGTAACTATTGCGTCTTTCTAGCAACTAATTCTGTAATTCATTGGGGAAATTTAAGGAAAAGTTATTGGGAGAATTTTTTGCCCTTTATTAATCCTCATGACTGTTTATGACTCTTATTACATAAAGGCCTAGGCATTTGTAGATTTTGTCTCAGTATTTTTCTAATTTTATTAAACAATTAAGAGTAGATATAGGAAAATATGATTTCAGGACCCCTCTTTCTTTTTTGTCTGGAAAGAGCGGCATATTGTGCTTGCTTCTAGTTTGTGATTCAACAAACATTTATTAAATACTTAATAATAATGTAGATAGTACCTACTTATAGTATCTGTTCCTTTATCCTGGGCTCTCTCCATCCCCCCTTCCTCAATTCTCAAGTTTGGTCCTTCATTCCAGTAATGTTCTCTCCCATTCACATATCCCACCTTCTGCATTTTTTTTCTTGGTGGGGGGAAATAGGAGTTAGATATTTCATTTTCATATTTTTAGAGGGAGCACTTTGACAAGATGACCAGAGAGCAAGAATAAATACTTTGCATGAGTGGGAAAACAATAAAAAAAAATTGTTCTTTAATGGGAGGCTCAAATGAAATTTAAATAATGTACTTTGCAAAGTTGAGGAACAGGGAATGGATTTATAATTTCATTAGTATAAAAATCTCCCAAATGAAGAAATTCCCCTTACCAATTCAGATTGGTACCTTCTCTGAAACTTAAAGCTTTAGAGATTTGCCTAGAGTATTAAAAGATCAAATGACTTGTTCAAGGTGCTATAGCCAGGGTTATGTCAGAAGTTTTCCTGGATTTTAGGAGGGGTCTTTATCAACTACATCATGATGTCAATTACAAACTTTAAAGTACCATATATATGTCACCTATTATCATTATAATAATCATCATCATTTTTATCCTCATTTACCAGGCAATACTTAACACTAGGAAAGACTCAAGAATTTTTGCTTGATCCCACTTCAATTAATTCCTAAACCACGATGATAGCCATGGTGATGGAGGTTTTTATTTTTTTACTGGGAATATTTCCTCTGACTTGATTAAAGGAAGTCAGATTTAGCTTAAAGCTAAATTCACTCAATCCTAGCCATAGCTGCCCAATTCTAGCTACAAAGAATATTTATTTTTTAAAGTATCACCTCTATGGGGTTGACTATCGAAATTACAATTCAACTCTTACATTATGTCCCATTTGAGTTTCAGAACATGTCTTCAATTGTCTGCTGAACATATCTATTACAAAAACTTACTATGTGCTCGCATTGCATTTTGATGGTCTTCCATCATATCAAAATCAATATATTCACAATATTTATCTGTATTAGGTGTGGGGAACCTTTTTCTGCTAAGGGTTACTTGGATATTTATAACATCATTTGCAGACAATACAAAATTATCAACAACTCAAGCAGAGGGAAGTTGTTGTCTGTGGTTGCCTTGGCAGGGCCAGACAAATTATTTTTTAGGTCTTATATAGCCTACAGGGAGACATTCCTCATTCCTGAGGAATGACTTCACTTTCACACCAAATTCATTCTAACTTTGGACTTTCCCATTTTGGTCATTGCTATTAATACTCTCTCAGTTACCTAAGGTCAAAATCTTCTTGAGCAATCTTTAACTCACTTTGCTTTTCATATCAAGTAGGTCATCAATTCCTACAACATTTCTCATGGTTAAACTAAAATATTTCTTCCTTTCAAGTCAAGCCAGCTAGTATTTATTAAGCATCTACAATGTATTAAAAACTTTGCAACTTTCTGGGGATACAAAAAAATGGCAAAAAAAAAACACAAAAAAACAAAAAAAACAATCCCTGATCTCAAACGACATCACAATTCAATCGGGGGAGACAACATTCTAACAACTTGCTACAACCAAAATAGATAAGTGACTAAATTAGAGATAATCTCAGAAGTAGTACTCTTAACACTGAGAACTAGAAAAGGTCTCCACACTGAGCACCTCAATCAAAACACTGCAGAATAATATAGTTGAGAACCTTGGTCTGGTGTCAGCAGATCAGAGTTTGAACTTTGGTTTCTTAAAATTTACTGTGTGATCAAGGAAGTTGTAATCTCTCAACTTCAGGTTCTTTTTTTTTTTTTTTAAATAGTCAATGATTTTACTGTTCACCTCATAAAATTGTTGGGAGGAAAGCAATACAAATCTTAGAGTTCTAGAGACATGTGAGTTGTCATTATCAACTCATGCCTAAGTTATTGCAACAGTCTCCTAGCTAATCTCCTTAACTTCAATCTTTTTCTGTCTAACCTGCCATTCTTTATACACTGCTTTCATTGCCAGTCTTCTTAAATCTTACAAGGACATCTTATTTGTTTCCTATTACATTTAGTCTAAACTTCTTGATTTTTTAGTTCCTGAGAAAATCCCCCTTTCCAGATCCTTATTCTAGCTATTAAATCAAATATAATACAATTCTTTATTTGATTAGACTGCTTTTTTCTTGCTCATTTCAAATTAATTATCTTTCCTTATCTATTTGCTACTACTTAGAAATCTCTCTCTCTTTTTTTGCACCTCTCCAAATCTATATTTTTTCAAGATGGCAAATCCTGTTTTTCCCATGAAGCTTTCTTGGATTATTGTAGCTCTAATTGGCTTTCTTCTTTTGGATCCCCACAATTAAATGTACTATGATTTGCTTTTGTTTTCTTGTGATGTTTGATATTTTTGCATGACTGTTTTGTCTCTACACCAATAATTACCATCACCACCATCACCATCACCATTGCCATTGCCAGCACTACTGATGCTGCTACTGCTACTACTTATACAAGTTTATATTGATGTGTTAATTTAAAATATGAAAAAAATCATATGCATTATTTTATTTGCTTATCTTTAGAATACTGTAAGGTAAGTGCTACAGGTATTATGATACTCATTTGATAGATGAAAAACAAAGACTATTCAAAATGAATTGACTTGGTAAGAAATGTCAGAATTGGAATTCAAATCCAAGTCTCTCCTGAGTCCATTCTTCTGCATTGGAAGAAAATATATCTTATAAAGCATTAATGATAGTAACTGGAAGATAGATGATGCTCAGAAAATGCTTTTAATTATTGTTATAAATTTAGACTGGTAATCAAGTAGATAGAGCAGATTTTCTTTTTTAAAATCTTTTTTTTTCATTGAAGCTTTTTATTTTCAAAACATATGTGAGGATAATTTTTTCAATATCGATCCTTGCAATTTCTCCTCCACTTTCCCCTACCCTTTTTCTAGATGTCAAGTAATCCAATATTTGTTAAATATTGTAAAAATATATGTAAATTGAATATAGGCATACATATTTATACAATTATCTTGTTGCACAAGAAAAATATAATCAAAAAGGAAGAAAAATGAGAAAGAAAATTAAATTCAAGCAAACAACAAAAGTAAAAATGCTATGTTGTGATCCATACTTAGTTTCCATAGTCCTCTGTCTGGGTGTAGATGGCTCTCTTCATCACTGAACAATTGAAACTGGCCTGAATCATCTCATTGTTGAAGAGAACCTCATCCATCAGACTTAATCATCGTATAGTCTTCTTGTTGCCATATATAATGATCTCCTGGTTCTGCTCATTTCATTTAGCATCAGTTCATGTAAGTCTCTTCAGGCCTCTCTGAAATCATCCCTGTTGGTCATTTCTTACAGAACAATAATATTCCATAACATTCATATACAATAATTTATTCAGCCATTCTCCTATTGATAGGTATCCATTCAGTTTCCAGTTTCTTGCCATTACAAAAAGAGTTGCCACAAACATTTTTGCACATGTGAGTCCCATTCCCTCATTTAGGATCTCTTTGGGATATAAGCCCAGTAGAAACACTGCTGGATCAAAGGGTATACACAGTTTGATAACTTTTTGAGCATAGTTCCACATTGCTCTCCAGAATGGTTGGATCCATTCACAATTCCAGCAACAATGTAACATGTCCCAGTTTTTCCACATCCCCTCCAATATTCGTCATTATCTTTTCCTATCATTTTAGCTAATCTGAGAGGTGTGTAGTGGTACCTCAGAATTGTCTTAATTGGCATTTTTCTGATCAATAGTGATTTAGAGAACCTTTTCATATGACTAGAGATGATTTAAATTTCTGAAAATTGTCTATTCATATTGTTTGACCATTTATCAATTGAAGAATGACTTGAATTCTTATAAATTTGAGTCAATTCTATATATATTTTAGAAATGAGTCCTTTATTAGAATCCTTGAATATAAAATGTTTCCCCAATTTATTACTTCCCTTCTAATCTTGTCTGTATTAGTTTTGTTTGTACAAAAACTTTTTAACTTAATATAATCAAAATTATCTATTTTGTGTTCAATAATGAACTCCAGTTCTTTGGTCACAAATTTCTGCCTTTAGAGCAGATTTTCTAAAGAGAATATTTGATTCTAAATTCCCCAAGCTAAAGTGAATTTTTTTCCTGAAGATAAATCTGAGTTTGTCAGGAAAAAATGGGGGAGGGATTACAAGAGAGAGTAGATTAATAAAGGTGATGATCAGAAACAAAGCAGATCTTAAAAGAAGGGACAGAGCAAAACAAAATGAGAATGATACATAGAAGAGAATAGGATAGAGGGGAAACACACAATCAAGTGTGAATATGAATCAGATGAATTCACCCATAAAATGGAATCAGATAACAGAATGGATTAAAAACCAGAATGAAACTATATATTATTTACAAGAGACATACTTGAAATAGAAAGATAATACAGAATTAAAATAAGGGATTGAAGCAGAAAGCACTAGATAAATCTAACCATAAAATAAACAAGAAAGAAGTCAAGGAGGTGAATAAAATTTTAGAAAAAGTTGGATTTGATAAAGTTCTTAGAGAATATTGAATGGAAATAAAAATGAATACATTTCTTCCTCAGATGGGACAGGCCACCTTCTCAAAAATTGGCCATGCATTAATACATTAAGAAATTGATAAACAAATAAAAAAGCATGAATAGTACTATAATGCAGTAAAAATTACATTGAATAAGTCTGTAAGGTTAACTTTTGGTTGGCTTTTTTGATGTAGTGTTCTTTATGGCTATTTTAGAGGAAAAGTTTTAGGTTAAATTTGGCAGTTATGACTCTTCATTCTGTCATATTGACTCTGCCCTAATTCAGAGAAAGATTTTGACAAAATGTAATACCCATTCCTGTTAAAAACCAGCATATATAATGAGACAAAATAGAAATATTTCCCAAAAGATCAGTGTTTGAAGCAAAGGAGTCTATTATCATTTAATATTGTATTAAAACTACTAACTATATCAAAAAGACATGAAAAAGAAACTAAAGACATAAGCATAGGCAACAAGGGAAAAAACCATTCATTTTTGACAGATGATATAATGGCATATTCTTAGAGAACCCTAGAGTCAATTGAAAAAAAACTAGTCAAAACAATGAACAACTTTAGCAAAGTTGCAGCATATAGAATAAACTCACACAAATAATCAATATTTCTGCATATTACCAACAAATTCCATCAGATGAAATAGAAAGGGAAAATTTACTTAAAATAAAATAACTGCAGACAGTATAAAAAATTTGGGAATCTACTTGCCAAGACATACACGAAAACTATATGAGCACAATTAAAAACAATCTTCACATAAATAAAGATCTGGATAATTGGTGAAATACTAATTGTTGTAGTGGCTAGAAACTGGAAAATGAATGGATGCCCATCAATTAGAGAATGGCTGGGTAAATTGTAGTATATGAATGTTATGGAATATTATTGTTCTGTAAGAAATGACCAGCAGGATGAATACAGAGAGAACTGGCGAGACTTACATGAACTGATGCTAAGTGAAATGAGCAGAACCAGGAGATCATTATACACTTCGACAACGATATTGTATGAGGACATATTTTGATGGAAGTGGATTTCTTTGACAAAGAGACCTGAGTTTCAATTGATAAATGATGGACAAAAGCAGCTACACCCAAAGAAAGAACACTGGGAAACGATGTGAACTATCTGCATTTTTGTTTTTCTTCCCGGGTTATTTATACCTTCTGAATCCAATTCTCCCTATGCAACAAGAGAACTGTTCGGTTCTGCAAACATATATTGTATCTAGGATATACTGCAACATATCCAACATATAAAGGACTGCTTGCCATCTAGGGGAGGGGGTGGAGGGAGGGAGGGAAAAAAATCAGAACAGAAACAAGTGTCAATATAAAGTAATTATTAAATAAAAATTAAAAAAAATACTAATTGTTCATTGGTAACTGAACTAATATAATAAAAATTTCAATACTTCCTAAATTAATTGACTTGTTCAGTACCATGTGAGTGAAACTACCAAAAAATTCCTTTGTAGAGCTAGAAAAACAATAACAAAATTTATCTGGAGGAACAAAAGTTTAAGGCTATCAAGGGATATTAAAATGTGAAGGAAGGGAGCCTACCAGTTGTAGATCTCAACCTGTTCTATAAAGACTTGATTGTCAAAACTTGGAATTGGATAATAAATAGAGTAGTTGATCAATGCAATAGATTAGGCACACAAAAGTAAATTTATATAGTAGTCAGTATTTTATAAATTCAAAGATCACATCTATTAATGTAAGGACTTTTTTTTGCCAATGTTGTTGGGAAAACTGTAAAGTAGTGTGACAAAAACTAGGCATAGTTGACTATTTTATGCTGTATATCAAGAGAAGATCAAAATGTGTATATGATTTAGCTATAAAGAGTAATATCATAAGCAAGTAAGAAGAATGTGGAAGAAATCAGATCTATTGATAGAGAGTAATTCATGATCAATCCAGAGATAGGTTTACAGAAGATAAAATGGATAATTTCAATTACATAAAATTCAAACAACCCTGAGGTTACCACCTCATGTCCATCAGATTAGCTAACATTATAGAAAAGGAAAAATGACAAATGCTAGAGGAGATGTGGGCAAAATAAGTTCATTAGTACATTGTTAATGGAGCTGTGAACTAGCCCAATCATTCTGAGAATAATTTGGATCTATGCCCAAATATGCTTAGAGAAAGCTAGAGAGCCAACTGAAAAAAAAACTAGTCAAAACAATTAACAGCTTTAACAACAAC
The DNA here is from genome assembly GCF_016432865.1 of Antechinus flavipes. NCBI lineage: Eukaryota > Metazoa > Chordata > Mammalia > Dasyuromorphia > Dasyuridae > Antechinus > Antechinus flavipes. Next base: position 121,668,647 of record NC_067402.1, read on the forward strand.
AATTTATATCTGTATTATCACATTATCCATACCCTTTGACTGAGAAATACTCTTATTAAGTTTATATCCCTAAGAAGATTAAAGAGAGAAGAAAATGACTCATGTACAAAAATATAGTAGAACTTTTTGTGATGACAAAGAATTGGAAACTTCAGGGATACCCATCAATTGGGGAATAGCTGAAAAAGTTAAGGTTTATGAAGTGATGGAAACCATTGTACTGTAAGATATAATGAAAGCACTGGTTTCAGAAAAACCTGAGATGTATATGAACTGATGCAAAGAGAAGTAAGCAGAAGCAGGAGGACCAAAGTAACATATCATATCAATATGATATTGCTATATCATAACAATAATCAACAATAAACAAGATGTATAATGATCCATCACAATTCTAAAGAATTCATGATGTAAAATGTATTCTATCTTTAGAGAAAGAACCAATGGACTCTGCAGATTGAACCATTGTTTTCCCCTTATTTGTCTTGCTTTTTCTGCAGAAGATGGCTATTATAGAAACATACTTTGCACTATTCATATGTATAATGAATATCATATATCTTGCTTTCTCTATGGGTAAGATAGGTATTGCAGAGAGGAAGAGGATTTAGAACTTAACACAAAAGAAAAATTTAAAAACTATAGAAGTGTAAAAACAACAAACTTATTTGTTTCAAACAAATGTGAAAGTTTAATTATTTAAATTTCTTTTTGCCTCATTTAGTTTTGTATATTTTGAATAATGAATTTTTAATTTTATGTTTTTTCAGTTCCTATGAAAATGGCAAACATTTAAGCTTTATTGTTAGAAAACAGATTAGATTGATGGCAATGATTATATTGAACTTGAATATGAAATAAATCAATATTTTAAAGTTAAACAATTGTTCTTTAAGTTTAAAAATCTATAGCATTTATATTACTGAGATTATAAAAGCTTAAAAGTGCACTAAGATTTTGTTGATACACTGTATATTAAAGGATAAGTGGTAAAGACTAGAAATGCAGATAAGTTATTCTTAAATGAGACTTAACATGAACAAAAAATATAGCAGTTATTTTTGAGTTTCAGAGAAATAATCCACATAAAATAGAAATTTGTTACTATGGGAGGTATTCTCACATTTGGTTCAGTATACAATTCAATAGTGGAGATACTAAAAGACCAGAACAGAATTTCATTACTTAAATGGTAATGCATGTGGGAGATATTTAGCCAAACAAAACCAAATTAATTAATACTATATTTCAGATAAAAAGTAAAAGCTAAGGAATAAAGACTTTATAAACTCACAGAAAGAAAACAAGGAGATATGAAATGTTGGTCAAGCAATTTCAGTTTGTTGGATCTCAGTTTTCTCATCTGTAAAATAACAAGATAGACTAGATAATTTTCAAGATTCCTTTTAAAATAAATATCTAATATTACTTGAAAGAACAATGTAGACGCTATTTTATATCAACTTTATTTCCTCTGAAACTCCAGCAAAATTGGGTTAATTTTGTCAATATCTCCAGATCTTTCTACCTTTGTTGATAATATACCTTAAGCACCATTGGGCTCTTCCATCTACCCGTTACTAAACCTCTCCTATATGTATTCTCTCTCCTTAATAGAATGTAAACTGCTTGAGAGCAGGGACTATGTAACTTTTTTATAGTGCATAGTATGGCATATTGACCATGATAAGCACTTAATAAATAGTTATCCATTCATTCATTCATTTATTCATTTAGCATTAATTCTAGGTGGCCCACAATATCATCTACATGGGTACTTCTTTCATGAGTGTAAATTACAATTTTGCATAAATTTTCTCACAAATCCTTCATAAAAGATCTATGCAATAAGCTATAGGTATCCTGATTCTTTTGTTGTTTCCTATTTCAGCTGTCTGCTTTCTATCATTGCAGTCTACATTTCCCCCTCTCATGTATGCTACAGATGATGTTTTTATGCCATGTCTCTAATGATAATATGCAATAGCCTACTTTTACCTACCATATACCTTTTACTTGACCTTTGGGTTACCATTTAAAAAAAAATTCTGAGACCATGATATATTATGATTCACAACCATAGAGCATCATTAGGAAAATATTAGTTAAAGAGGGGTGTGTGGGATAAGTGTGGGGTGTATATAAACATTTGTGAATCATTGAATAGATTTCATTTTTGCAAATTCTTAGTTAATTCTGGGCTCAGCTCATTTTTCATTTCAAGTACCTGGCTAAAGTATATGTACTGATAGACCAACACAAAGGGCTGCTCATTAGGCAATATGTATTTTTCACCTTCTTGTTATGTTCTGTAAATACTGCAATGCTAAATCCTTTCAAATGACCATGGATCTAATGAAGAAACTCATTTGCTTGCTTGTTATCTCCTCTAGTAGATTGTGAACTCCTTGCCTCTTTTTGTATCTCTAGCACTTAACACACAACCCTGAATATGGTTGATGCTTAATAAACATTTATAGACTTAGTGAATGTTATCTGCAAACATAATGTATGAAATTTGCAGAAGGCATAAACTTAGAGGAGAGTTAGTGCTCCATGACAAAGTCGGGAAGCAAAAGAGATTTTGACAGGCTAGAATAATAACTCTTATCTAATATAATAAAGCATAATAGATATGGGTGTATAAAATCTTATGATTAGATATCAACTTTACAAGTACAAGAGAGGAGACGTGGCTAAATCCTACCGTATGCATAGAAGATATATATTATAGATGAGTTGAGCAATGGCCTAGAATCAGAAGATTTGGATTCAAATCATAACATTGCTACTTATTATCTTTGTGATCCTAGGCACCCCATTTGCCACACTTGATCTTGTTTCCTCACTTATAATCTGGTAATAGTAATTGTCCCTCACAGAGATGATGGTCTCAAACTGTGAGTTATTATTTAAGTTAATAAGTGAAATAAAAATCCTTAAATACTACAAATCTACAAATCAGAAATATCAAAGGGACTTTTCCTCCCTTGCATATAGGACACTGTGTGGGATAGTCTTTGGCTAATGATATCAAGATATGCATGACCTAGTTATTTGAAAGCTTCCAACTTACTAAGAAATCTTATTAAGCAATTCATAAAATTATTTCTATAAAAAGGTAGCTTGTGAAACACCCATTGAGCTCCTTGTAGGAAAGTTCAGTAACACATGGGATAAAAAATTCCTACATTGAATGTGTTTTCATTCTCATGTCTCTAAGAGGAAAATAATTGTGCAAGCTGTGTTGAACCATCTGTGTTAACTGAACTTTTTTCAATTCTCTTTCCAATTAGTGTACTGTAACTCTTAGAACCAATGCTAAAAGCAGTCATGCAGATACATGAAATATGCAAATTCTTAAGAAGTCCTGGGAAGAAATGGACCAATGTCTGGGGAACAGGAACGAAAGAGAACTGAATAATAGCAGGAAGCTTTGTTATGTTTTTCTAGGTTATTCCATCATGATATAAAATCTCTCTAAATAGTGAATGTCTCACAGAGAGCAACCGTAATTTATGGTCTACTCTGGGGAATGCTGCTTTCTTTCTGTTTTGAATAAATATCAACTAGCCTGTGTTCTCAAACTACCTAAAAGTCTCTCTTAAGGCAAAAACAACTGGTCATATTTGTTCAATCTTTGTGTTGCTATTCACTGCAGTAGGAAATGCTAGAATGGCCACGCTTTCTCTTAGCTAAAATTCAATTTAATAAGTCTTTATTAGGTACTAAATTAATTTTCAAGGCACTGTTCTAGGTGCTGAAGCTATATAGCTAGAAACAAAAGAATCTATATGTTCAAATAGTCATATATTTCACTAGGGAGTACAATAGGTACACAGATAATAAGCAACATTAACATGAAGGCAGTATGATATATTAGAGAGGGATACTGTATTTAGAGTAAGAGAAATAAGGTTCAAATTCAGATTCTGCTTCCTACTTAGCTAACCTTCAGCAAGTCCCCTAAATCTCTGGACCTAAATTTTCTTGAGTATAAAAATGTGGAAGCTGGATTAGATAATTTCTGAAGCTTTCCAGCCTGAAATCTCTGAAACTCAGTAATTTTGGGGAGGGAACTAACAATCTAGAAACATCCAGGGAGGCCTTCTATGGTAGGTGGAATTTGAGGTGATGGTGACGAGGGAATTAATTCCAGGCACAGACAGGAGTTTATAGAAAAGCAAATAGTAAGATGAGCAACTGTTGTAAAGGGCGAACAGGAAAGAAGCTTGGCTAGAATGAAGATGTTTTCACATGACACATGAAGATGACATGTAAGGGAGAGTATGAGTGATAAGTAATGGAAAATCATTCTGGAAAGAGATTTTGGAATCAGATCATGAATGACTTTAGATGCCAAACAGAGAAATGCATCTTTTTATCTTAGAAATAACAGGGAATTATGGTACGGTTTTAATCAGGGAGTGACATTGTTAACTTTATTCATTAGCAATATATCAAGTTAGCATCTTTGTGGAGGATGATTCAAAAAGATAGAAATTAGAGGCAAGAAGACCAACAGAAAGCTAAAAACTAATAAAAATCTAGTAGAAGTGATAACTTAGTTACTACACCTAAGTATTTAGTTTTCTTTCAGCAGTAGGTATGAATAAATCTGAGTCTTAGTTTCCTTATCTGTAATATCAGGAACATATGGACTGGATAATCTTTGATCCCTTTTAGAAATCAAATGTATGTTTCTAAGTAAGCTATTCTAGATTAAGGTTGTATACATTCTGCAACTGCAGTGTAGAGTGAAGTAAATTTGCTCAAATAGAAAATGAAACTGAATTTAGCTTCATTAACTATATACCCTAATCAACTTAGTTAAATGGATATGTCTTCTTTTTTCCTTGCATTCCTTATCTAGTATATATAGAAAACTTATTAGTGCAGATACAAAGTTTAAATAAAACATTGGTCCTGACCTTGTAGATTTACATTAGAGAAGAGAGAATGGACTGGGCTTGTGGTCAAAGTGAGAGAGGACAGGAAGCTCTATAAGTAACCTTATCAGGAGAAAATAAAGAAGACCTGATATATTGGATTGATTGCATGGAAAACTCATAGAAGAGCATGGACAAGAAACTCACAGGATGGGCAGACATGAATGGGTTGAAATCCATACTGGCTCAGGAAATATCCAAATTGATGACATAACAGACTCATTTACATATTTGAGCATATGAATAGCTCCCTGTAGGTGGGATATATTTTTGCCATATTGTTGTCAAAATTTCTCTGTAATGACCTGGTTTTCTTCCCAAAACAATTTCCTAACCTTTATTCACTATAAATTTCCCCTGCTTATACTAAGACATTCAGAAAGAAGTATAATGGAGTCAGATAATTGAAAAAGGCCTTAGAGAACATGAGTGAGTGAATAAATGACTGACTAAAAAAAATTATTAAGTGCTTACTATGCATCTGACCAAGCATTAGGGATACAAATAGAAAGAAAGGTGATTCCTCCTCTTAAGGAGCTTACGTTCTAATCAGAAGAGATAACACATATGGAAAGTTTGAGCTACAAGTTAGAGAGAAAGTTCTAGTGGATCTTACAGTATAGCAGCAAAATATACTTTAATATGCTTTATTTAATGTCATTTCCATAGATAAAATCACATCTATTTCTGATATTATGGAGCAATGAAGGTAGTTCAATGGATGGAACACTAAGACTGGAGTCAGGAAGACTCATCTTCCTGAGTTCAAATCTGACCTTAGATATTTACTAGCTGTGTGATACCAGGCAGGTCACTTTATCTTTGCCAAGAAAACCTCAACTGGGATTACAAATAGTCAGAAACAGCTGAAAAATGACTGAACTTACATTTCCTCATTTATTTTCTCTGTAAATTACCATTCCCTATTGCTTTTCCATCATTCTCAATTCAATTTTCCTATCTCCAGTACTATGGCAGTTCTTTAGTGTTCCATTATTTTCCAGGGATCACTTAAAATCACAACACGTCCATGAGGATGTTATTTTAAAGTTCCTTCAGTACACTTGGATATATTTTATGCATTTCTGATAACCTAAACCCACAAGGGGCATTTAGATACACCTCTTCACTTACATTGAGTATTAATTTCCTGTTAATCATTTTGTTCTTATATTTCCTAGTCTGAAATTCATTCTCGCAGTTAACAGTTTTAAGATGGCAATTTTCCCCTTTCTCTGACTTCAGCTTAAGGTTCCATTTATAATCAAATTAGCTGGTCTTCAAGCAAATTTATTTCATCCCTGGTTTAGAACATATATTTTATTTTAAGCTGTGGTCTAGAAATCCTAATCCAATTCTCTTAACTAAGTGTTCTTCTTTTATATATACCTTTTTGTCCTGATATATTATCTTCTGTTTGCAAATAATGAAAATAATGCCTGTGTCTTGAACATCTTCAGTTTTTTTGCCCAGAGCATCATGATGCTCCACAATGACCTACGCTTCTTTTGATGCTATTGTTCTTTATCTCACTTCACCTCCACCCCACACATTTGAATTTCCAAGAGTGAGTGAGTATTGGTTATCAGATTTGAAAAATCTAAATGGCTTTCTTTCATATTCTGTATGTGAAAGAAGACTTCAGGAAGACAACAGAACTCTCAATTTTTCATGTCAGATATACATATAGCTGTCTTGGTCCAACAGCAAGAAATTTAAAAGACATTAAGTGAAGAAGTGAACTCAATGCCAAATTTGTCTTAATTTCAAACTTTAGATATGAAAAAAGAAATCTTGCAGAGATACTTATAAAATGAATATCAAGGTCCAGTCATCTACGAGATTTGCCATTGTCCTTAGTAAATATTACAAATGTTATCTTTCCTCATTTGTCCTTTGTTTTACCCCTGTGCTGCTCTCCTAATTACTTCATGTCTGTCGTGTTCTGCTCTAGGCTTATACCTTTCCTCACCTAGGCCCAAGTTAGCCTTTTGCTGTTTTACAATCCCTTCTTAAAACTCAATTATGGTTTGATCTCATCATTCACTTTAGCCTTTGAGCTACTGTTATTTCATTATGTTTAGACTTAGCCTATAAGCAGCTTATGCCAGAAGCTTTTCAATAAACCAAGAGCTAAGGGAGCAATGGTCTTGTCTTTTTTTCTCTACATTTCTTTCTCTGTTCTCTTCCTTTCCCCTCTCTCTTCCATTTTCCCTCTTCTACACTCATCTGTAAACCATATAATTTTGTTTTATACAGTGGTTATGACTATGTGGACTGAGTGAGTTAGAAATAATTTCCATGTTCTTAATGCCCTAGTGAAGTCTCTGAAATTTCTTCTGTATTAGGGCAAGATCATATTTTCTCTGAGAGGTATAGTTACAATGGACACTCTTTTGGCTCATCACCCAGTTCTAGGGCAAAGTTTTTGACAGGGATGTTTATTCTGCTAATCCTTAGGGACCATCAAATGAGCATCTCCCCCGTGCAAAAAAAAAAAAAAAAAAAATCCAAACCTGGGGTTGAGTATAGAATCTCTTGAAATTTGGTATCTTTGCTTTCTTAATGGAGTCCCTGAGATGGAAGTCTATGGGACATGAAAATTTAAATTCCACTATAATGGAGTTTAGGAAGCAGCACAATTTTGAGAGGTGATTCTTTTGTTCTATTGAAATTTATTAAGTTTAGTTACATTTCTGTTCTGGGTTGATGCCAAAATATTGCCAGATTCCCAAGAAGGGGAAATTGCTCCAATTACAGAAGAGGAAAGAAGAAAGATATCATATGTATGCATGTATGTGTTATATCTATACATATATGTGTATGCATACATATACCACTGTTTTCTTCTGAACTTGGAATTTAAATGACGAAATGAAGGACAATTATTTGATTAGTTGCCCTTCCAATTCCATCAGGGAAACTTAATAATTCATTTGAGCATAACCAGGTCTAGACAGATCTTTGCACTTCATTTACACATTAATATTTGGATATTTGTTCATTTATTTGTAAGTTCCTATGGTTCTACCAACTGGGGTAGGTGAGAAGAAGAATAGAAACCAAATTCTTTTTACTGCACTCTGCCTTGCTCCCTGCAAGTAAAACATTTCCTGTCTCCAGAAAATCAACTGGGTTCCTTTCTGGCACATTTATCCATGTATTCTATCCTGGATAAATTTCTAGTGATTTGTGGGAGTTAAAAAATTATCCTTTTGAATTTCTGCCCTAGTCTTAGCAAAGTTTATGAAGTACATGCAGTTTTTAAACTACCTAGAAATTAAAATTCTTCCATGAAGGACCAGGTACACCTACTATTTGATGAGACCAGAGATTATACTAATGTCCAAATCCATAATTATATAATTTACTGAACAGTTATAATGTTATGAAATTCAAATATTATGCTTGCAGAAGTGTATCCTAATTTGAAGAAAATTAGGGAAAGAAAAGAGAAAAAGGGAATTGAGCTTTGCTGTAGAGAGAGCGAGAGCCTGTTCCAATGGAATTCCCCCAAAATGACAGGGAACATGAGGTTGTCTAGAAGTCACCCCTCAGGTGGGAACCTAAATTGCTTGGGTGAAAATTTCTTTGGGTACCTGTAGCAAATAAAATATTCTAGCTGGAAGAATGGATAAAAAACTTATAGGCTCCTATAGGGAATTTTTGTTCATACTTTTAATTAAAATGCTCTGTTTTGCAGGGATTGAAGGAAATTTCACCCCATGAACACAAAAATGTTATCACTTAAGTATTCAATCACATTATTTCAAAGCATTTGATCTCACAAAGGAAACACTGTAAAATTGACCATCTAATTACATTCTCAAAGTGAAAAAACACCCTAAGAACCATCTACTATCCTTGCCCTGAAATGCTAGGGCATCCATACTAGGGCTTGTAAGTACATTATTTTCAGATTATAGCTGACTTTAGGAGCAGGTAGAATGAGTGACCATGAAAGTATTACATTAGGAAAGGCTTAACTTCTCCAACTATTAATAATATAAATAATAACAACTAACATCTAAATAGCTCTTTTTTTGTCATTCAGTCACATTCAGCTTTTCATGACATCATTTTGATTTTCTTGTCAAAGATACTGGCACAATTTTCTATGTCCTTCTACAATTCATTTTACAGAGAAAGAAACTAAGGCAGACAGAGTTAAGTGATTCACTTAGTTACTTGCTAGTAAGTATCTGAACTAAATTTGAACTCAGGATGATGAGTCTTCTTGACTTCTATCCTGGAGTTCTCTATCCACTGTACTAGCTAGAACTTAAAGGCTTTCAAAATTCTTTACAAATATTCCCATTTGATCCTAACAGTTACCTGGGAGTAAGGGTTATTATTATTTTCATTTTATAGGTGAGGAGACTGAGCCACAAAGACATTAAATGGCCTATTCAGGGTCACACAACTAGTGTCTAAGACCAGAATTGAAATCAGGATAGCTTGACACCAAGTCCAGAGGTCCAAGCATCTCACTGGAGTGCTGTTTATTGCTTCAATATTCTTGATTTGAGGTAGAAATCCCTGCCCTTAATTATTTCTTTGGTTTATAAAAAAAATTTTAAAATAAAAAAGTTCTTTGTAAAGAAGATCTACAATATATAAGACTCCTTGGTCATTCATTAATAATTCTGGCCAAATTATTTTATTAGTTGTTTGACAGAGATTGGGGATTAGTGGTCCTATTTTTGATTGGGTAAAGCAGAGTTTGGGGGGGACCTTATTTTTTTAATAGCTAGATGGTGCAATGGATAGAATGCTGGGTCTATAGTCAGGAAGACTCAATTTCCTTATTTCAAATTCAACCTCAGATACTTATTAGCTGTATGACCCTGGGCAAGTCACTTTATCCTATTTGCCTTAGTTTCCACATCTGTAAAATGGGCTGGAGAAGGAAATGGCAAAACATTATTTTTGCCAGGAAAACTCCAAATGGAGTCCCAGAGACTCAGACATAAGTAACAACAACTGAACAACAACAATAACAACTACCATAGTATAAAGTGCCCAGAAGAGGAGGAATGTGAATAAATAGGATACCTGATGGGCACAGTGGAAGTACAGAAAAAGAATAGGAAGACAGAAGGAGCAGTGGAGATGGCCTACTACACAATTCTGCTCTATTCAGAAGTAACACTTTTCTCTCTTCTAAGAAGCACATTAAATATCTACCTAGCTAAGTGCTCTACATTCATATTTTTAAACTTTCAAAATAATTTCCTTCTGAAAGTCCTGGAGTTATGGGAAATCACATGGTAAAAATTTTAATGTGTGCTATTAAAAGAATACATTTTTAAAAATGTGATTTGATTGTATATCATGTTTTTATTCCTTTAAGCAGGAGTTGTATATATCATCTTTGACCAAAAGTAATAGCATGATCTGGGAAGAACAATTAGCAAATTTGTTCATTTAAATTTGTGTTGCAAACCTAATAATTTGTAGATTTTTCAACAAAGCTCTTGGATCTATATGCTTTTTAGCTTTAAAATTCTATGGTTCTTACTTCTGCCTTCTTTAAAAGAGTCAGTGCCAATCAGTAAATGATAGTGTTTGAACTTTTATAAGCTATTCATCCAACATTCATTCAACAATCGTTTATTAAGGGCTACTATATCCCTATGTAAATGTCATTTCTATAATAGATTCAGCCACACCTATTGGCCTGTCTTACCCATTATTAAATCACCAGCTGAGGACCTATATTCATCTCTCAAAAGCAATATGCAAACATGGAGAAGGTCTGAGAAAGGTACATATTCCCTTTATGCAAAGAAAAGCTGCTTATCTGTTTGGAAAATGGCCATCATGCTGAATTTGTGCTATCTCCGTCATTTCCATAGCAACAAACTCTGATGTAACAAACAGGAATGAGCTGCAGAAATAAAAAATAGCTCAGAGAAATGGTAATGGGAATTCAGAAAGTTTCTGGCAAAGTAAGTAAATTGCCTTTGTATAAATGTTCTCTCTTCTACCTTTGTCAACAAGAATCCCTTTTTTTGAAATTTGCTCATTATTACAGCTCTTAGGTTTAAAAAACCTACCTGGGCTTTTGTTCTCTTTAGAAATTAGTTATTGCAGAGAAAAGCATTTTAAAAAAAGACACCACATGGTTCTTGAAATTCTTGTCATCACTTAATGATGCATACAGACCATACCCAGTTGTGCTTCTGTCATCAAATGTGCAACTCAGATATGTTTGAATTCTTGAATGGGGAGGGGTCAAGAGCTGAAGAGCCGTTATTCCACCATCTACTTAAAAAAATATAATAGCCCATTTTGATACTCTAGAAGATGGATTTAATAAGGCTAGCACACTAGTTCACCCAGGCCCCTTCCACAATGCTAAAGCTTCCAAGATGTGGGAAGAACACAGCAAACATTTTTTCCATTAATAAATTGTAGAATCTCAAAATTAGAAGGAAATTTAGAGATTTGTTTGTTTTTACATTTCAACTCAATTCATATCTGAATAAGTATCTAATCCCTTTCTTGATAACTTTTAATGACTGAGTATTTACTACTTCCCAAAGTAGCTTATTCCATTTTTCCATAACTTAAATTACAAGGAATTTCCCCTTCATATTGAGATGAACACTGACTCTCTGCCACTTTTATCCATACCTTTTAGTTCTGTCTCTTGAGTCAAATGAAACAACTCAAATTCTGGGGGGTGACAACAGTTCAGTATTTGAGGTTGATCATGAAATCTATGAAATGTTCTTAAGCTCAGGTTTGATCATGTCATCCCTTGCTCAAATATCTTTAGTGGCGTCTCATTCATTGACTCTAGGAAAATTTCCTTACCTTGATATTTAAAGCTTAAACACAATTGGTTTCTAGTCTTTCCTGACTTATTTTCCATTTCCTCTTCAAGAATCCTATGGTCCAATCAAACTGGTTGACTTTTCTGAATTCAACATTCTTTTTCCTACTTATGTCTTTGTATAGTCTATCCACTATATTTGTAATGCATGTCTTCTCCAATTTTTCCTTACCTTTGTTTAAGTTCAGATCAAATGCCATCTCCTATCAGAAATCCTTTTTGAGGCCTCCAGTATTAATGTTCACTCACTCCTCAAAATATTTATATTTAGTTATTCCTTTACATGCTAAGAAGATGTTTAGGATCCTTTAGGTCTTTATATCCCTTGTGCTCTGTGTTTAGTAGACACTAAAATTTTCTTAAATTGCATCGAATCACTTACTACTGACAAGATCTTACCAAGAAAGAATGATTTTTTTTTTCATATTGGACACTAGACTTTTATTTATGCAGTCTAAGATTGAATTAGTTTTTTTTTTTTTTTTTTTTTTTTGGCTACTGCATCAGACTGCTGACTCATACTGAATTTGTAGTTCAATAAAATGCTTAGACCTTTTTCATATGTACTGTTACTTAATCAAATCTCTCCTTTCTTGTGCATGTAGAGTTCATTTTTAGAGATCAAATTGAGGATTTAATAAGTTAACATACACAAAGTACTTTGTAAATTCCAAAATATTGTATAAATGCTATTATTATTATTACTACTACTACTATTTTTAGGATACTACAATTATTTGATGAAATTAGATTGGTTCGATTTTTCTGTCTTGTGAGATTTTTGGGATCTGAACCCTGTCATCCAATGTCTTCATCATATGTTCCTTTTAATTTCTTGCTATATTAAAATTTTGATAAGCATGCTTGATTTAAGTCTTCAAGTCATTGATAAAAATGTTGAATGAGTCAATAACCAAAGGCAGAATCCTGCTTTCCTGTCTAGAATCTTCTCTCAGGGCACTGATTCATTCATATCATTATTCTAGTTGAATTTGTCAAGGACTATCAGCAGATTGGTCATAAGGGGATGGATTTTCCAGTTAAAGCAACTTTCAAAGTCCTTCAACTAAGTCATGGAAGGGTTGCTATCTGTGTTTATGGAAGGAGCACTCACTCAAATGAAACCTCAAATTGTCAAAATATTGGACAGGTTTCTTGATTATATTATAGCTCAGTCACCTTAGGGGCAAAATCAGAGTATGACTCAGGTCACATTTAAGGTTTCTGTAAGCTTTAATATTCTGTGACTGAAGATTTTGGCAGAATTTTTTAGAAAGCCCTTTTGGTTTGAAGTATATTACATGATTTTTTCTATATTGTAAACCATAAACTCCATATATTAATTTCAGTTTATCTCTCTCACACACACACATAATTTTTATATGTAGTTGTTTGCATGTTGTCTCTTCCCAATAAGATTTTGGATTCCTTGAGAGCAAATGCTAATTTGCTAATTGGCTAAATGCTAATAAATGCTATTGATTGTTGACTGACTACCATGTAGCCCATACTGAAAATCAATAAAAATGTGAAAGCAGAGTATGGTACAGTGGAAAATGATGGACTGAATTTGGTGTTAAATTCTTGCTCTAGCAATTAATACTTGTAAAAACCAGGATACAACCTTCAAATTCTTTGGACATTACTTTTTGATTTTTAAAATAAGACTATTGGACTAGATGGCCTCTGTGTTTCCTTCCAATTTCAAATCAATGAACTCCAGTTATTCCCTATTATCTTCAGGATCAACTATAAGAAGCTTTTTGGTATTCAAAGCTCTTTACAACCTGCCTTTTTCCTGTCTTTCCATTCTCCTTAACTTCACTTCCCTCTGTATACTTTGTGATCTAGCTGTACCATTCCATTTGCTATTTCTTACACACACTCATTTGCCAAATCTGCATAATGCTTTCCCTTCCTTTTTAACTCCATCCCTCTGTTCCTTTGTCCCTCTCTCTCTTACTTTCTTCTTTCTTTCATTCTCCCCCTCCTTTCCTGCCTTCCTTCTCTCCCCTTTTCTCCTTCCCTCCTTTTCTTTCTTTTTATCTTTTCCCTTTCCTTCTTTCTCTCAACCCCTTCCTTCCAGAACAAGATTGGATTGTATTGTCCAGTTTTTGTATTTGACAGCGTCCCTTCATTCTGGTTTGATTTCCTTTGCTAGAGCACAGGGAATAGAAGGACAAGATTACATTTCAAATTGTTCATTGATGTCTTGAGCACTGGAGCCCTGCCCATCCCTTCCCAGTAGATAGAAGAGAGGCATACAAAGAAATTAGACTGAAAAATAACCCTATCATTCTCAGTCTTCTTTAATGCCATTATTTCTTAATTCAGAGGGAAAAGGAAAACTGAAAACTCTTTTTGGAGGGAACTGATTCTTAACCTCTGCCAGATATTAAAAGGCAGAATTCCTTTTTTGACTTGTAAACAAATAGCCCCCCAAATATGTTGTAAAGTTTTGCACACTAATGTTCATTTGTTAGCAACATGAGGTAAGGCATCCTTGTGACCTATTCATATCATTTTTCCATTCTCCCTTGCCTACCCCATCAGTAGGCTGACCATTCAAACTGGTATTTGGGAATCATTTTCTTCCATTTCCCCTGAAGTAACTAGACAATTTTTCAGCCCCTAGAAAGATCAAATTGTCCCTTCTGTGCATCACAGAAGCAGTGATGAGAATATTAATTGTGCCTCCTTTCCTTTCTCCCTTGTGTGCTCATAGTACACAGAACAGACTGAGGATGGCTCATTCCTATTTCTACATACAGAGAATTATGCTGTTCACACACTTATATGGGAGCTCTGTTTCCTCTTCCCCCACCACCATGCCTCAATCATTCTCTAGGGGGATTGTAGATCATGGAAAGATGCTCTCTGTCCTTCCCTATAATTGCCATGAAATGTAATTTCATTTTCTGGGTATGAGTCCCAGTGAGGGATTTAGACAATGCCTTCAGAGTCAGTAGTGTGATATTTTATAAGGGAACTATGAGAAGGGTATGGGAACATAGACCTTCTCTTATTCCAGGGCAATGTGAGCAATGAGGAAAATAATATGGAAGTTAAAGTCTGGGAGAGAAATCCTGTTTTATTTTCTAGGCTGCCTGAGGATAGAGGGAGGAAGGAAGGAAGGACAGGAGTAAAGATGTAACATTGCATTTTTAATATGTCCTGGATATCCATGAGAGAAGAATCACAATTCAGCTCATTTAATCAGCCCCTCAAAGAATGGAGAGCTGAGTAATCTCTCTCTGTACTATATGTCCGGAGTTTTCCATTTTACTGTAAATATACTTTATATGTATGAACATAAATAGACACTTTCAATTGCCAGAAGTAAACATTATGGTCAGTTTCTCCCTCACAGACTTTATGCAAACAGGGACTTTAAAAGTTGAGAAGTAGTGAAGCAGTATCATTTCTAAGAAAAGTTCCCAGATAAGGACCTGACTCTATATTCTGGGGGCAATTTGACTTTGCAGAAGTTTGGAAGTTGAAACTTAGTGAGGGTTTTAGGGAGGAATGTGTGAGATTATTTAATTATTTGTCATTTATTAAGCATCAACTATGTGACAGGCAATGTACTAAGTACTAGAGATACAAAGAAAGGCAAAAGACAGTCTATTCTCAAAGAGCTCACAGTCTAATAGTGGAGGCAACATGGAAATGTGTGCTGACAAGGTGCATATGGGAAAAATTGGAGAATGCTCATCATTAAGGAATGATTTCAGGTAAATTACAACCCCCAGTGGTCCAAGTAGGGAGTGTTAAGGTGGAACATGTTGCAGTTGAGTCACGGTGGAGAATGAAGTCTGGGTCTTCTAATGAAATGGAGAGTCCAGGCAGGGCTCATGGATCATTAAGCTTCAAAGCAGACTCATCTGAAGCTGGTGGGCAATCCCAGGGTGGGGGAGTTCAGGCAATGACTCATTAATTATTGAGTGGAAGAGCCTGGGATGGACTGGTAGAGTCTCATCCCTGAAGACATTAAGAGAACTAGAGGCAAGATCTCCAGCTTAGCTGGCTCTTTTTTGGAGAATCCATAGAAAGGTAAAGATGAGAATCTCTGGTGGATAGATGTGGAATAATTGCAGTGCCATTGACTTTTTTGAACTATGAAGCTATGACAGACAGCACTATCATGTATGTGTGTGTGTGCTTGTGTGTGTGTATGTGTATACGTTAGATTTCAACATACATTTGACTCTCATTAAAAGCTTTTCTTGTCTCTTACATTTAAAAATAAATCTTTAATCTCAAACACTAAAAAAGGTTTTGTTTGTTGGCAGAATGAGTTCAGAAGGGAATTTAGAGTTGATCTAATTCAACCTCCTTTAATAGATTAAGCAAGGTAATGTTATTTATATAGAAGCAAGAAGGCTGGGTTGAGAAAAGAGCCAGCCCATTTCCCCTTTTAATTCTGTTCTTTGTAGAAAAGAGGAAAGGTCTCTTCTTTTAACCAATGAAGAAGGGATGGCAACTAAGGGACCACTCAATATTTACCATGTCATATTAAATGCAAAGTCTTTGCAACCTAACTACTATGTGGTTAGAAACAGCAAGGGCATATCTGAGTATGCTGTATGGAGAGATGCTACACTCATATCAATAAAAAAGACATTCTCATTATTTATTTATTTATTATGAAAATTCTTCACTCCTCTGTTCTAAAGAGCTAAAGTAATATAGTGTAATCTATATTGCATTGATGGAGAAAGAAATTAGGAAAAAGGATGGTCCACTTGAGTAAAATTTTAAGTATCAGGAATATCTTTTAAAATGGCAGTTGAATTGTTTTCATTCATTAATTAATTCATTTACTCATTCAATATACATTTGTTAAATACTTTCCACATCCAAGTATTGTTAGGAACACATGGGTGAACTAAATAAGTGCAATTACCTTAAGGGAAAATACATTATAGGCATATTCCAATTAATATCTTTAATGATTTTCACAGATATTAAGTGAACAAATGTTACAGAGGAAGACCACATGAGAAAGTGGAGTAGAGGATGAGGCAAGACTCCCTATAAAGCTTCTCCTTTCCAGCCTGTCCAAACAGCTGAGGTCTTGCCACTGATTACTGTTTCAGGGCACCAAAAGGCAGATGTTTCTCTGTTACCTGGGAAGGGAAACCCATTAATTTGTTATTAGCAATTAGCACCTAAGCACAAAATAATTCATCAATTTCCTAGTAAAAAACTGAAGGAATAAGAAAAATGGCCCCGCCACTTTGGAAGCAAGGAGAAAAATATGAAAGCCTTGCCAGTGTGGGCATGCTACCCTGAATGCTTCAGAAATTTGCATGTCATAGTTGCACAGGCTCCATGATAATCTCTATGTCATTTCAATTTTAGCATATGTGCTGCCAAAGAAACCCCTAACTTTTGTTCTGCCACTGGACTTCAGTAACTCTGGAAGAGAAAGTGGGGCTGGAGACTGTAACTTTGCCTCACTTACATCCAATTCACATCCTAGTCAAGACACAACTCTGTGATACTATTGGACTTCTTTGAAATGAAGGATGAACAATAGCTACCCTGAACCTGGTTGGAGACTCTGACTATCCAGAAGTGAACACGAGAACTCCAGGAGACTGGGAGAACATGGCTGATAAAAGACAAAGGTCAATGGTATAGGGATGAAGGATGCTGAAGAAATTTGGTCTGGGATCTGCCCTGCTAAAGTTTTCATTTGGACCAACTTGAACTTGATTCCTTTGTTTGCAAAGAGAAATTTGCTCTGAAGTGTATTTGCAAACTTCCTGTGGGTTTAGTTTGAGGGAGTTGGGAGAGCATATAAGAAAAGTAGTCTAAGATCACCTATACAATGCTCATTAGGAAATTTCTCTCTGTGACCCTAAAGCTGTGAGCAGTATGGAGCTCCCTGCATCTTGCTCCCCAGTTTGGGCTATCCTCCATCAGTTTCACACTAAGGATTGACATAATAACAGCTGGATCACAGCTGAAAGCAATGGTGAGTATCGGTGTACAGTATTTATATCCCAAGGTGTCCATTGCCATAATATCAAGGCATTTGGAGAAATGTTTTATTTTCTCTTCCTGTGAATTTATGAACTCACAGCACTTTAGAAATGGTAAGTTGTCTAAAAACACACATTTTCCTTGCATTATTTCAGTGGATTTTGTTGTTCAGTTATTTGAGTCATGTCTGACTTCTCATGACTTTTAGAAAAAGCTGAAGTAATAGAACATAATTTATATTGCACTGATGGAGAAAGTGGTTAGGAACAAAGGTGGTCCACTGGAGTAAATTTGAATATCTTTTTAAACGGCAGTTGAATTGTTTTCCTTCATTAGTTCATCCATTTGCACATTCAAAATACATTTGTTAAATTCTTTCCACATATAAGTATTAGGAACATGTGGATGAACAAGGTAAGAGGAATTACCTTAAGGGAAATCACAGTACATTATAGGCACATCCCAAATGATATTTTTAATGATTTCTACAGAATATGATATTAAGTGAACAAATGTTACAGAAGGCGGATAGATTCATAGATATAGGACTTAGTAAAATAAAACTAGCAGCATGGGAGTTACTTAGCCAGTGGGAGGGGAAACAGGATCTGAGGTGGTCTCAGTCTAATGAAGTCAGTAGGATTTGCAAAGCAATGCTGGGGTCTAATCAAATGTTATTTTAACAATATTCTCATGGAGGTATTCCTCAACATTTCCCTTTTCTGAAGTACCTAGGAGATGCAGTAGATAGAACACTGGACCTGGAGTCAACAGGATCTGAATTCAAATCTGCCCTTAGATCCTCACTGGCTTTGCTAATTTGGACAGCTCTTTGCTTCCATTTTTTCAATTGTAAAATGGAGATAACACTAGTACATACCTCCCAGGTTGTTGTGAGCACGAAGTGAATTAATATTTATAAAATGCTTACCACACAGTAGGTGCTTATTAGGCTTATTTCTTCCCTTCCTTATTAGATTATTTTGAACAAAATATTTTCATCACAATTCAGGATAATTTTAATGAACATCAAGTATTGTGCTATGCTATAATAGAGTGCCGGTTTCTAGATGTACATAGAGCTCTTTGTTTCTATACAAGTGGAATAGTGGAGTGAGGGCTATCAGTAATTCAAATCCCATTTCTAACACTTCATAGTGTCATAGTAGGCTCTCTGAGCCTTAGTTTCCTTTTCTGCATTGATAATAATACTCATAGAACCTAACCAAGAGCTACTAAAAGGCTCAAATAAGATAATGTATGTAAAGTGTTTTGCAGACTTTAAGACTAGAAATAAATGCTAGTTATTAAATGTCCCAGATGTCATCTGGGCACATGGTATATATAGGAGTATGTATGGTCTCCTATTTTTTCTTCTTTTAATTTCTTTTTTTGTCATCTGGCCTTCTTGCTATTACAAATCTGTATTCCTCTAACAACTCCCACATTCACTGTTTTATATTGCTTTTAATCTGTTGATCAATCTTGTTGAATAAATAACTTTATTTTACAACCATTACAAGCCAACAGGTTCATGATAAAGACTAAGAATAGTCCCATACTTCTTGAAAGCCATAAAGTACATGTTTGAACTTTGTGACAGCAAGTTGTTTAATTATGTATATCTTATATCTGGATTTTAAACAGTGTATCTTTGATTGTGATATTTAGATGTTTACCAGTTGTATACTTTTCTGTTTCTTAAATCTTCTCATTAGTTTTACTTAATCATGGGGCTATTGAGTTCATTTGATTATTGTATTAATAACAGCAAAGACATCCTTCCATTTCTTTACAGGCCATTTGACTTATCATTATTTACACCTGTCATTTTTGGTCCCATGATGGGAACTGAGCAAAGGAATGTGAATGGGTCGGTGCAAATCCCTCACCATTGTCTTCCAAACAATTTACCATGTAAAAGTGTGACATAATAGCACATTATATTGTTCTGGACTTGGAATCAGGAAGGCTTTTGAGTGATCTTCAACCTCAATTCTTTTGAGATCTTAGTACTCCAAGACTGTAAACAGAAGATTATTGTTTTCTAAAAAATTTTTTAGAAAGAAACTTGCTCTATTTTTAAACTTTTTACACTTTTTCTGACACTTTCTCACTTTGTGACCACAGGCAAATCCCTGAAGGTTTCTGAATTTCAGTCAACTTTTTATGATGATAAGTTATAGGTGGGTTACAATTTTAGCATTGTTCCTCTTGAATCTCTCTTGGATTTCTAATAGATGAAACTTTTTCTTTCATAGCAGATGTGACATTCTCACTAGTATTTTGCTCTGTGATGCTATGGAAAGAGTCTCTGTTTCTAATCACCAAAGAAACTGAGCCTGAGGAATTTCATGAGGTATCTAGGGGATTGGTGAAAGTTGGAAATAAAACAGGCCTTAAAACTTCAGAGCATCTCTCTTCCTGTAAACCAGTATTTTTCAGACTGCTTCTCATAAGATTCTACTATTCACAAAGGTCTTTCTAAATTACATAAGGCAAATTTCATTTAATTAGAAAATCACTTCATTATCTCTAGGTCCTGTCCCGTATAACATAAATGTTTGTTCTTTCTGGGGATGGAATGCCAAAGTATTCCATAATTTCCAACTTTGCAAACTGAAGATGGTAACTAATATCTGATTTTCTTTACTTAAGATAGTTTATGAAGGCTAAGATGTAAAGAAACAATTCTCTGGATCTTTCTTTGTTTAAAAAATAATAAGGTTGGCAAAATACTCTATATAAATTATTTCATTTGAATCTTTTATGTGTTGTTAGGAATGTAATAAATAATTATTGATTGATTGTTACAGATGTTTTGTACAAATACTGCCATCCTCATCTTAGAAAGGTGATGCTTGGAAAAAATGGACCCTTCTTCAAGTTAGTGTCAAAGACAAGATTTGAACCCAGGGATTTCTTGAGTCCAATTCTATTTTTCCTTTCACTATGCTAAATAACCTTTCCTTTTTCTTCAATCAATGTCATGGGTATTCCCTCTAAGAGGGCAGATTGTGATCCATGTGTGCCTGCTCAGCCTGTGTGGCCCTTGTCCGTGTCATCTCATAGGACGGTCACATGGGATCCATACAAATCACTTCCTCTGTTTCAGAAGTCACCAACTTTAAGTTTGTGAACTTAAAAATATCAAGAACTGTATTTTATATTTATATATATATTTCTTACATTATACTTATTTATATATTTTAATTATATTTTCAATTATTTTGTAGTAGTCCATATTTTGTAGGAGTCCATAAACTTCTTTAGACTGTGAAAGGTGTCTCTGACATCAAAAATGTGAATCTCCTGCTGAAGATTTCTTGATAAAACATTGATATGAAGAGAGCATATTCAGTGTCTCTAACTAGCCCATCTTTTCCTCCCTACATTTTTCTGATAATTCCATTTATGCCATATTTCCTCCAAAATTCCTCATTGATAATGTGTACCTCTCTGTGATATTTTGAGTGATCTTCAACCTCATTTCTTTCTTTTTTTTAATATTTTATTTTATAATAACTTTATATTGACAGAATCCATGCCAGGGTAATTTTTTTACATTATCCCTTGCACTTGCTTCTGTTCCGATTTTTCCCCTCCCTCCCTCCACCCCCTCCCCTAGATGGCAAGCAGTCCTATATATGTTAGATATGTTGCAGTATATCCTAGATACAATATATGTATGCAGAACCAAAAAGTTCTCTTGTTGCACAGGGAGAATTGGATTCAGAAGGTAAAAATAACCCAGAAAGAAAAACAAAAATGCAAATAGTTCACATTCATTTCCCAGTGTTCTTTCTTTGGGTGTAGCTGCTTCTGTCCATCATTTATCAATTGAAACTGAGTTAGGTCTTCTCTTTGTCAAAGAAATCCACTTCCATCAGAATACATCCTCATACAATATCGTTGTCGAAGTGTATAATGATCTCCTGGTTCTGCTCATTTCACTTAGCATCAGTTCATGTAAGTCTCTCCAAGCCTCTCTGTATTCATCCTGCTGGTCATTTCTTACAGAACAATAATATTCCATAACATTCATATACCACAATTTACCCAGCCATTCTCCGATTGATGGGCATCCATTCAATTTCCAGTTTCTAGCCACTACAAACAGGGCTGCCACAAACATTTTGGCACATACAGGTCCCTTTCCTTTCTTTAGTATCTCTTTGGGGTATAAGTCCAGTATCAACCTCATTTCTTTTGAGGCCCTGGTACTCCAAGGCTGTAAACTAGATTTTGTTTAAAAAAATTTTTTTTCAGAAAGAAGTTTGTTCTATCTTTAAACTTTTGTTTTTTTTTTCTTTTTCTTCCTTCCTTTCTTCCTCTTTCTCCTCCGTCTCTCCCTTCCTCCCTCTCTCCCTCTTTTCCTCCCTTCTTCCCTTCCTTCCTTCTTTTTTCTTCCTTCCTTCTTCTCTCCTTCCTTCCTTCCTTCCCTCTCTCCTTCCTTCCCTCTTTCCCTCCCTCCTTCCTTCCTTCCTTCCTTCCTTCCTTCCTTCCTTCCTTCCTTCCTTCCTTCCTCCTTCCTTCCTTCCTTTTCTTCCTCTTTCTCCTCCCTCCCTCCATCACATCCTCTCTCCCTCCCTCCCTCTTTTTCTTCCTTCTTTCTTTCCTTCCTTCCTTCTTTCCTTCTTCCCTCTCTCCTTCCTTCCTTCCTTCCCTCTCTCCTTCCCTCCCTCTTTCCCTCCCTTCTTCCTTCCTTCCTTCCTTTTCTTCCTTCCTTCCTCTCCCGTCTCTCTCTTCTTCCCTCCCTCTCTTCCCTCCCTCTCTCCTTCCCCCCTTCCTTCCCTCCTTCACTCCTTCCTTCCTTCCTTCCTTCTTCTTTCTTTCCTTCCTTCCTTCCTTCCCATACACATATGTTTCATAAATACAGAGTTAATAAATTCTAATATATACCAAGTAATTTGAGAAAAGGAGTTCTAGCAATTTGAGCTATCAGGAAAGGCTTCATGGAAAAAAAGGTACCTGAACTGCATCTCAAAGGAAGAGAAGGATTCTTTAAGGCAGAGATAAGAAGGGAGAGACTTCTGGGGATGAATAGTATTACAAAAGCATGGAGATGTTTATGGAGTGATATGCATGAGAAACAGAGAGAAGGACAATTTTGTTGGATGACAAAACATTAGAGTAATGTTCAAATAGTCTGGGAAGATGTTAGGGCCACATTCCATAGGGCTTTAAAAGCTGGACAGAGTAATTTATATTTCATCTTAGAGGAAAGAGAAAAGCATCAAAGGTTGTTGAATAGGGGAGTCAAGTTGTTAGTTGTGCACTTTGGCAAGGAAAAGAAAATTGTATTGGCTGCAGTGTGTAGATTGAACTAGAGTGGAGAAGAGCAGATGAAGGGAGATCAATTAGAAGGTTGTTGCATTGACTCAGGCAAGGGGCAAATAGGGCTTGAGCTAAAGTACTATCAGTGAGTGAAAAGAAATGGTTGAATACAAGAAATGTTATGGAGGTAGCAATAACAACAGATTATATATGTGGAATGAGAGGGAGTGAAGGGGCAAAGATAAGGCAAAGATTTCAAACTTGAGACATTATAAAGATGGTACAATTGACAGAAAAGAAAAGCTTGGAAGGGCAGAAGGTTTAAAGGGAAAAATAAAGAATTCAGCTGTAAGCATTTTGAGTTTAAGTTTTCTCCAGGATATTCAATCTGATGAATCCTATAGGAAATTGATGACTCAGGACTAAAGCTAAGGGGGGAAATTTGTATTGGAAATGTAGATTTGGGAATCATCTGCAGAGAGATGATAATTAAACTCTTATGAGCTAGTTAGTAGTTAGTAGTCTAGATAGATAAGAAAAGAAAGTTCAGTACAGAACCTTGTATAGTTAGTTTTTGTGACCTTGTCAATACAATCTGTTACTATGCAGAGCAACATGTGTTTTCTTGTTTGGTTGTACTGATAGATGACTTTATTGATATGTAGAAATGAGAGAGAGGAAACTTTCTTGCAGTGCAGATTGGCAATATGATGGACCTTTTATAGTCTTAGTTGCTGGGGACTTTGGGTGTGCCCATGATCATAAGACTACTGTGTACCAGAGGCAAGTCTTGCACCCAGGTCTTCCTGTCTCAGAGCTCAACTTTCTATTTCCCATATAGTAAAGTAGAAAAATTCTAGATTGAATCTCCTTTCCCCCAAGAAACACTGGACTTCCGGCTTCAGTGTTATACTGAAATATCTTGCCAGGTATATTTTTAATAGTATAAACTGAGGAATGCATCCAGATGATCAGATCCCAATGCCCAATTTCTTCCGCTATAAACATCACAAGATCAAACGATACTGATTTTTTTCCTATGGGTTTGATGTTTGTGACAATTGCCTTGGACAAAAGCCGTGGGTATATTTGCACAGAAATATGTTTTTATTTTTCTCTTTGTTTTCAGCAGGAACAGATTCAAAGGAAGGCAGCTTTTCAAAGCCCTGGTGATTCTTTACATCTTGGGGAAAGTTCAGTTTAGTTGTCCTCAAAGCTATGGCTCCCTACTTGCCTTTTCTGTTCACTACAGTGTCACCAATGTTTATGCTTTGCAGCAAAAATGGAAAGGCCCTTAATTCAGGAAGATAAATCACTCCCTGCTTCCTGTCCTATGAGATGACAAGAACAATTACTAAGCAGCTGGTGGATCCATCTATGCTTCTCCTCTAGAAATGTTCAATTTCTAGTCACTAATAGTCAACAGCGCACATTCTGAGAAGTGACCAAAAAGAAAGCAATTTTGAGATGACCCATCTAAAATTTCCATCCTTACATTCTACTCTCATAGCTTACATTACTTTGAAACAAACCACAATTCCTTTAATAAATCAGGAATCTATGATTTCATTAGTGTGAGTACTTTCTCCACCTCTACAGAATGAAATCTCTTTACAACTAGATGGATGGTCTTTGAAAAATGCTATGACTGAGAAATTAATCACCTTTCCCTTCTCAATCATTGTCAATCTGATGAAGAGTCTCAGAACTCAGTAAGGCTGATCTGAAGATATAGACATACTTCCATCATTTCATCTCTGGGCTTCTGTTGATTCCCCTTTCAGCTTGGTAGGCCATAGCCAATATTGACTGCTGGTGGCATAATTTTTGACAAACCAGGATCACCTCCATACCATGATAAGATATTAGAGGAAGATTTTTTTGCAGAAGAAAACAAAACAGACAAAATACTTTACATTTACCTTTGCAGGGGACATAAATTTTATACCACAACGTTTAGTTATTGATGCAATGAAGAAACAAAATATCCAAAGGGCAAGTCTCCATCTTAAAAGGCATATGTTAGGTGAGAAAATTAGGTGAGAAAACTAATGTCACCATCTTGACCATCATTTCCTCTCAGATCTTGATGGAGACATCCCAAGGATAGCAGCATTCTGTCTCTTAATTCTATCTTTTAAACCTACATGGCTATCCCTTCTTCTAACTTAGCCCTTATAGCCATCCTTTAGGAGACCAAACTTTGTGGAGAATGGACTTGAAACACTTGCAATCATCCATCCACTATGCTTTAGCTAGTTGCTAAAGATGGTCATAAGCTAGGCTCAGAAATGAACAGAAAATTTTGGTGGTTGTTTTGTGCTTTTGAGGACTCTAATGTACTCTCTGTTGCCAACATTTACCTATTACCAACAATGTCTGTTAAATCAGCAAATGATTTATAAAATACTCTATCCTATTACAATATTTCGACTGTTAATAGACCTAAGCCCTAAGAAGCTGGAATGTCAGGCAACTCCTCCGAGTTCTAGATCTGTGTTGGTCATTAGGTAGCTGGTATTCTAGAGTCTATCTGGCCTAATTAATTACATGCTTAAAAGAAAAACAATGATAAAAAATACCAAAAACTGATGAAGTAGGTTGTTATATTTAATCAAAATAATGGATGGAATTCAAACATTGAACTTTGCACCTCTCTAAATGGTGCTTTCATGAAATGCCAATTTTAATGAATCTTTGTTTTTCTCCTTGCATTTGGAGGCTCAAAGGATCTCACTATATTCCTGATAATAATTTGTGATTTATCAAATGTCTCAGCCCCATTCCATTGAGATTATAATTTCTGCCTCAACTTTGGGTGATTTAATATAGAGGGCTTTATTATGGGGAAAACAAAATTAATGAAGTATACTGCAAAATTTATGAGCAACCAATACTTAGTGAGATCTGAAATCTCAATTCCTTCCACCCAAAAGTGGATCAATCCACAATCATTTTAGTCCCAAAGATCTGAAGCAGTCTGTATCTTGGATAATCACATTTACTTCTAAATCTGCTAGACTAATAGTGACCACAAACTCTTTCATGGATACTTTCTGTTCTTCACAGGCTTGTAGATGAAGTCCTGCTAGTTCCTTCACCAGAGTGCAGAGGCATATTTCTTAGGTTTTCTTCTTAGGTGTCTTCCACCAATCCCCATTTTCCCCTAAGACACAAAGATTTTGTTTTAGTGTCCCATTCCAGAGGGACATCAGATGGTCAATCTTAGGTAACTCCTCCAGACTTCATTGAGTATCTTCACCTTATACCTCTTTTTTGACTCCTTTTTGTGTGTTGTCTGAATATAAGCTCCTTAAGGGCAGAGCTTGTACTGGTTGCACAGTATCTGGTTCACAATAAAGCTCCTAATAAATGCTGATTGCCTTGCCTTTCTTTGACACAATTCAACTTTACCCTTCCAACTTTTCTCTGATACCTAATGGTGGAAGAAAAATATAATAGCAAAGAAAAAATCTGGCCGAGTGGAGCTATAGCTAAAGCAGGTATCCTCCGTGATGTATGTGATTGATAACTGGTATGGACTAGTCATGAAGCAAGAGCAAAGGATGATAGATGGGCAGATGGATAGTTTGAGTATGATGTTGGTATTCTTTCAATATAAAATCACCAGGGAAAGCCTCAAGCAAACTGAAGAGATCATCTAAATTTAGGAAGAATATGAATAAATAATCAAAAAAGGATGAAAAAGTAGAGATGGGTTGCAGGCAAGTGTGATAAAGGGAAAGGAGTGTTGAATCTGACGTCCAAGAAGTTAAGAACTAACTGTAGTCCTATTATTCATAGTGTATGTGATTAGGGACAGGATAATATTACTTCTGTAAGCTTCAATCTACCTTGAAAATTACATGTTTGAGATTGATGAGTTCTTAACTTCTAAAAATCTGTATCATAGAAGCATACTTTTTAAAGGCTTTATTATTCTTGGAGGGTTGGTATGCATTTTCTTTTGTACCATGGAAATATGTTGCATGACTGCACATGTACAATCTATATAAAATTGCTTTTCAAGGAAGTGGGAAGAGGGAATAAGAGAATTTGGAATTCAAAATTTTTGAAAATAAATCTTAAAAAATTTTGTTTATATGTTATTGAGAAAAATAAAATAAAAGAATGTAAAAAAATTTTTCTTGGTAGACAATGAGATTATAGATCCTTGAAAGTATGGAGAAGAGGGAAAGGAAACAAGCTTTTATTAAATGTTTGCTATGTGCCAGACACTACTAAGTCCTTTTAAATAATATCTAATTATTTTCACAAATTGTGGGAGGTGGGCACTATTTTGACCTCCATTTTATAGTTGAAGAAACTGGAGCAGACAGGAGTTAAATAACTTGATCAAGGTCACACAATTAATAAGAATCTGAGGCTGAATCTGAACTTGGATCTTCCTGACTTCAGGTTCAGGGTTCTATTTCCTGTGCCACCTTGTTGCCCATAAACACACACAAACACACACACACACACACACACACACCTTGAAAATTATGTAGTTGGAATTGATAAGTTCTTAACTTCTTTCTAAAAATCTGCATTAGCATGCAGATGTGCATTACAAATATATACATGTATATAGGGAAAACTGTAACTCTATGTATACACATATGTAAACAGACAAATACATGCTTGTGGGGTAGCTATAGGAATACATATATGTAGAAGAGGCAGCTAGGTTGTACAGTTATATATGTATTTTGTATACATATATATTTATATAATATTAAATATGGACCAATAGTTTAAAATGCTCTAACAGGGAAGGGCAAAGTCATTTCAAATGAAATCAGTGAAGTCTTCATAAAAGTGCCATTTATGCTCTGCCTTGAAAGATAACATTTTAATAGGTAGAATATATTATAATAGATGTATGGAAGATAGAGTAGCATGCTTTTTATGGGGAACATTGTGAACAAAGGTGTAGAGATAGGTAAGATTGCCTTGTGGTTGGTGGTGATGGTGACAGGAAAGGCAGGGTGATGCTGAATAGTTTAACTGAATCACACATATGCAAGAAAGACTGGTTTTTGAAGCTGGGCTAGAGAAGAGTTAAGTTGTAAAAATCTTGGCTAGGAGGCCAAGATGATGGGTCTTTTTTATTTGGCAAATAATAATTTAAAATATCAATTTTTAAATAAATAATAAATTAAAAAATAAAATAATAGTTAAAATAATTAAATATACATTTTTATAGCACTTCAAAAGTTTCAAATTGCAGTAGACATGTGTTTTTTTAATCTCACAATAATTCTGTGAGGTAGCTAGTAAAGAGGCCTTAAGTGCTACCTTGCCTTAATCATGGAATAGGTGCAGGCTCAGTCAAATTGAGATCTATTGAAGACTTAAGCTTAAAAAGGCAAAGGTCTCCCATTGTATCCAGAGCATCTTCAGTGGTTCTGATTTATATCTTACCATTGGACCTAGATGGCTCTGGAGGAGAAAGTAAGATAGGTGACCTTGCACAGCCCTCCCTCACTTAAATCCAACTCACTTGCATGGCATGGCAGTCCCTCTCCAATGTCAGAGTCCTCTTAGAGAACAAGGACAACCACAACCACCACCACCACAACAGTGGTACAGTGAATAAAGTGCTGGGCCTGGAGTCAAAAAGACCAGAATTGAAATGATTTTAGACACTGATGGCTGTGTAATTTGGGGCAGGTCACTTAATCTCTGTTTGTCTCAGTTTCTTAATAGTCCCTCCTTCCCAGAATTGTTATAAGGATCAAATAAAGGTAATATTTATAAAATGCTTAATATAATGAATGGGCATATAGCAAGCACTTAAAAAGTGCTTGTTTTCTTTTCTTTCTTGTGAGATATTATTATGAAATTCATTTTGGAGATGACAAAACTGAACCTGATAGAAGTTAAGTCATTTGTTCAAATTCACACACTTAATATGACTATTAGTTCAATACTCTAACCACTTATCCTTGTTACTCATGGAAATTTTGAAGATTTCTGAGCAGGAATGCTGTGATAATAACTGCACCAGGACAAATAATGTAGCAACATTATGTGGAATGAATTGCTGTCTCTCATATCTTTTTGAGGATAGATATTTCATCAGAAAACAGAGCTGATCTCTTTTGCAAGAATCGAATTCATTGATCTAGAAACTGCTTTTCATTTTGCAGTATTTGGAACAGATTGAAAGTCACAGAGTTCCTTGGTGTGGTACAAGTGTTTTAGATAAATAGGAATGCATTTTCCTTGCCCCTTAGAATAAGTAAATAAATCAAGTCAGTGCACATGTGTAGGCTGTGGAGGAAAGAGAGCCAATGGGCCAGGAGAAAATTTATCTCCTAGGCATGGAATGGCATCTAGGGTTTTCAAGTCTCCTGGCAATACCAAATCTGAATCTCTGTGAAGCTGAAATAAATATACATTGGTGTTTCCAAGTAGGAAAACTTGAAAAGCACAGATCTAAAAAAATTCCAGCATCTATAACTATGAAAAAATATGAAAACTTGGATTTATTAAAAAAAAATTGTTTCTGGGTAAGGGGGGGAGGTCTGACCCTTATATGAGTAATTTGGGACCCCGATGCCTTAGAGGGGAAACATTTGAATACAAGATAATTTCAATGAAAATGAAAAAAAAAAACTACAATTACCCAAAAGAAATTATTTCTCCAAGAAGTCATCCAGTTTCAAGTAGAAAAAATTGTATAATGGAAAGAGGATTGGATTTGAAGTTAAGCCTTAGCTGTGTGGCTTTTGGCAAATTATTTAAACTCATAGGAAATGAAGGAGCTGGGCTATATGGTTGCTAAAGTCCTTTCCAATTCTATAAGTTTTACTAGTATCTGTGAAATTAAGGAAGGCAAGATCACTGTCAATTTTCTTTCTTGGGTTGTCAAGTAGATTTGCTGAACAATGTCTCTAGTTCAGATAATATGTAGTTGGATGGATAACCCAGAAAGCTAGTCTATCCCTATATTCATTTTGCACAGTCATTGATAATGAACAAAAAGCTGGATCCAGAACTCAGAATGGGGGTTTGCTTGATTGCCTTTGGGAAATCATATAATGGTTTTAATCACCCAAAGCTTTTTCCTGGAATAGGGCCATGTTTTAAGAAAAAAATTTTTTAGGAAATTTTCTTCTAGTAATACAATGTGGCAGAAAATTATAAAAGAGTCTAGCTTCAAAAGAATTCAAATTGAAGGTCACCTCAAGGGCAACCTTCTAAACAATAGTCACTGAAACAATAAAATGCACATGGTGATCAAGGCTCACACTGATGATGAAGAGTTACATAAAAAAGAGAGCATAAAATTTTAATCAGAGAAATTAATAATTGGAAAAGTGGGTGGTTGGGCCATACAAGAAGAACAAAGGATAATGGGCAGCAGTCTGAATTTGCCATTCATATCCATGCCATGTCAAGAGAGAAAGTAAACAATCTTCACCATGATGGATCAGCCCCATATAGAGAAATTACAGGGTATAATGAATATCCTTGATTCAGGTTGAAAAGGAATAGATGTATTATGAATTGCACCATTGAAGGGAATATCCATAGTAATGAGACCACATATCCATTGAAATTGCAATGGATAAAAGATTGTGACATCATAGGATGATGAACCTAAAGATAGAAGGTGCCTCAGAGTCAATCCTAATCCAATCCTTCCATTTTATCAATGAGGAAACCAAGCCCTACAAAGAGTAAATGCTCCAAACAAGATCACACAAGGAATAAGCATCACATGTAGAATAGTACCCAAGTCCTTTGCTTTCAGAGGTAGAAGACAGGGCTATCAGATGTCAGCGGAGGAAAATATTGAATTCTCTCCTTAATGTTTATTATTTTGTTAGTCCTCAAAGTAGAGATAGCACTTTCTGACAGCCTTGGAATTCAACCTTCATCATTTAACTGAAGATAAGTATCATTTATAGGTCCGGGGTTAGGATTTAATCAAATGAGGAAGATCCCACAAAGAAACATTCATGGCTCTTAACCTCTAAGGAATCTGTTAGAAAGAAAGCATAATGTTCTCTTTAAAAAAAAAAAACAAAAAAAAACAAAAAACAAAAAACGGCATACTTGGAAATTATTAGAGTATGAATGTGAAAAGTGAATCACATTCTCTCATCCTTTTTGCTGCAATACAAATTTGGATATGTTAATTGGGTAAACATAGATTGGTTTTATTAAACTAAGAAAGGAACATTGTCTCCTGTGACTGGAATCCATGACCTCCACTCTGCAAGTATCCAATACTTTGCAAAGTTATTTGTCAGAAAGCCCAGGCAAGTTGAAGGTTCTGCATGGTTGAATCTGGTAAACATCTGGAAATCCAGGTGCTTGCCATTTAAAATGTCTGGCATAGAAATGCTCCTGCATCGTATTAGCTTGTCACATTATTATTTTGCTTAATGATACTGTCATTATCACATTCACTTGAATGACAAAATGCCAAATTCGTGCTCATCAATTTTATGCTTTTTCCTTCCAAATCAGAGAGATTTTTTTATCCATTGAATTAGTTCAGTTAGCTAATGCAACACAGAAAATGGTGTTTTACTTTGATATTCAGAAATTATATGTCATTTTAGGCCATTCCTGTAATTCCCATATTAAACTTAGCTGGGCTACCAAGATATAGCCATTTAAACTGGAATCG
Organism: Antechinus flavipes; assembly: GCF_016432865.1. NCBI lineage: Eukaryota > Metazoa > Chordata > Mammalia > Dasyuromorphia > Dasyuridae > Antechinus > Antechinus flavipes. Next base: position 121,700,355 of record NC_067402.1, read on the forward strand.
TCTTGAATGTAATTATATATATCAAGATAAATATTTAAATGTGAAATTTTTAAGCTTAAAAATGTCTAGGAAAGAAATGTAATTTAGAATAGAAGGTTAAAATAATAATTCATAGGCTAACAACTTACTGTCTATTAACCTGTATAAAGCTCAATTCAATTTACTACTATCTCAATTCAATGTTTAAAATTAGTTCTCCATCTACTTCAAATGGTATTTTGATCACATGCAAATACTTCTACTAATGAACCTCATGGAAATCACATGATAATCTGGGCTGTTGGTTGAAAAAGTTCTCTAATTATTAAGCAGATGGTTTGTGAAGACAGTGAAAAACAAATGGAGCTTCATGATATTATATTTAATCCAAACTTAAATCATCTACCCCTGCTTTCTGACTCCATCCATGACTTTTTTTGATAAGGAGTATTGCAAATATTTAGCAAAACATATTCTTCTTTGAAACCATTCAAATGATAATAATGCATGTTACTGTAGTCTTTTAAAGATTGCAAAGCATTTTGCTTACAACAACTTTGGGACATAGATTAATGAAAGTTGTATTATCCTCATATTACAGATGAGGAAACTAAAACTTTAGACAGTTAATGTCACTTGCCTAGGGTCATATAGCAAAAAAAAAAAAAAAAAGCAAGTTTTCTTTCCATTCATCATGTTACTGTTGAATGTGCTAAGGAGGTAAGGGAAACTGAATAAAACAACTTCTATGACAGAAAACATTTGCTCTCAGGAAGTAGATGGTTATCTGTTCTAAGATATCAGAGTTTTAAGGACCCAAGGTTTGAATATCATTGATAAATGTTGATAGTTTTATGTCTATTATATTAGAAAATTTGATTAAGTAGACATGCAAAACAGAGTCCATGGTATTTTTTTTTTTTTTATTGTTGGTATAATATCCAAATCAATGAAACGAGGGTATACATTCTGATATGTCAGTGGAATTCCAAATGGGGATTATTATGAAATATCACTTTTTGGGTAAAATAAAGGGATACGATTCTCTGAAATGTTTTCTTCCTACAACCTGAGATTCAATTCCCCTTAGGTTTTTCAGTATTTTCATTTCAAGTGAACACTTTTGACCCATACCATCTCATCAATTTTTTTTTCCTTTTTGATTAAATTGAAATTGTTCTGTTTCTCACTGAAGTCATTGAGGCTGAAGCCAAATAAGTGATCTAGCTAACTTCAAAATTGGAGTTATTCTTCTCTGTGAGACACCTCCCAGTGTTGAAACAATACATATATTTTACTGAGTGCCAAGCATCATGCTAGGCGATATGGGAATGCACAAACAAAATTCAAGTTATTGATCAGTTCTAGTTCTATAACTAACACATTAGATCAGAGTCAGGATCCAAAAGACTTTTGACAGGCTAGAACATTGGCTTGAATTTAATAAGATGGAATTCAATAAGAATAAATGAAAAGTCTTGCTCTTAGATACAAAAAAATAAACTTCCTAAATATAATTTGCAGAAGACATGCATAGACCTGGAAAAGACCTGGGATTTTCAGAGAATTGTAAGCTGAATATGAACCAGTTGTATTGGTAGCCCAAAATGCCAATCCAAATGGAATGCATTAAGAGGGATATAACTTCCAGGAATAGGGAGGTGAAAATCCAATTGTACTCTGTCATCATTGTTATTATCAAAATTCTCTGGAACTTTATGTTTTGTCCTAGGTATCATGCCAAGGACATTGGTAAAATAGAGTGTTTAGAGGAAGACAACTAAGAAAAGGAAGGATGTTCAGAATATAACATGTGAGAGTCAGTTGAAAAATGTGGACATGTTTAGCCTTTTGAAGACACAGAGGTACATGAGAGTTGTTTTCAAGAGCTGAGGGACTGTGCTGTGGAGGAAGGATTAGATTTATTCTTTTCGACCCAGAGGCTGAATCAGGAGTAATGGGTGAATCTTACTTAATGTTGGGGGAGAACTCCTTAAAAGTTAGAACTATCCAACAATAGAATGAACCATCTGAAGAGGTAAAGATTTCTTTGGAAATCTTCAAAAAGAGGCTAATTGATCACTAGTTCACATGTAACAGTCGTAATTCCTTATGAATACTGGTTGGCTTGGAGATACTTTACAACACCCAAGTTCTATAGTTCTCTGAAGATGACTGTGTATAATAATTAACTGACCATAATTGGGCCCTTTTCTCTTTCTTGTGTTATTGTCGTTAAGTCACTTTAGTCACGTCCAACTCTTCATGATCCATTTGAGGTTGTCTTGGCAAAGACACTGGGATGGTTTGCCATTTCCTTTTCCAGTTCATCTTATGTATGAAGAAACTGAGACAAATACATTAAGTGACTTGCTTAGGGTCACACAGGTAGTATGTGAAGTGGACTCAGGGCTTCCTAAATCCAGGGCCAGTGTTCTATCTACTGTACCACCTGGCTCCAACTTCCTTAAGAGATGCTGGATTGTACCAGATTTTTGTCCTTATTGTGAGCATTATCTAAGCTTCAGTTGCTTCATTTATTTAATGTAGATATTGCATTATCTGCAGAAGGATAGGATGATGGATAATGTCTGATAATGCAGAAGGATTTTTGCAGGGCTTTTAAATTTTTTACTTAATTTGGCAAAAAGGAGGTGGCTACAATACTCTTGGCCTGAGAGTTTCAGTAGTAGTATGAGGAAAATCACAAGAAGTTGAGATGTAATGAGAAAATGGATCAGTGAGTGAAGGCTAACTTTTTTTTTTTAAGTTTATAAGAGAAGAAAAGAGAAATTAGGTGATAACTTGCAGGGACACAAGGACTAAGGGGCAAAACTAGAATTCAAATGCAAGTCTCCTGACTATAAGTCCATTTTCTCTCTCTATTTTCTATCAGTGGTTCTACTTTGTTTTCAACACCACATATCATTTGTCTGTGCTGGTTATCCCCTTACAGCCCCTCCCTCTTCTTGTCAGCTTCCTTTTATGTGTTTCCTTCCTCTGATAGATTGTAAAACTTCTTGTTTTTGTTTTGCATCCTTGTTTTTCTTATTCGTATCCTGAGAATTTAGAATACTGCCTAAAGCATGTTGTTGTTCAGTCACGTCTGACTCTTTGTGACCCTATGGACCATAGCACACCAAGCTTTCTATCCCTCACTATCTCTCAAAGTCTGTCTAGATTCATGTTTGCTGTTTCCACGATACTAAATACATGTTGATTGAATTGGACTGAACTGAATAAGTTCAGTATGCCAATTTTATCATTCCTTTTATTAAACTACCCTGCCTCCCACTGTGAGAATTGTTGGTTGATTAGAAAAAGGGGCATTTGATGTCTTAGAGTAAATTCATCCTTTCTTACCAGAATTCTTTTGTGGATATGTTAAGGTCATAGAAGACTCATTGATAAAAGACAACAGAGCTAACTTTGGGAAGACCTGGTTATTCATATCAATAAGCAAAAAACCATGGAGACATATGCTTTCCAAAGGTATTGCCACCATCTTGGAAGATGTCTAGAATGGGGTTCAAATGGAAGAGGAATTGCCAAATAGAGTAAGATCTTCCAGATGACAGTACCACTTTGCCTTTTCTGCTTACCCAAAGTGGGGAAAAAACCAATCTTCACTATTCATGGTTACATACTGTTTTTAAAAATCCTTACTTTGTGTCTGACCTTGAGCTCCAGGGGAAGAATATGGGTCAGTAGATGTGAAAGAAAAAAAAAAAGATAAGTGTCCCTGTTGGAGTAGGATGGCAGTGAGGAATATGTACAAAAGGTTGCCAAGGCAGAAATCAAAGAATTGCTACTTTTAGCTATCCTGGCCTTTTAAATGGTACAGGTGACTCTTACCACCTGGCTTTCTTTTAAAGGTCTGGTTTCCTTTTGAACATCCCTATGGTACAGTCAACTACTTAGTGTCAAGACAAACATCACAGTTCAGTTTCAGTAATCAGCACACACAATTTCTTCTCATTTCCTATTCATTTCTGTAAGCCTCGGGGGTGTGGCTCAGGTCCCTTCCATTCAGGAAATCTTCCTACAGGTATTCAGCTGCAGATATCCAAATAAACATAACAATTCACACATGCCCTTTGTGATCCAAAAGGACTGAAGTGAGAGTGACTGCCCCAGCAGCAGCTTACAAAAGAACAGAACCAAATGGTCCACCCTGAAAATAGTTGGTTTAAAACCGACTTCTTACTTTGCTGCCCTCTTTGTCCTTTCAGGATACGACTCACAAAAATAGATTTATAGTCTATTTTTAACATATTCTGGGGGTAGCGGAAAGAATTATGTAGGAAAGTTGCTTCCTTGAAAATGATTAGAGTTAAAATGGCAGGATGTTGATTCTCTTTCATTCTTGTATATTAGTAATACCTGAAGATTAATGTTGTTTTCATATTAACATCAAATATGGAAGGGCCTCAAGGCTTAGTATTTTGTAAAATTCTAATTAATTCTGGTTCTTCCTAAAGGTTCTTCAGGACCCAGGAAAGGAAAATGCAACAGCACACTTAGCAATCTTATTCATCTCTTGCTGTTGTTCAGTGCTTCGGTCACATCTAAGCCTTTGTGACCCTATTTGGAGTTTTCTTGGCAAAAATATTAGAATGATTTGCCATTTCCTTCTCCTGCTCATTTTATAAATGAGGAAACTGAGGCAAATAGCTTTAAGTGACTTGCCAAGAGTCACACTGTTAGTAAATGTCTGAAGCTGTATTTGAATTCATGAAGATGAGTCTTCCCGATTTCAAGCTTAGTACTCTATCTGCTGGGCGATCTAGCTTCCTCATTATTGATTTTATCACTTGTTTGTTCCTTTATGAAAGATACCAGTATAAAGAGAAAGTAAATTTTTGGTTTAGTTTTAAATCCAGCCTATGGTGGATGCTCAGTTATCCTGGTATGGGATATGAAGAGTTGAAAATAATGGCTCTGAGTATTGGAAATACTTACATGAACTGATGCTGAGTGAAATGAGCAGAACCAGGAGATCATTATACATGTCAACAACAATACTGTATGAGGATGTATTCTGATGGAAATGGATATCTTCAACAAAGAGAAGATCTAATTCAGTTCCAATTGATCAATGATGGACAGAGTCAGCTACACCCAGAGAAGGAACACTGGGAAATGAATGTGGACTACATGCATTTTTGTTTTTCTTCCCAGGTTATTTTTTACCTTCTGAATCCAATTCTTCTTGTGCATCAAGAGAACTGTACGGTTCTGTACACATATATTGTATCTAGGATATACTATAACATTTAACATATATAAGACTGCCTGCCATCTAGGGGAGGGGTGGAGGGAGAAAAGGGAAAAGTCAGAACAGAAGTGAATGCAAGGGATAACATTGTAAAAAATTACCCATGCATATATTCTGTCAATAAATAGTTATAATAAAAAAAAAAAAGAAAAAGAAAGAAAATAATGGTTCTGGGATTCATTAGTATTGGGCATCAAGAATGGCTTTCTGATTTAGGATTAGAGTTGGAGAGTCAGAGGTTAGGTTTAGGATTAGAATCAGAGAGTTAAGGGTTTGGAAGTATTTAGGGTTAGAGTACATCCTTTGTGCTAAATTTAAGCAACTTGTCTAGATTTACTTCTATCCATTCAATTGGATACAAGCTATGGTGTCTCCAGGCATTCTCACCCCCTACAGAGAGTAGAACAGTATCCCAGCAACTCTACTTATGCTAAAATGATGCCACCACCTCTCAGGGCCCCCCTTATATCCCTCACAAAATGAAATTGAACAGTTGGCTCAGGAATATGTAGAAGCAGGATTACAACTCAGTTTCTGATCTTTTTATTTAGCTCACAAAGACAAATTATTTCCCTTACTGCGCCAATACAACTACATCTGTGTCATCATCATCACTGTGGCTGACATTTATATAGCTCAGATTTGCCAAGTGCTTTATATGCATGATGTTTTTTACTCCTTAAAACAATACTGTGAGGTAAATAGTACAAGTGGTTTTATCCCTATTTTGCAGAGTGGAAGGCTGGAACCCCTGTTTTTCTGCAGAATGGAATAACCTACATGGGAAATAATAGGCATTATGTTTTTCAGAACTGAATTAGAACCAGACTTGTGCCCTCAAACAGCAACATATGTACGGAAAGGATGCACAAAGTGGGAACAATAATTCTTCACTCCAGGAAGTGTGCTTTCTTTGAAGCAAACCCCAATTTCCAAGTAGCCACTCCCTTGCTGAGTCCATATGCTGTTAATATCCCTGGGATTCTATGGTTTATTCCTTCTTTCTATCATGATAAGATGGACAACAACTTCCTGGAGTGCTTGGCATAGGGACCATTTTGGACACCAAAGATAAACTGAAGGGTTTAGCAAAAAAGGGAATTTCTTGAGGCTGCCATCTCATCTCCCCCCATAGTAAATGCAACCCTAGCTTTTTTCAATCACTATTTATTCTCTGACTTTCCTTTCCAGTACATCCTCTATAATCATTCCCTCTTGTGGTCTAGGGTAGAGATTACTGGCTTTAAGGGACCTGAATTCGTATCTGAACTCTGCTCCTGACTACTTGTGTGTCTCTCCTCTAGGCTTCAGTTTTCTCATTGTCTGGTACCTTTTGAAAATCCTGGACTCTTTATTTCTCAGTCCCCTCAATTCCCATGAGCTATGCTTCCAAGTAACCCCACCTGAGAATGGAGTTATGATACTTCATATATCCCATCTCCCAGTTCAACCAGATTTGGTCAGCTATCAGGATTCCTAGTTATTGCTCCTGAAAATTTTTTTGGAACATTTCAAGAAAGAAAAAAATCCATTTGGTACATTCTGCAGTAGGAAAATATGATGCTATTTTGTTGCTAAGTTATTTCATTCATATCTATATGAATGTGAGTCCTTTTGGGTTTTTTTTTTTCCCTCAAAGATACTAGAATGGTTTCTTTCTCCAGCTCATTTTTCAGAGGAAACTGAGGCAAACAGGGTTAAGGGACTTGCCCAGGATCACATAGCTAGTGTGAGACTGGATTTGAACTCAGGAGAATGAAAACCCTGATTCCACCTAAGTACTCTAACCATTGTAACAACTAGCTACCTGTATGCCATAGTCTACCAAGATCTAAACAGGAACGAAAAGAACAGAAGCAATTCCTTACAAAAGTTTAACCATCATGCTGTTTAAAACATTGAGCTACCATTATACTGTTAATGTAATATAATCTCGTTTACGAAATGATTCTTGATTGTATGCCTTTTTAAAAACAAGTCTATTGGACAAAACTAGACAAAAGAAGCATGTATATAGAGTGGACTATGTGCTTGGCAATGGTACCAAGCATTTTTTAAATAATTAGGCTCTCATTTGATCCTCACAACAACCTTGTGAGTTGGGTATTGTTATTATTATCTCTATTTGACATAAAAGGAGACTTGGGCAACAAGTTAAGTAATTTTTCAATTCAATAAACATTTATTAAATGCTTATTATGTGCCAGAAACTATGTTCCATGATGAGATATAAAAAAAGATAAAAGATAATTCTTTTTTTTCAAGTCTTTCCCAGTCACTTAAGTAGTATCTGAGATCAGGCATGAACTCATCTTCCTGTCTCCAAGTTCAGTGGTGTAGCCCCTACCTCACACTGCCTGGTGTGTGAAATACTAGAAAGAAGACTATTTGGAGTCAAAGATGTTTGAATTTATCTTTGAGGAAGTTCATTTAATGCCTTTGGATCTCAATTTTCTTCTCTGTAAAGTGAGAGGAGTCAGACTCTGAAGATCTCCCCCTCCCCCGCCCCCCCCACTTCCTAGCCAGCTTTAGATCCTGTGGAATTATAACATTGTAAAGATGTTTTGTAACTCAGTCAAGGATTGTTAACATGTATCTAAAGAAATCTTCTTAAGAGGTAAAATAGTAGCAAAAAGCTGGGCAGGAGAATAGGTCCTAATTTCTGTGGAAATGGAAAGGAGTGTGTTTAAGAAAGAATATTTAAGAAAGAGTAGAGAATCAGCTTGTAAACTGAAAGTCTGCACAGATGCCTTGTTTTAGATTGGCCAACAATTTTAACTCTGTACTGGGACCCCTGAGAAATTGGAAGACTCAAAGGAAGGCTTCCAACACAGAGAAGAGTTCAAGAAAGACAAGGACAAGAGTCAAGCCAGAAGAAAAGATGTGGAAGGTTACATTCTGAACTGGTTAAAGAATTACTCATGTGGATGATACTACAGATGGGAATATAAGTCTCTGGAATATTGGTCTAATGTTTCTTGCAATAAACCTTAGTATTTATTAGGCTCCACATCCAAGACAGAGCCACAACAGAAATCTCTATGAAGACTAATGCCCATACCACGCTATCTACTTTATCATGAGGTCAGAAATTCTTGATTAAAGAGTCATATACTTGTGTTCCATCAAGAAGCTCCTGTTAAAATGCAATTAGCTCCTGAAAGGCATAATTCACTAAGGTGTTATCTTTTTTAATCTCTTAGAACAAAATAGTTTATCCTAAATGAATTTTTTGCTTTTGTCCCTTTTTTTTCTTACTGAAGAAAACAGCCTGTTCTTTTTTTCTTTCTTAAAATCCTTTAATAATACTGAGATCTAAGGAAATAGGAGAATAAAAAGAAAGTTCTGGAGTAGATATGTGGCCTTCATAAGGAAGCCATGAACCAGAAGATTAGTAAATTAGACAGAGAAAAATGCCAATACCATAGATCCTCCTCCTTGAATAACTAGAAGCCAAGGGCCTGGTAGGACAAGTTCTTCATTAGTTTGTCATTCTTAGGGTTATAATTGGCTCTGGAGATTTACATGTATCTTTGGGTTTAATTTTAAGTCAGTTAAGTATTCCTAATTTTCTCTCATTTTAAAAAAGATTTTATTTTGAACTGAGTTCCCAAAAATGAGGGATTAGTCTGAATATGCTTGGTAGCAAGATGGGAGAATGATGCATGCATTGTCCCTAGGGAGGGACCAGAAGAGTGATAAAATCCCACAGTGTCTAACCAGGACCTTCATGTCTTTGACATGGAAGTTACAAATACTTCAGAAGAGAAATTCTTAATCTTTTATTGAATCATGGACTCCTTCATCACTTTGGTGAAATCCATGGATCCCTTCTCAGAAATATATTTCAAATGCACAAAATAAAACACATAGGAATACAAAGGAAACTGATTATACTGATATAACTATCAATTAAAAAAAAAAAACAGAATGATTTCACCAACCCAAGATTAAGAAATTCTGCTTTACAATCCAAAGTTTAGAACCCATGTTATTGAAGAAGTAACATGATTTACTTAGTCTTGGCCCTGAAATTTCTTTCCTCTTTAGTAAAGATCAATTGTGAATTTGAACTGGGAGTGTACACTGGACAAGGTGGGGAAGATGTATTTTGAGAGAAGAAAAAAACATGGGAAAATTCATGACTGGAGGGTATTGGCTTTTATGAAGATGTTTACTTAGTCAGATGGCTCCAGGGAAGCAGATTGGGGAGCACATATTTGTGACCTACTCAATTTCATCACAATTATCTTTTCAAAACACTAGTAATTACTTAAATTCTAATATTTTACCATAGCTCATTACCTTAGAGCATAGGTATCTCTCTCTAATTTAGGCTGAGTATTTTTGGTTTGCTTATTCACAGACCTCAGAGGCCATCTTAATTCAACCTATTCTTTAATATAATATCCCAAGAAGTGATCTAGCATCTACTAGGAGGCTAATAATGTGAAAACAATCCTTTTTAATGGGCATCATAGCACATATCCGTAATTTTAGCTACTAAGGAGGCTAAGACTGGAAAAAATATTTTGAGATAAGGAGTTCTTATATCTATGGGTGTCTGAATTAAGATTGACATTATAATTATAAACCCTTGGGATAGGAGGTGGGTACAGGATATACCAGATTACAAAGAAGGAAAAAAAGGAAATAAGGAGGACAGGATTAAAAATTTTTTAATGTGGATGAAACAACCTTATTCTAGAAACAGGATACCTTGTAGAACTAAGAAAAGGAAAACTCAACCTGGTCTTAAAATGTCTAAGGATTACCTAACATATTTTGATGGAGGTAATACAGAAGGATAATTTAAAATATCCTTTGTCAGTCAAATAAGAAAGCATAAGTGACTAAAACTGTTTTCTAAGACTTGTTTTCAAGTTATCTTAGCCCAGTTGTTGAACAATATTGCAAGGACAAGAATAAGGCAATGAAAGCATTATTGATTTTAGATGATATCATCCACCTCTACTCCTATACTTGGTTCATTGTGTGAGAAAGTGAGGATGTAAATTTTCTAAGATGTGAATAAAAGCTTTTAGTACCAACTAACATAATACAAAGACTTAAATAAAAAAGAAGATTGTTCAGTATATCCTACAAAAATATTTTAAAGGACATAACAGCATTTTAGTTATATTGTTGGTATAACTTTATATTCAAACTATATTTAGTAATTTAAAATTTTTACTTTTCTGAGTCAAAATTTTTTTTTATTTTTTGTTATGTTGTTAATAAATAGATAAAACATGTTTTTCAAAATTTTCATTACATATTTCCATTCAACTGGAAATAGTTACCATATTTTGCATATAATTATAACTTCAAATAGTGTAAATTCAAAAAGTATGATCATTTCTCAGGATTCATTATTTGCCCTAATTGGGATGTGGAAAATGACTAGACTTGTACAGTTGGCCCCAGAGGACAAAATTAGTAGCACTGGGTAGAAGGTACTAATTGGAAGATTTAGCCTTGATTTGAAGATAAATTTCCCTCAATTATAGCTATCTAAAAGTGGAATGACCTAAATCAGCTTCTACCTCTCCAGAGGTCTTCAAGAAAAGGCAGGATTTCTACTTTGGGTATCTTATAAAGATATACTCTTGTTCAGGAGTAGATTATACTGGCTGGCCACTAAGATAATTTCTAACTCAGAAATTCTTCTTTTTTTTTTTTTTTTTTTTTCTGCTGAGGCAATTGGGATTAAGTGCCTTGCCCAAGGTCACATAACTAGGAAGTGTTAAGTGTCTGAGGTCAGATTTGCACTCAGGTCTTCCTGACTTCAGGCCTGGTGCTCTATCTACTGCACCACCTAGCTGCCCCTCTAACTCAGAATCTTTAGGATTCTGGGACTTTCTTATTTATACCTTCTGGGTCCAAGAAGAATCTATTCTAAAATATAGAAATCCTCTTTATGCAATGCAATCTTTAAAATACTTGAAGATAGTTTCACATCCCATTTAAATCTTCTACTCAAGACTCAAGTCTCCCAATCCCTTCAACCAACTCCTAAATGACTTGGTTTTCAATTACTTTACTATTCTAATCACCCTCTTAAGCTTTCGATTAAATTCCAAATTGTAATATTTAGAAATAAACACAATCCTCCAGATGTGCTCTGATAAAATCAGAATACTGCAGTGCCTTCACTTCATTTGTTTTTAATGTTCCTATTAAAGGAACTTCCCATTGTATTGGTTTGAAATGAGTCATGGAGTAGTCCACAGAGTTAGAAGAACCAGCTTCAAATTTTGCCTTTGATATATGCTCTCTGTGTGACTGTGTCATTGCAGCAAGTCATTTAATGTCCAAGAACCATGGGCAACTTTTAACTAGCAAAGAAGGTGCTGATAAACATCGGTATAGAGCAATTACTCATTTGGGAGATTCTTGACTGAATAAAATGGCAGGTCTAGTCCATTTTTCAAAATTTGTATTAGTTTTCTTGGCTGCCTCTTTATATCCTTGACTCATATTCAATGTATAAAATACTAAACAACTCAAGCCATTGATTTTAAATTGTTGATTTTAACCTAGTCATAATGCTATTTAGAATGTTAAAGTCCTAGGATAGTTGAGGAAGCAGTCTATTTTAAGTTCTTTTTCTAGTGACAGAAATGGATTTTCTGCTAAACAATTTAGCAAAATTCCAAAATCCATGGTCACAAAGGATTAAGGGAAAGGGAGAGAGAGAGGGAGAAGTGAGAGAAAGAAAACAACGCAAATTCATCCCCAACACTGAAAAAAATACTTAAAATATGTGACTGACCCAATAGCATTACATTCATCTTGGAGAACAGCTCATTATTTTTCAATAAGACTGTAGTGCTGAAAAACTGAATCTTGTTTTTGATGATAAGCCTAAATAGGGTACAGATGACATTTGATTTTCTTTTAAGAAAACTCCAGAAAGCTTGAATGGTCTTTCTTGGTACAGCTGCTTTCCCTGATACCAGAGTTTGCATTGGGACTTCAAGGCTAAGAATTGGAAATGAACCTTTCTTCTCTGTTTCAACAATTAGGACAAGGACAGAAATTAGTGGCTTAGACCTGGACCTACAAATCCTTTCTTTTGTTTTTTCTAGTGGAAGGCAGATTGGGGTAGGAGGAGGGATCCCATTCTTCAAGATCAGAAAATTACTAGTTAAAATTAAATGGCCTTCTGACACTTCCTACAATGAACTATTGTGGGAAAAAATCATTTGTTTTCCTTTCAGTTTTGTCATTATAAATGAATACTTCCCTAAGAAAATTTTATATGGAGACCCACAGGATACATTATTCCATTCATTCAATGTGACAGAAATGAAAATAACTCAACAGAAAACAAGGTATTGTGGACTGAATCTTATTTTTTTAGTGTTTATAATCCCAAAAATGTGTTTGCAGTGCCAGAATGACTGTTATTGAGGTAACTGTTATCACCCAAACATTCATTAATCTCTGACTATGTGCCATAGATTGTGCCAGATTAGTGATTCTTAATTTGGGGTCCATGAATAGATTTCAGAGGATATGCCAATTTGAATGAGAAAATGCATTTTCAAATTCACTAACCTCTAACAAAATTTAACATTTCTTTCACTTAAGGATGAAGGTAACAAAAAGTTATTCTGAGAAAGGGTCCATAATTTTCATCAGATGGTTAATAAAGACCATGACACAAAAAAGTTTATACACCATTTTAAAAAAGTTTATACTCCCCTTTGGTAGATAATATAGGATTTAAAATAGAGAGAGTCAGAAGGCATTGACTCTAATAGGGCATCTGTTTCAGCCTTTGCCACCTTATAAAAGAACACCCCAAACATAAATGATCATACAACTTTCATGGCTGGCAAGTAGATAGTTTGTGTAGAGACATGACCCTTATTTTGAATGATCTTTAATATCTACACAGAGAATACCAGGAGTAACAAAAATCAGTTGTGCTAACATAAGGATAAATAGAGTGCATGGATATTTCCTCTTCATCCATTCTTTCAGTTATTATTAGAGTGGGGTCAAATACTATCTCTGACAGAACATGTTTACTAAAAGAAATTTAATGAGAGAGAAATTATTTCCTGGGGAATGGTGAAAGTTGGGGGAAGAAGAAGAATGCAGGGGACAGCAGTCAATGAACCTTAGAAGAAAAGAAGGTTTTCCAGATAGAAAGGTGAGAGGAATGTGTTCTAAGAAACTAATATATCCTTCTGAAAACTGGGAGAGAGGAAAGGACATGATCACATGAGGCAAGAGATTAGGAGTTTAATTTCACTAGAATGCAATATGTAGCATCATCTGTTATGGAGTATGCCTTAAGCCTGGATCTTCCTATCATAGAATCATATATTACTAGAGTTGGAAAGGACTTCAGATATCTCAAATAGTTTGTCATCTAGTTGAGGAAATAAGACATACAGAAAAAGATAATAATGGCAGGCCATAAATAAGTTTTAATTGAGTAATAGAGACATTAAATTTTAGAGATGGCATGGGTTCACTTTAGTCTGAGAATTATACTGGCCTTTGAAAGCCAGAAAACCATTCAGTCAATAAGCATTCACTAAAATACCTAGTGTGCACTGGGTATTGTTCTAAGCACTAAAGGTACAAAGAAAGGCAAAGAACAGTCCTGTTTACAAGGGACTCAAAGTCTAATAAGAGAATCCACATCAAATAATTTTGAATACCCAAGCTATATCCCAGAAAAAATTGGAGATAGTCAATAGAAGGAAGGTGCTGAAGGACAGAGGACTGGGAAAGACTTCTTATTGAAGATGGAATTTTAGCTGGGACTTGAAGGAAACAGACAAGCCAGGAGGCAGAGATGAAGAGGGAGAGCACTTCAGGTGTAAGAAACAACCAGTGACAATGCCTAGAGCCAAGCAACAGAATGTCTTATTTGAGGAACAGCCAGGAGGTTAGTATCACCAAATGAAAGTACAGACATAACCTCAATTTATTGTGCTTTGCTTTATTGCTCTTTGCAGAAATTGTGCTTTTTACAAATTGAATGTTTGTAGCAATGCTAAATAAAGCAAGTCTTTTGACACTTTTTCCCAGTAGCATGTGCTTACATCATGTCTCTGTGTCACAATTTAGTAATTCTCACAATATTTCAGATTTATGTATGTCATGGTGATCTGTGATCATCAATCTGTGATGTTACTATTGCCATTGTTTTGGGGAAATATGAATCAGGACTATATAGGAAAGTGAACTTAACGACAAACATGTGTGTTCTAATGGTTCCATCTGTGGAAGCTTGTCTCTTTCCCTCTTTTTGTCCCTCCCTGAGACACAACGATATCAAAATTAGGTCAATTGATATCTCTGCAATGGCATCTAAGTGTTCAAATGAAAGAAAGAATAAATCTATTTAGCAAACTTCATTGTGACATTTTAAAAAAGAAATTGCTAAAGTCACCCCAACCTTCAGCAGCTACTACCTTATCAATAAGCAACCATCAACATTTAGATCGTGGTATTTACATTGTATGTTTTAGCATAAGATCATTATATACTTAATAGTACATATCGTGTATAGTATAAATATACCTGAAAAACAAATTCATGTGACTTGCATTGTTGTAATATTCATTTTATTGCTGTGTCTGGACCTAAACCCGCATATCCCTAAAGTCTACCTGCAAACAGTAAATTGGGTTCTTTTTAAAGGTAGAAAGGAGAAAGGAATATATTCTAGATTAAGGGAAGTCATGGAAGCAAAAAGTAGAGGGCAAATACATGCAGAAGTCAGAGACTACAGCAGTTTGGATAAAGCGCTTCAACTGAAAAGGCCAATTGTGTTCAGGTCCTCATATTTTCCCAAAGTGCTTTGTCTAGATCTCTCCTTTCCCCCATTATACTTGAATTCTAATATATATCAATTTTCATTTTGCATTTCCTTTAATTGACTTTAAGATCTTGGGAATAGACAATATGTCACTATTCACTTTTAGATTCCCAGTCCTAGGACAGCATTTCATCTGACAAGACTGAAATCAGTCTTGTCAACCCTCTTCCAAAGATTGTGGGGGACAATTCAGTGCTTTCTTTGGCTTCCCCTTCTACTTTTGGAAGGTACAAAGATGGTAAATGGGCCATATAGAGCAGGAAGTGAGATCCTCCAGTCTAATGGCCCTTCCTCACACATTTTGCTTTACAGAGAAGGGGGTTGAATGTTTTACTCAAGATCATATGCATAATAAGCAGCAGAGCAAGGATTTGAACCCAGTCCTCTGATCATACTGTCACTGTCCACACCCACCATTTGCAAAGTGCTTCACATATGGCATTGCATTTGACCTTCCCAACTACCATATGGAGTAGGTGCTATTATTATCTCCACTTTACAGGAGAGGAAACTAGATCTTAGAGAGATTAAACAATTTTCCCAGAGTCAGAAAACTTGTAAGTGTAAGGCAGAATTGGAATTCAGGTCTTCCTTATTCTACGGTCAGCACTCTATCCATTGCAGTATCTAGTAGCTTATATTAAGGTCTTTTCTACTTTTCTACAAATGCTACACATTGTTTTTAATTGTATCCTCTAGAGCCAATCAAAGGAAGTCCTAGGATCATAGATATAAAGTTGTAAGGAGCTTCAGAAGTCATTTAGAACATTCCCTAATTTGATAAATAAATAAACTGAATGTGAGGTTAAATGGTTTGCCCAAAGTTACACAAGTAGTAAACATCAGAATTCCCAGGTCAACATTAGTAGACTTTCCCCTGTATGAATATACATATAACAGCCTTACAACTATGTGAACAGCTCTTAAGTTCCCTAAATATTACCTTCCCCATGTTAAATGGCACTGGTGATTTCACTTGATTCTCAGATAGTATCATTTGGAATGCTATTACTCACTTTCTATACTTCACAAAATATATTACAATTTGTTTATTTTTTTACTAAAGTATGATGCTTAAAAATTATCAAAATATTAGTTAACAGACAACATAGAACAGAATTATCCCCTTCTACATCCTAGACTAGTGGCTATCAAGCTTTTTGTGCATGTGAACTTCTTGATGATATAAAAAACATTTCACAAACTCTCTCACCCCCACCAGTTATACTTTTATCATTAATATATATTGGTGGAGAAGATAATGATTAAAAATGTATCTGTAAGTTCAGTCACACTTTAAATGAATTCATATTTTATTAATTACAACATTCACATGCATCTGAAAAAATATTAATATAATTCTGTGTGGGAATCTTATTCAAGCCACAGAAGGTATATTTGCTTATTTACTACATTGAATAATTTAATGAGATAGTTGGTGCTGTTCTGTGGCTCTCAGATACTAGAAAATGGGATAAATATGGATTCTCAGATTTTTATAATCATCGTACCTTCTTTCTAGGTTCTCTGGGCCCATGAGTTGGGAACCATTGATCCAGAGGCTATTTCTCTTTTATTGAAACCTAAATTGTGGCACAATGAGTTAAGTGATGAGCCTAAAGTCAGGAAGATACATCTTCCTAATTCAAATATGACCTTAGACATGAATTAATTGGGTGACCCTGGGCAAGTCCACTTAACCCTGTTTGCCTCAGTTTCCTCATCTGTAAAATGAGTTCGAGAGTGAAATGGCACACACCACTCTAATACTTTTGCTAAGAAAATATCAAATGAGGTCACAAAGAAGTGGACATGACTAGAATGACAGAAAAGCAAAATGGCAAAAGAACTAAGGTTTATCATTTACATTTTTAACCATAGCTACAGTAAAAGCTCTAAGAATAATGAAAAATTAATTAATGAGTCTGGAATTATTTTTGATAATTTAATGTTTTAATATTTTAAAATATGGGACTTGGTATTCAGCCTGAGGAATAGATGGAGAAACATGTGGGGGTTATTTAAGAGAAAATGATGAGCTTAAGCCTAAGTGAATTTGCACATAATGGTGAGGATTGATATTGCCTTTTTAGGAGTTATCAAGAAAGCAAAATTAGTCAAACAACAAATATTTATTAAGAAATTGCTCTGTATCAGTCCCTATACTAGAAACCAGAGAAACAGGAACAAAAAAGGAAATAATGTCTACTTGCAAGGAGTTTGTACTCCAATAAGGGAGACAAGGACATAGAATATTCAAAAATTAAGAATAAATGTAAGGAAAATAAAATGCAAATAAATACAATCTGATTTTAAAATTAAACGTGATTAGACACCAGCCAACTATTGGAAAGTAGTAACAAGTATAAAGTTAGTTGTTGACTGGTTAAATTTGAAAGGTCAGGAGGAATATATAGACCATAGAAGTATTATCCTTTTCAAGGGGATTATCACAAAGGTATTTTAAGAAGAGAGAAATGTGTTTCATTTTAATTCAGCAAATCCTGTACATCTTCCTTGTGTGATGTATTAAATTCTGGAAAAGATTTGGAAACAAATGGTACAGTTCTTGCCTTCCTCAACTGCAATCTAATTACAGAAACAAGATACAAGTTTATAAAGTATAAAATTTAATGACACTATATGATAAGAAAGAAGCAATATTGCATAATGGATAGAGACCTGACATATCCTAGCTATGATACCAAGGGAAATTATTTCTCAGTGACCTCAAGTAATTCCAAGACAAGGCAGAGGAAGTCCATGTATTCATGGAGAAAATTTTCATACTGAAAAAACTGATTAAATCACAATTCCCAGGATAGATAGATTTTAAAAAATGAAAAATAAATACAAAATACCAAAATGAACAGTACAGACCAACAGGCTAAAAGAGATTAGATAGGAATCAATGAATCTTGGACTGACCAATCAAATCTTTTTGAAAAACATGGGACTTGGTTTTGGGCCTAAAGTAAATCTCACAAAGATAGTAGCTAGTCAAGAGAAAGTGATGAGCCTAAGCATAGCGGGGTAAAATGGTGGGAATTGAGATCACCTCTTTAGGAAATATTAAGAAAACATGACTAAATCTCAGAAAGATTTAGAAAGCATTTCCAGAGCCAAGTGATGAGCCCAAGCACAGGGTGGCAAAAGGTGGGAATTGAGATTATCTCTTTAGGAAATATTAAGAAAGCACATTCTGACTGGAAAGAGAATTCACATTGGTAAATGATGAGATCATGTCTCAATTGTGATGGACTTGGCTCTTTTCAACAATGTGGTGATTCAAGGTAATTCTAATAAACTTGTGATAGAGCCATCCACATCCAGAGAGAGAACTATGGAGACTGACTATGAATCATATTTCCACTTTTTGTTGTTGATGTTTATTTGTTTTTTTCTTTCTTATGTTTTTTCCCTTTTGATCTGATGTTTCGTGTGCAGCATGACAAATATAGAAATGTTTAGAAGAATTGCACGTTTAACTTATATTGGATTGCTTGCTCTCTAGGGGAAGGAGGAGGCAGCAAGAGAGGGAGTAAAAATTGGAACACAAGACTTTGCAAAAGGGAATATTGAAAGCTATCTTTTCATGTATTTGGAAAAATAAAATACTATTTAAAAATAATAAGATTACGTGGAAGAAGTAGGATGAGACTAGCTTTTGTAGAGGGCCTTGAATATCAGAACACAGAGTTTGGACTTTATCCCATAATGAGCAAGGAAATGACATAGGAAAGACTTTTCTTGGGGGAAGGTTAATATGATAAGTAGTGGGCTGGATGAGTTGGAGGGAGACACTAAAAGGAAGGAAATAATTTCAATAATTGAGGTTGGAAATCCTGATAATAGCAGCTCAGTTTATATATTTAAGGTTTACAAAATATTTTCCTTAAGACCTATCATTAGCCCCATTTTATAGATTAAGAAATAGGTTTAGAGAGGTTGTGACTTCCTCAAGATCTCACAGCCAGTGATAGAGATTGGACTAGAACACAAATCTTCTGATTTCTAACCCAGAACTTAATTGACCTGATTCTACTGACTTATTCATGCCAACATTGCTCCCATTTATATCAACTCATAATATGAATTTAAGAGATCTAGAATGAAGTCTTAATTTCAATTTATAATCAATTCAGTTTCTTAACTTCAGTTTAATCTCTGCCATTGACTGTGTGATTCTGAGAAAGTCACAGCCTCCCTAACTCTGATTCCAAATTTATCACATGGAAGTCATTTTACTTTGTATGCCTATCTCAGTGTTTTTTGATTATTAAGAGAAAGAATTAAAACATTTTAAATTTATTTGAAACCTATAAAATGCCATACAAATATCAGAAATTATCAGTCTTTATAGGACCTCTCACCAATTGCTCAATCTTCTAAAAACTTGTGTGAGATTTTTGAGAAATTTGTTATTGTTCTCTCTCCAGTTGTTTTCTCCCCTCCCTTCTCATTAGATTTGCCTCAGGAAAAAATATCTATCTCTTTAAAAGAACCTTAGGTTGTTGCTATGCTTGTATTGCTGCTCGTGCCCAAAGGTAATCACAGCAAATACATCTATAATAAGATTCATGGGTAAATTAATAAATAAAGCTATTTGTGTTCATTTGTATTCTTTATTATCTTCTAGACATTTTGCCATCCTTCCTTCTCTAGTCTGATATGTTGAAGGATATGGTAAATGTTCTTAATTATTTGAGTCAAAATGATGAAAGAGTTTCATATCACAGATGGAGACAGTATGTGAATCTGCAGCTTTGGAACAAGTAGGTCTTGTCCAAAGACAAAATTGATGGTGAGGATAAGAGAATAAATATTTGAAAGGGGTTTCTGTGGAAGTTATAGTTTGAATAATATCTACGAAGATATAGGGTAGAAAAGTTAAATCAAGATAGGTTTAGTAAATTTAGGTAAATTGTTGATTTCTCTTTACCCTTTTCTATTGCCTCCACCACTTTTGCTCCCTTCTTTATCACTGAACTTAACCATATTTTAGATATATGGAAAAAGATAAACTTCTATGGTGCCTTAATTTTAAAATTTAACTTAATTAACAATTTAATCCTTTAATGCTAAACTTTTCTGTTGAAGTTGGAATCATAGGATTTAAATCTCAGTTTTGATACTGTGTTGGCAAATGATTCAACCTCTTTGAACCTCAGTTTCCTTCTTTTGCAAAATGAGAGGTTTGGACTTCTAAAGTTCCTTCCAGCTTTGATTAATGATCCTATATCCTCAAAGCATAGAGAGCTAACAAGCCTAATATCCTCCTTTTATAGATGAGGAAACTGAGGCTGGGAGAGACAAATGATTAGGTCAAAATCATAGAAGCAGTACATCACAGAGGTAATATAGGAACCATTGTCCTCTGACTCCAAAGGCACTATACTTCCCAGTGTATCATGCTGCTTCTAAAAGGGCATAGCTTAATGTCATTTTTACATATTAAAAGGAAGCAAGGAAGAAAATATTCTTTAAATGCATACTATATGCCCAATAATATGGTAGCCACTGTAGGAGAGAAAAGAGCATAGCATTTATTGTGTGCCAATTATGTGTTTAGCATTATATTCAGTGCTATACAAGATAGGACATTTGCTCTCATGGTGCTTATAATCAAAGTTATCCAAGAGAAAGCTAATGTACATGGATGGAAAAATAAATGTTAAAGTATGAGGTTCTAATAATAGGAAGGATAATAGGAATCTTTAGAAAGGCTAGAAGTTGTCAGAGAAAGTTTCATGGAGGAAGTGGCACCTAAGCTGAATCTTGAAGGATGGAGCTCATGGAAATGAGAATAGTAAGGAAGTTTAGAAATCATCTCATTAAAAACTTATTTTATTTTTCTTATGTAAATAGTAAATATTTTTTTCCAATTTTATTAAAGACAAATTTCCTTATATCTAGAGACAATTAAATCAAAGATGATTAAAGATAAAATCTTATATGAAAAACAATTTTTAACATTTATTTTTCATAAGATTTTGAGTTCCAATTTTTTCTCTCTTCCTCTCCTCTCTGCTCCCTAAGATGGCAAGCAATTTGATATTGTTAATATAATAGATTTGGTTTTTTCTTTTAAAAATTGTCTATTCATATCCTTTGAGCATTTATCAATTGGGGAATTATTCTTATTTTTATGTTTGTCTCAGTTCCCAATGTATTTAAGAAATGAAACCTTTATCAAAGAAACTTGCTATAAGATTTTTCCTCATTTTCCTTTTTTCCCTTGAATTTTGGCTACACAATTTTGCTTTGGCATTTTTTTTTAATTTAATGTACTCAAAATGATCAATTTTATTTCCTGCAATCCTCTCTTCCTTTATTCATAAATCTGGCAATCATTTTTTTCTATGTTCTCCTAATTTGCTTACATCACCTTTTATTTCTAAATCCTGTGTCCATTTTGAGCTTGGTATACAATATGAAATGTTGGTCTATGTCTAATTTCTTCCAGACTGTTTTTGTTGAATAGTGAGTTCTTGGCTTGATAGTTTGGACCTTTGAGTTTATCAAACATTTAGTTACGATGGTAATTTGCCTGTATGTTGAATATCTAATCTATTCCACTAATCAGCCACCCTCTTTAAGCAGTGCCATAGTGTTCTTATGACTACTGCTTTGTAGTCTACTTTTATTCATTGATCCTTTTGATATTCTTGATCTTTTATTTCTCCAGATGAATTTTTAAGTTAATTTTTGTGTATCTACTAAATAATTCTTTAGTAGTTTGATCATTTTGATGCTGAATAATTTAAGGAGCAAAATAGTCATTTTTATTCTATTTGCTCAACCTAGCCATGAGCATATAATGTTTCTCCACTTACTTACATCTCCCTTTATTTGTGTGAAAAATGTTTAGTATTTGTTTTTAGAGAGTTTCTGCATGTTTTTGGCTGGTGGACTGTGAAATATTTTATATTATCTGAATTTATTTTAAATAGAATTTCTACTAAGTTTTGCTGTGATATATAGGAATGCTGATATTTTATGGGTTTTATATCCTGCAAATTTGTTAAAGTTATTCATTGTTTCAAGTAATTTTTCAGTTGATTCTCTAGGATTGTCTAAGTATTCCCTCATGTCACCTATAAACAGTGATAGTTTTATTTCTTTATTGCCTATCCCTATTTCTCTAATTTTGCTTTCTTAAGATTTCTAGTACAACATTAAAAAGTAACAGTAACAGTGGGTTGAAAAAGCTTCTATTAAATTTCCATTATAGATAATGTTTGTCCTTGGTTTCACATTGATACTCCTTATTACTTTAGGAAAAGCTACATTTATTTCTATGCTTTATAGTGTTTTTCATAGGAATGGATATTGTATTTTGTCAAACAATCTCTTTTAATCTATTGATATGATCATATGGTTTTTCTTGTTTTTTATAATGTAAATTATATAATTTTTCTAATGTTGAACCCACTGATTCATTTCTGATATAAATACCACTTGGTCATAGTATATAATCTTTGTGATAATTTGCATAATCTCTTTCCTAGTGTTTGATGAAAAATTTTTATACCAATATTCATCAGTGAATCTCAGGGAATTTATCATCTAAGGCAGAAGAATGGGAGCAGTCTCAGTAAGAGAGTTTTCCCAAATAACTTATTCTTTAACTGTTCTCAGGACTTGAAAGGCTTTTTATGTCTAATCGAATGGGACTGAGACCATAATGAGACTCTACTACTAAGGATAGGCCTTGAAGGTAATTATACATACACACACACACATACATACATATATGTACACATATTTTTCAAATACCTAGAAGTTTTAAAATCTCGATATCTGAAAATAGTTCTCTCTCCTTAGAGTAGATACGTAGTGAATTATGTTGGTTCAGATCCAAGGGATGGCAATACAATTCTGATAAGAAAAAAAATCTAGGGGGCAGCTAAGTGGCGCAGTGGATAGAGTATGAGCCCTAAAATCAGGAGGACCTGAGTTCAAATTTGATCTTAGACACATAAGACTTCCTAATTGTGTAATCCTGGGCAAGTCACTTAACCCCAGTTACCTCAGAAAAAAAATCGAATTTCCTCTTCATTAGCACCTTCTTCTTCATCCACCACTTATGGTAAAATAGTAATGCTTGAGCTAGGATTTTGATAGGGCCAAAAAAACAAAACAAAACACCAGAAAGCCTTAAATGCTCATGCTTTAGTCCAAAAAATAATTTTCAACAGCTGGGTCAAATTGCCTCTGCACAAGTATGCCAGATTCACAAAATAAACTTTGTAACTTTGTGAATTCACATCTCCCATAGTGCTTTCTGGCCCTAAGAGCTTTAAGGGAGGTGTGAATTCAGATATCTCATATTAAACCCTGAAATTTCCCAAACATGTGAACTCCAATGAGTAAAGGTGTGAACACAAGCATTGTATCAATTAGTTCTACTTAGTACCTTGTTTCAGGTTCTGGCCCAAAACATCTTCTTGTAAGATCAGATCAACAATCTATCAACTCTAATGAGTTAGCAGTTTGTAAAGATTCCAACAATCAGGTTTTATTTTTCTTTACTTGTGATATTAGAAGTCGCAAACTCTGATATAGCTGAGTAAAACCCTATATCCTTCTTCTAAAATCCATGGCCTTCACCCCTGTGATTAAGCTGCCTTGTAATGGAAGTGATGAATAATGAAATATCCCACCTGTTAAGTGGAAGTTGGAAAAGAACTTTGTGGATTCTGGGTATACCCCACTCTAAAAGTTATTTTTTCATGGGCTAATTATTGACCCTTCTTCTTTTTCTTGCTGTGGCCTTGAAGCAGTTCTTCACCACTCTCCCAGTGGCTTGAGCTGAGTTTTATCATTCTCCCATGCTAGCTAAGACCCAGTGGTGTTATATGAAGCCTTTCTTCTTACATGAATGTCTTGTGTTGGGCCCTGAATGAGATGAAATGATCTGCGATAGAGATCTCTTGCTTTAAGCATTATTACCTTGTCTGAGATTTTGGTTTAAAAAAAAAAAACAAATAAACCCAAAAATCAACAATTTCCCAAAGCAAATGAAAAGGGACACCCAGTTAGAGTCATTGCAGAAAAGACCCAGGTTTAAATAAACACTTTGTCACTAACTACTTGTGTGAGTTTGGGTAAGCTCATTTCCATTTTGATTCTCAGATTCATTATCAATAAAATAGGAGTGGCTGGGACCAGATGAGCTCTAAGAACACAGATTTATAGTGAAGCCATCTAGACCAATTTCTTTATGAAACAAGGCCTGAAAATTGTAATTATCTGCCCAAAGTCAAACATAATAATTGTCAAAGAGAGGATGTGAATCTAGGTCCTCTGACATGAATTAATGCCCTCTCCACTGTGCCATACTAGCTCCTCATGCAGAAAACAAGACAGAAAAATAACACATGGGAAAGACAGGATGGTATCATTGGTGTGTTCTTATACTGAAAACTTTGTGAAAGCAACACGATGGATTCTCAATAAATATTATGTGATATTGAATGTATTAGGTCCATTCTATCCTTTAAAATACTCACTACAATAATTTAGTTTGGAATGACTTACTGTTGTTTCCAGTTGTATCCCACTCTTTGTGATTCTGTTTGGAGTTTTCTTTCTTTCTTTCTTTTTTTTTATTCTCTCTCTTTTAAAAAAATTATTAATTAATTGATTAGTTTTTATTTTTATTTATTTTATTTTATAATAACTTTATATTGACAGAATTCATGCCAGGGTAATTTTTTTACATTATCCCTTGCACTCGCTTCTGTTCCGATTTTTCCCCTCCCTCCCTCCACCCCCTCCCCTAGATGGCAAGCAGTCCTATATATGTTAGCTATGTTGCAGTATATCCTAGATACAATATATGTTTGCAGAATCGAACAGTTCTCTTGTTGCACAGGGAGAATTGGATTCAGAAGGTAAAAATAACTATTTGGAGTTTTCTTGGCAAAGACAAATGAAGTAGTTTGCCATTTACTTCTCCAGCTTATTATACAGATAAGGAACTGGGATAAATAGGGGTTAAATGACTTGCCTAAAATTACACAGCTAATAAGTGATTGATTTGAAACAGGTCTTTATGACTTCAAGCCCAATACTCTTATCCACTGTGCCACCTGATTACTGACAATTATTTTAAGATAGAGAAAAGCATTTAGGAAATTGTAAACACATAGAATGGACAAGGAAAATACATTTGGGGTTTTTCTCTCTCTGCTGCTTTAGTGAGTTCCTTTATCTAACATTAGATAATATTTGACATTTGGAAATGGAGTGATTAGTCGCAGTCATATGGAGGTAGGATTATTTTTGAACCCTTACCTCTGACTAGCTACTACCATTGCTGATTTCAATCAGAAGAATTCAAGCCATTTCAGTATTGTAGCACATTTACATAAAGTGGAGTGTTGGTGGAATATTTCTCCTTTTTTTTTTTTTTTTTTCATTTCTGCATTGAGATGAAGTGTCAGGAAATTTGAATACTGTGAGCATGGGAGGCAGAGTGGAAATTTTTCTTCACAATTCCTGCAAATGAAGAAAGAGGCAGCAAGGGGAGTGATTGATTCCAGAAACTCCACAAGGGTGTTTAAGGTATCTGATTAGTAGGAAAAGAATAGTTGTACAAACGATGAGTGTAGAGTTTAACCATGATTTGGTAGAGAGAACGCTTGATATTGAGGGTATGATTGCGACTCAGTGTCAGTGATAGTTGAAGTTGTGATAAGAATTTATCCAACCTTTTTGGAAAACATTTTATTATAAAACTGAAAAAGTCATTGAAATATGTATTCCCTTTGGCCCAGTAATATGAATTCATTCCAGAGACAAAAAGTCATACATATATATGATATTCATACATACATGCATATATATATATATGTAATGGAGAACTACAGAGTGAGAGCCCAGTATTTAAAACATTCACAAATCTCCTCTTCTTGGTGGATATTATATATTCTATATAACATACAATATTCCCATGTGGATTGTTGGTGAGTGGACTTTTAGCTATCCATTGGTGATTGAGGGGGTGGTACTATGGTGCAGAAGAATTTTGTGATTGGCTGAAAAGCCAGAATGAGGATGAGTACAAAAGCTTTCATTAGCTGGTATCAGACCCTCTTAATGAAGAGGATTGCTACAAGATACTGGATGGGAGAGGAACTAGTTTTACTGGTTATCATGTGTTGATGATTTATTACTGATAATACCGCTCCTGGGAGTACATTTAGTGGGAATTTCTTAAAAGGAGAAAAGGACTCCCAAGGGTCAGGAACTGTGATTAGACTATAATTTCCTGAATATATGTAATGTACACAGAATATTTTCATGTCTTGAGAAATGATGAATATGAATTTATAGATACTTGGGAGGACAGCTGTCCTGGAGGTTCAGCCCTTTGTGTTATAATTGAGGTGGGTGATGAAGGGGTGATAGTGTTAATAAATTGGTGTAAATATGATTTGTGTTGCAATTGAGCCTACATACACACATATGAAAACAAAGGGATCATTCTTAACATTTATAAAGTGAAGTTTTTGAGGTACTTTATAGTATTATCTGTGATCCTAGTAAAAACCTTGTGGTGGATGCTATTATTTCACAAAACTTGGGCTTAGAGAAGTCAAGAATTTTTCCATAGATCACATATTAGCTAGTAAGCATATAACTCTAACATTATATCCAACTCACTATCTTGTTTTCTCTCAATGAATAATGAAACTATTTTATCAAATCTAGTCTAGCACTACCTAGCTGAATATCAACTGACCTTATTTTCACCCTGTATCTATACTGATAATTTGGACCTAGAACCAGCATTTAGATACTTTATACATGATACTTACTACACCCTAAGCAACTTTTGGGGGAGAATCTATGATATCATCATTGTGAAGAATTCCTGGCAATGGAAGTTCCTAGTACCAATGCATGTGGATAACTCACCAGTAGCCTTTAACTTAGAGAATTGGGGGTGGGAACTGAGCAGTTAGGTGACTTGCCCAAGATCACCTAGCCAGCATGTGTCAGAGGCAGAACAGAATTCAGATATTCCTGGCTTTATAGCCAGCCTGCTTTCTTCATCTGTAAAATGAGAAAGAAATGAAAAATCACTCTAGTATCTTTGCTAAGAAAATCCCCAAATGGGCCATAAGTCAGACATGACCAAAATGACTAAATGATACATATTTGACTCCTTGATTGTAGGGTTGGGATCAAGGCAGAAGACTACAATCATATGGGGAAATTGTCTATAATTGTGCCACGTATCATAGGATTGCAGAGTTTCGGTGAACCTCAAAAACCATCAAGTCCAATCTATGTCTGAAGAAAAATCCTCTAGAAAACTATTTCCCAAGTGGTCTTTCAGGCCTTGTTTGAAGACCTCTAGAGAGGGGAGAACCCGTTATCCATTTCCAAGGTAACCTATGCCTCTTTCAGACAGCTTGAGTTGTTAGAAAAGTTTTTCTTCTTCATTAAGCTTTAAATTTGCCTCTCAGCAATTTTCCACTGCTTCTACTTATGTCTTCTGTAACCAATAAGAACAAGTTAAACTAGTTTCTTATGGTTTCCCTTCAGTGCTTGAGTATACCTATAATGTTCTTCCCCCTAAGTTTTCTCTAATTCAAACAAATATTTTCCAATTTTTTAGCTGATTTTTCTATGGAGTTATCTCAAGGCCTCTTATCTTTCTGGTCAACTTTCCAAGGACTCTCTGATATGACTTCTTGAGGAAGCCATGGTGGCTCTTGGTGATCACCATTTCTTTCTCAGTATGGTTAATTATCCGTTAGTAACATATTCTTGCATTTTAGGAATCAATTTAAAATTTGCTGCTTTTTTAGTTTGCAAATTCTACATTCTTCCCTTACCTCCCCCTTTTTTGTGAATGTTGGGATAACAATCACATCTCCAGTCATATATGTCTTCCATTTTCTAAATCTTTGACATAACATTGACAGTGCTTTAGCAATCATCCAGTTTTGTTTTGTTTCTTGTTTTTTTTTTTTTTTAATTTTCTTTAAATGGGGTTAAGTGACTTGCCCAGGGTCCCGCAGCTGTCTGAGGCCACATTTGAATTCAGGTCCTTCCTGACTTCAGGGATGATGCTCTATCCACTGTACCACCTAGCTGCCCCTCATTATCCAGTTTTTAAAAATGCTTTTGAATGTAGTTCATCTGGTTCTGCTAAATTTTGACTTATCAAGGGCAGCTGGTTACTCTCTTAATAGCATTCTTTTTTGCTTATCTTTCAACTTCCTATTAGGCATTTTTGACTTACCCTTTCCAAGCCATAGTATTTCTCTTTGTTAGAGAGAAAAAGAAGTAAAATAGAGTTGTTCAGCAGTTAGCTCCTTTTTCTCAATATAACTATAAAAAATACTTTATGTTGTACTCAGTGCCACTTGCCAATATTATCTCATTCAAAAGCTTTTGACTTACTTGAAATTATTTTTGCAGGGCTGTTTAATGCCCTTGTGTCAATACTTAGTTACCTTCCATATTCTGTACAGCTAGTTGGACAATGAGTTTCTTATTTATATCACTCTCTTCAGAAAATTATTCCATTTTCCTCATTGCAATTATTTCACTTGGTATCTTCAGAATACAGTCAAGAATTCCTTTTTTTTTTTTTTTTTTGGCTGAGGCAATTAAGGTTAAGTGACTTGCTCAGGGTCACAGGACACGTTAAGTGTCTGAGATCAAATTTGAACTCAGATCTTCCTGACTTCAGAGCTAGTGCTCTATCCACTGTACCACCTAAGTGCCCCAAGAATTTCCTAATTTTCCTGGGCTGATTTTTCCTATGTAATTACTCCACAGAATCCAACATTTTAATCTTTTGGAATCTTATATTTATAACTATAGATTTCACATCAGCTCTGTTTTTGTTTATTTCAAATTCTGTCATAGATTGGTCTTTTTTTTTTTTTTCTTCAAGATTTCCATCAATTCTACCACAACAAAGAGTTTATCCTTAGGGATAAGAATCAGATCCAG
Source organism: Antechinus flavipes (assembly GCF_016432865.1). NCBI lineage: Eukaryota > Metazoa > Chordata > Mammalia > Dasyuromorphia > Dasyuridae > Antechinus > Antechinus flavipes. The sequence continues at coordinate 121,729,442 of NC_067402.1, forward strand.
AATAGAAATTCTGTTCATTAGTTCCTCCATCAATCTAAGGATGGAATTGTTGTTATGAGAGGCTATTAAAATGTTGAAATACTGCATGTTTCATGAGAGAAGGGCAGCATGAAAGAAGAGATGGATTCCAGTGGATTCCAGATTATTAAAATACCCATCATAACATCATAAATTTTTGCCAGGTTTATGCTTTGTTTCCTGAACTCCTTACCTAATTTCCTCTCCAGTTTCTGTTTATGCCTCCTTTGAGTGTCCTTCAAATGCTCCCTACCACTAAAACCAGAGGGTTCTTCCCATGGGTAGGGTAATGGTGAAGAGGCTAAACACTTTTGTACTTGATCTAGGAAAACATTTAACATTAAGAGAAAATAGCTGTGTCAATGCAAGGAAAGCTAAAGAATTGCCCATAGCTGAAAGTCAAGCACTAATCAAGGAGGTATGAGAGATAAAGATGAAACAGCAAAGGGATGTTACCCTCATTTCCATAGCCAAAGGAGGAGTCCTACAAAGTGCTCAGTAAAAAATATGTGAGTAATTTCTCATGAATAGAAAGCAAAAAGAAGATTTTTTGATCTATATGACTTTAAGGTAAGATGCAGTGGATAGTGTAACATTAAATGCAATATGCGTAATTGTTTAAATGTTTTTATAATTGTTTTCAAGTAATTTTCTATTTTTTCTAAGTCTACCTCATGTTTTATTAAGTGCTTGAATCTAGCTGGCTTTTTTTTTTAACTTGGGAAAGATCCATATTTAGTTACATTTTTTGTATATTTCTTGGTTTTCTAAATGTCTTTTAAAATGTTAATCAGATACAGAGGTTCACTTTGATTAAGGAAGTGAGCTCTTTCTTGCTCAAGAGACAAGAAGAATACCTAATTAAAAGTCAAAATGGTTGGGTTTGAATTCTGGATCTGCTTTTATTGCAAATCACTTTTCTCTGTGAACCTCGGTTTTCTCATTTGTAAAATGAGAGAATTAGACTTCGTGTTCTTCATCTAGATCAATGAACTTGAAAACTTGAAAAATTTCATTATAATTGGTTTCCTTTATAATTTTATATATTTTATTTATGCATTTCAAACATTTTTTTTCAGAAGGGATTCATAAGCTTCACCAGACTGCCAAAAAGGACCATAGTGTACTATATCAATGACTAAGAAAAACACTTTGGACATCGGTTTCCTTGACTATAAAATGAAGAGTTTGAATAATGAGACCTCAAAGACTCTAATTCCATAATCCTACCAATGACCACATATGTGAAATTTTGAGTAAATTCAATTGAAATGTTTTCTCTTTGCAATTCTATTTTGGATACAATGATTCATGGTTAAAACTGATATGGCATATGCCAGTTCTGCCCTTTTGGATCCCAGTGCTCCCAAACTATTGGCTGTTGCAGATGCCTCTTACCTTTGGCCCATCTCTTTGCTATGTAATAAGAAAAGATTCCTTGTCTTTCATTGACTTCTCACTTGTTTCTTTTCAAATTGACTCATGATCATCTGCTTGTGGTGATCTTCTCTTGAAGAAAGAATGGGGAAATGGAGTATAGAATAGATTAAAGATAAGGAAACTGGGTCCAGAAGTAGAAAGACTCTAATAGAATCTTCCTATGTATTGAGTTAACTTGATAATGTTTCTTAATTTGTGTTTTAAAATTAATTTTTATCAAATAATCAAAGTAGCTACTATAATTTAATTAATGTTCTTGTTCTGGCTTAATCTTGTGTCACTGATAATGAGGAATATTAGGTTCAAAATGCTTTTTCAATTAGTAGTAGTTCAGTTTAATTTGTTTTTGCCATATTTTCTATGGATAATTTATTTTTTTTAAGTCCATGCCAAATTAATTCTATTAGTATATTGTGCTACTAAGGGAGGTCATGGGTTTGACCTCCATGTGGACCAATTTGTTTTATACAAAGTATATCTATTCAATGGCCACAGGATATACTTTTACCATCTTGGAGGTTTAAGCTTTTGTTTATAGTGGAAACTAGATGAGTTAATGTAAATGAATCAGTTGGGAAAAAAAAGAAAAAAAAAACACGTCTTCCTGACATTAAGTCTGTAGTGTTTCTATCATTTATGTATACTTATTAAATACTATGCTTCATTATCCAAGGTGATAGTGAGAACAAGAGACTTAAATGAAACATGTTTTCTGCTCTTAAGGAGTTTATGGTCTTGTGGTGGAATAATATAGGGACTCAGGTGAAAAACTGGTGTGTTAAGTACAAAAATATTCTCTATGAGGTTCAAGGGGGTAGACTGCTGTGAATTGGGAGGATTTAGAAAAGGCTTCCTGAATTAAAAGTTATTGGATTAGAGTTTTAATGGATGTGGAAGAAGAAACTTAGCAGGGGAAAAGGAGAGAAAGTGAAGTAGGTTTTAACTAATACAGGAAAGACATGGAGAGAAGGTAAGCCTGAAAAGGTAACAACTTTTTAATCTTTTTGCTTTGAAAGCCAACCAAATAATTTTAATCTATTGGTGCTCGCTCTCTCTCTCCTTTTTTTTTTTCTCTCTCTCTCCTTTTCTCTCTCTCTCTCTCTCTCTCTCTCTGTGCATATATATATATATATATGTATGTATGTATATGCAAGCTTATTCTACCAAAGTATAAAGGATATATTGGAAGGGGATAGAAATCAGGAAAGGTAAGACCTGTTGGGAAATTATTGTAATGGTTCAGCCAGGTAGTAATGAAAGCCTATGCTAAGGTGGAAATAGTTTGAATAAAGAGAAGGAAACGGATGTCTGAAGGACAGTACATAACAGTTTTTATAAGTATGGTTGTTACTCTTCCAAGGAATAATTATTGGTTTTGGCTTTACAATTGGTCGCAATCAAATCATCACTTGCTTCTGATGACTCTGATGTTGATTATTTGATTGGAGTTGATATTGTACCTTATTTTCATACAGCACTATGTAGATAGTATATTCAGGAATACATTGCCTTTGTAAAAATTCTCCCTCTCCCAAATATCACACTACTCAGTGACATAAATCTTGAATTGTGAATGATATTTGTTTAGGAATAGAAAGGAAGCTATTTGAAAGGAAGCTTGACATATGATGTACTTTGAAAGAAGAGAAATGAACTCTGAAAGAAGAAAAATGAAGTAAGTTGAAGGAGCAGACCAAAGAAACAATCAGGAAAGAAGAATAAGCAACAAATGTAGAAGGAAAAATTCCTGCACATCTTTGAACTGGGCAAGAACAGTACCTTGTAATGGCATGAACCCTACATCTGAGGTCATGAGCCTTTGGTAGGTTCTAATTTTAAATAAAACACTGACTCTGAAGGTTTGAGTGAGTTATTTTTATTTCCAGAACTCAAATTTCCCATTTGTAAATTAGTGATGGGATAGAATGAGTAGGCTGAGTAATTTTTAAAGTTATTTTCCAGCTTTAGATTTCTGGGATTTAAAAGAAGTTTGAAATAAATAAGTCTCTATGTAAATACTCTAGAAGAAAAATAGATGAAGGACATTGTCCTATTAGCAATTGCAGATATATGGTTGGCTTGGAGTTCTTAGGCAGTGGCTATGCTAAATAACAAGATAGATAATAAAGTTCCTTGACCAATAAGTAGGTCTTAACATTTGAATAGAAGGTATCAATATTTAAGATGCATACAGCATTCTGGGAAGCTGAAAATTCCTAGAGCAATAAACAGAAAAGAGGAAGGGAATCTGTTAATCTGTATTTTCAGCTCTGTTCCTGGAAGCAATCCTTTGGAAAGTTGGGAAACTAGACTTTCCTCTGTTCTTACTTTTCTCTTAAGTGCCCAATCCAATTGCTCTACATATAGTGATAAGTTGGAAATACAGTGATTTTTTTTTCCCATTAATGTGTTTTCCTTTGTATGAATTTTGCTCATGTTCATCCTCTGAATCAATGTAGCTCTCTGCGTCCAACTTGCCTTTCACAGCCAAATACAACCAGCAATCTCCATATTGTGGTTGTCATCCAATTGTGACATCCCAAGAAAAACATAAAAGTCTCCAAGGTTATCACCATTGGTGGCTTCCTTAGAAAATGCTGAAGGTTAACCTGATATAACTCTCAACTATCATCGTTTTTAAGACAGTGTTCACTTACCTTCTTCATTCCCTGATAGAAAGTCTATCAAAAAGTTCTGCTAGGGTACACGTCAATAGTCCTGACACCATGACAAGCAGATTCTGAAAATAAACCACAATATTAACTTCCTGGGTGAATTAATAATACTATGTTTACAAAGCTAAAATACCTTTTATATTGGTACATCATGATTACAATGATGAATCTAGCATTATTTACTTGGCTTTCATGATTATAGAGAATGGGAAAAGGTCCATTATGTAAAGAAGAAAATGGATTTTTTTTTTAAGCACAAACTTCCCTGTTATATTTTTTTAAAGTTGATTTTGCAAGATTTATGATAAAGTTGACAATAGAAGTACTGTCAAGATGAAGGGAATCTATGAAAATAGATGTTTAGATATAGCAGAGGGTGTTCTAATGTGTAACTTCAACTATTAGAAATGAATGTCTAATCCCAAGCCTCAGAAATAGAGGAAAGAAGGGGGAGAGGATAGCCTCTCAGAGTCCAAATTCTATTCTTAAAAAAGAAGTTGCATTATGTGTACAAAGGTTATAGTGATCATTTGGGAGCCGTAAGGAAGTGGCCCACACCCAAAAAGGCCTTTGGACTGCTGGAGAAATTTGCCACAGCTGTTTATCTCACCAGGAGACCAGCTGCTAACTGTCAATCAAGAATACTCCAGGACCGATCCAAAGAGCATTTCCTGAGCGATTGAGGCTAACTGCCAGGTTGTTGGTGGTGACATTCTAAGGCAACCAATTTCCCTTGATATCTTTGAGATATTTGCATACTTATTGGGGAAAGGGTGGCTCAGGAAAGACTTATAAGATGATTAGAAATTCATTTTTTTCCTTTTTACTTGTGTTTGTGTTGTATTCCTGAGGTTTGGAAATGGAAAGGATAGGAATGGGGATTGTAGAAGCTGTCACCTAAAAGTGATTCAAATGGAAATATTTTATCAGTATATATTCAAGACTGCCACAATATTTGTAAATAAAACATAAAACAACATCAGTAGTAGTGACATCTGCTGGCTAATTGATAACATCAGAGTTTTCCTCATTCCTTAGAGGTAAGTATATATATGCATATTCAGTAGAAAATATTTTCTTTCCAGAAAATAGGAAAAAAAAATCCAGCAACTAATAAGTTTGCAGAAAACTAGTTTCTCATCTCAAACACAAATGTTTATCAATGCAATATTTCATTTATCTAACCTTAGAGAATAAAGTTTGCAAGTGATTCTTTTTTCTAGCTAACTAAAACTGTCTGCTTTCCTAAGCATTAAAACTTTTATTTGAACCATTTTAGAAGGATATTTGCTCTGCAGTATTATACTGAACATCAACAAATATGTTCTCCCTGACTCTTCATTGTTGCAGGATTTAGAATTAGAAAGATTTTTTAATATAATCTAGTTTAGCCCAGTTTTCAGATTAAAAACACTGAGGCCTCGAGTCAAGTAATTTATTTAAGTCATACAGTAAGTTCTCTAGAGTTAGTGACAGCCAAAGAATCTTGTTGGGCAGCCAAAGCTCCTTACCAACACAGACAAAGCTTGATTGCAGATAGAAGGCTGCTCTTAGAGGAAATGAGGGGATTATTAGCAGAATTGAGACTCAAAGTCAAGTTTCAGTTTAAATCTACTGGTCTTTTTTTATTATATAATATATTGATTGTTTAGTTATTTCATTTATGTCCAATTTTCCCTATTTGGAGTTTTTTTTTTTTTTTTGACAAAGACTGAAGTCATCTGCAATTTTCCTCAGCTCATTTTATAGACTTGTATACATCCACTGTATAGCATTGTACTATCTAACCACTCCAATTATATCACTCTAAATCATCTTTGTAATTACAAAGGTAATACAGTGATCCTGCTCTCTAGTTCTATAATATCTTGGCAGTTTTCCATAATAATTTCTTGAAATGTAATGATGCCAAGGCTCTTTTTTTCTTTATAACTTTCAGGTAGACTAATCATTTTGAAATTATCTTTCCTGATCTATATTCCAGGTCAATTGTGTATTCAATGAAATATTTCACATTTTATTCTATTTTTTTAGCTTTTTGACTTATTTCTTGGTGTTTCTTAGAGTTATTAGCTTTCTTTTGTCTAATTTTAATTTTTAAAAAAATTATTTTCTTAAATATTTTGGTGTTAATTCTTTTTTAAAAATAATTTTCTCACATAAGTCTCACTTCCCATTTTTCCTCTACCACTCTTATTTGATTTTTAAAATCACATTTTTTTATTTTAAAAAAGATCTCAAAAAAAGATCCTTTTATACTGTTCAAGGAATTCTTGTTGGACTTGTGCCCAGTCTACATTTTCCTTTGAAGATCTACAGATAGTTTCAAGTCCCTTCTGAGTTTGTGTCCTGAGCTTCTTTGTCACAATATTAGATTTTTATGGTCAAATACTTTGTTGTTTTTTGCTCATTTTTTTTCAGTTGCCTTCTTGACTTTGCAGTTTGATAGAACTGGCTCTGCATATTCAGAGAGGTAGGAATGTGGATGACTTGTATGAGTTTCTGATATCCTTTTGCAGCTTATTCTGGGAGCCTGTAAGTTTTTGATGCTTCCAAAGTGATTAGATCCAGAAGAAGTTTGGTCAATGATCTCCTGTTCTGATCTCTAGTCAGATGAAGTTCCCTTTTCTTTTGTAACCATGACCTCTCGACCCTGAAATTCTGAAAGTAGCCAAATGGCAACCAGTCCTATACCTGGTGTTGATGAGGTACTGCCAGTGTTATTTCCATCTCACTCTACTTCCAACTAGCTCCTATCCCACTGTCCCTAGATCTCTCTGTTTTCCTAAGCTGCCCTGGGCTAGAAAAGTAATTCTGTTTTTTTTGTTGTTGTCCTGTTCAGAATTCACTTTTGTGTTTTCTGTGGTCATTTTGTAAAAAGAGGTTTTGATAAAAGTTTAATAACTGTGATCATTCACTTTGCCATCTTGACTCCACTCCACCTTATCATGGACATCTCCTCTTCAGTACCTCCTTCCATTATGTCATCCTAGGTGCCTCCTGGCATTAGGTCATCTCCATCTAGGTACCTCTCCCATTATGTCATTGTTCTTGTTACCCTATAAAAGAATCTTAGCTGACATTCACTGCGGGATTCTTTGAGACAATAGTCTCATTCAGCCCTGGGACCAAATCATATATCCTTTTGGTTTCAGTAAATGTCTCCCATTTAATAAATTATTAAATACTCTCTAATCTCTATCTTGCTCAGTTTCTCTGGCATTACATAACAATGGAGGGAAAATAATTTCTGTAGTACTTCAGGAAGAAGGAGTCATACTGACAGAGCTAACAGAGAGGATTAAAAGAAGGGGAAAGAAAAGGAAGAAATCTTGTTTCAATGGTAGGAGGGACCATCAGTTTAGATTATGAGGATTGTGCAATGGTTATTACCTGCAGGGATCTGTTGCGTAGAGACAACTTGAATCAGGAGGTGAGGAACCAAGGCTCTTGGTGACAACTGAAACACAGAAGAGTGGGTGATCATGGATCCAAAAAGGAGATTCATAGCAAATGGAGGGAAAATGATCATGAATAAGTTGCACCATCAGGGACATAGAAAAATTCTTAAAAGGAAGCAATACTTTAATCATCTCACCTGCAGGAACTGGTTCTTAAGAGTTAAATACAACAGCCAAAATAAACCAGGGGGCAAGATTTGCAAGACAATAGCATATCAATTGTTTACTAAGGAGAACCTAAAATAGGGATCTTAGAAGTTTCAATTCCATAAGGAACACAGAGAATAAAGATATAGTAAATCAGTAGAAGGGGAATGAATAAAACATACAAGTCTAGAAGAGACAGAATAGGAATACAAATAATGAAGAAAAATGAGGGGAAAAATTGCTTTTTAGAGAAAGGCACAGAGAATGAAATTTAAAAAAAAACAAAACAAAATAGTGAAGGGGAGGAGAAGAGAATTACCTTGACTAATTGACAGGTGGGGTGGGAAAGATAATCCTTTTTTTTTCTTTATTAAAGCTTTTTGTTTTTCAAAATATGCATGGATAATTCTTTGACATTAATCCTTGCAAAAGTTGTCCAAGTCCCCCTTCCCCTCCCATGCCCCATCTTCCCTCACCCCCTTCCCTAGATGGTAAGAAAAATCAAACCAGAAAAAAAATGAGACAATAAAATGTAAACAAACAACAACAAAAAGAGTGAAAATGCTATGTTGTGAACCACACTCAGTTTCCACCGTCCTCTCTCTGTGTGTAGATGGATCTCTTTATAATAAGACCATTGGAAGTGGTCTGAATCATCTCATTGAAGAGAGCTATATTCATCGGAATTGATCATCATCATATAATCTTGTTGTTGCCAAATACAATGATCTCCTGGTTCTGCTCATTTCACTTAGCATCAGGTCATGTAAGTCTCTTCAGGCCTCTCTGAAATCATCCTGCTTATTTTTTACAGAACAATAATGATAGGGAAGAGAACAAATTAAAAAGAACAAAAAGAGGAACAGAATAAATTAAGCAAAATTCTAAATCTAGAAGAAAAGGGTAAAGGTGGGTGAAGACTTTAAAGTGAGGGGTAGAAAGCTGATGGAAACAAAATTACCTTAAAGTAGATTAATCTAAAAAAACCTGAAAGGACAAAATATGTATTTTTAAAAATCCTAATTAAGGAGGGGGAATCTTACAATATTAGAGATAAATGGAGAAAAGTACAAAATCTAATTCTTTTAACTTCAAATGTGAATGGATTAAACAATTCAATAAAATGGGGAAAGAAAATATAACATAACACATATATCTGGTGCAGGGAAAGGCGAAGGTACAACAAATAAAAAGAAGCTGAAAAGAAATCTTGGAGATCCTCTTTGAAATAAGGTTCTGGGAATAGCTATCCAATCAGAGAGAGAGGCCTATAAGAGAAGAGGTTATTTCCAGTGCCTGATAGTCTTTAGAATGAAAAACTTGGACATGATAGAGAAAGTTGAGTGTACTCTGGCTGTGTGAGACAAGGCTAGATAAGAAAACAAAGTCCTACCATCTGTTATTTACAAAGAATCACCTAAAAATCAAAGACAGAATAAAAATGAGAGGCCAGACAAAATTGACTATGTACCATATGAATCTTAAAAAGCAAGAGTTGTGATTAGGCTACCAAAAGAAGCAAAATCAAAAATTCTTAACATAAAAAGAGAAACAAGAAAAATGCACGATACTAGAAGGGACCAGAGAAAACAAACCAATACCAACATTAAGCTTATATGATTTATGGACATCTATAATATAGCTCTTACCTACCTTTTCAAATGTATCTCCTACTATTTCTCTGCTTTAATGAAACTGGACTATTCATTGAGACCAATTTGTATGCTTATCATACAGAGAAACTTTTCACATCATCTGGATGGTGACAGGCCTTATTCAATTTAATTTAACCTAAAAATAGACCATGCTAGATAATGAATACACAAATATGGGAAAAAAAGGAAAAGACACAATTTATAGATGACACTAAGGTTTTGAGCTAGTATAAAAAGAATAGAGGTTCCATTAATTGAAACAGGAAGTTAGGGTGAAGGTAAAATATTTTGGGGGAAAGGTATTTTAGCCATGTTGCATTTGAATTGCTCTGGAGAGGTGATTTAGGTGTGGGAGTCATCCTTATTCAATTTTTTGGTAGTAGAAAAGATATCAAAGGGAAGAAAGTATAGAAATAGAAGGAATAAAGATTTTGCTTTGGAAAAAATCTTAGAGGCTGCCCAGTTCTATAATCATAGATTTAAAGCTAAAAGGGCCTGCAGAGGCCATCTAATCCAATTTTCTCATTTCATTAATGAGGACACAGGCCTAGGGAGATAGTGATTTGCTCAATATCATGAAGATACTACAGCTCAAAAGTAAATCCTTGACCTGCCACTGCTTTTTCCACTATACCAAACTACTACCTTTATTTTACAAATGAGGAAATGAAGGTCAGAAAAATTAAATAATTTGCTCAAGTTTTCACAGAACCTAAATCCTCAGACTTGATATCCAACTTGTTTTCTGCCATAGAATCGGGGACAGAACTGGGACTAAGGATGTTAAATAGTCATATAAGGCAGGAAGTACAAGTGGCTGCAGCCAAAGTACTATTTATAAATAAATATCTTTGAATGAACCATAACACATTTTAGTTTTTAAATCTTTTTATTTTTGATAAAGGCTTTTTCTTAGTTCTATCTGAAGCATATCTCTCTTTAGAATTTGGGAAAGGAGAAAAGCAAAGGAGAAAAAAGGGAAGGGAAGGGCAATCATTCAAAAAATTTTTCTTCATTTCTTCAATTCTGCTCAGTGGCTATTCCTCCCACTTTCATCATTGAATATTTTGGTTATTTCCCATATGTACTTACCTGTGAACATGCTATATTTTCTAATAGAAAGAAAATTCCTTGAGATTTCACCTTTGCATTTGTATCACCATGGCTGACACATGGGAGGGATTTAATAAATGCTCAGTGATTAATAGTAGGAGTTGAACAATGAGAGAAATCAAGAAAAGAGCTTCAAGAAGGAAGAAGTGTCTGGAAGTGTCAAATGTTGCAGCAGTCAAAGAGAAAGAGAGTTAAGGAATGACTATTTGGTAATCAGTACAAGGTTCTCAATTACTCTGGAGAAGTTTTGGTGGTGTAGCTGGATTAGAAACCATATTGTAAGAGGATGAGGTAATGAAGTCAATGAAACAGAACATAAGAGAAGATTTATTTCCTTCCTTCTCTTCTTCCCTCTATTTCTTCCTTCCTTCCTCCTCCCCCCCCTTTCTTTTGTCCCTTCCTCTGTCCCTTCCTTTCTTTTTTTCTCCTTCCTCCCTCTCTTTTTCCCTCTGTCCCTTCCTTCCTCTCTTCCTTCTTTTCTTGTTTTATGATAAAGTAGTTTGGGATCCTGTCTGTAGATAGAAGGGCAGGAATAAGTAATATAATATAGCCAGCAGAATTCTCTAGTTACCTCAGCTGACCTTGGGAGTACTTAGAAATTGCACTGTCCTCTCCATTATATAGGCACAAAAGAAAAAATACATTAGGACTGAAAAATTAAGAAGAGAAAGCTTTCTTGGCTGAAGCAAAGAGGGGGAGAAATGAAAGAAATCAGGAACAACTCAGAGTCCCTAAAATCTAGTTTGTTCTTGCTATCGATACTAAATGGGGATGAGAGAAATGGGCAAGTTTGAGAGGTCATTTTTATACTAAAAGGACCACAGATTTAAAGAATGAAGGGATTTCATTAGCAATTTCATTTATCTCCCTCATTTTATAGATGAGGAAACTGAGGCCCAGAGAAGTAAAAGAACTAGCTAAGATCATGTTATTGTTAAGTGGTAGAACCCAAGTTTTCTTGGCTCAAAAAACTGATGCCCATTCTACTCTATATATTACCTATTACTAAGATAACTCTTATAGGTAAGAAATAATTAAAACAGTGGAATTAAAACTGAATAAAGAAGGAATTTAATAATGAAAATGTCGAAGGACTGACCTGAGATGAATTACTGAAGAATGACAGATTTGGCAACAGGTTAAAAGGAGGCAGGAATGAATGAGGCACAGTGCCTGAAGAACTAACTTAGGAAATAAAGTTCTGAGGAAAAGGTTAGGGTGGGTTACATTATTTTGCTCTGGCTGAAAATTATTTTGTCTAACAAATTAGCTTGAGGCAAAGTCAAAGGATCAGGGTGGAGTAAGAAATACCTTCCAAAGATCATCTAGTCAGCCCCCTCCCTTCAGGCAAGTAGAGTAAGACAGATCTTGCAGTCATTTATGTTTGGAGAACAGGTTAAGTCACCAAAGCAAATGAAATTAGATAGAAATGGGTAAAAGAGAAGAGAGCCATTAAACTGATTAAGGAAGATAAAGGAAATAATTAAATGAAAAGAAGCAAAAGTAATAGAGTCATGGACAAGAGATAAAGATACTTATTCAGGAAATTTAGACTATCTTAGCTCTTCACATCATTTCCCCTTTGCTTCCAATGTTTTGTTATCAGACCAGTTGTTCCTCACCCCTAGCTTCATGCAGAGGAGTGAAATAGTCAAATAGTTTTTCATCCCAGTCTAAGCTGGAACAAAATTCTGTCTCCTCTTCCCATTCTAGTAGAACTTCACAGTGGCTGAACACTGGGTGCAGGTGACATGAATTTATAGGGAATTATCAGTTCAGAGTTTGTTTGGCTACTGATTCATTTTGGACTGTTTTGTGAAATACTACAGGGAGCTCCAAGCAGAAAGTGTGCATGCATCTGCAGAGGGCTTCAGTGTAAAAATCAATTTAGTTGAATAATGCTACAGCTGAGGATTTCCTCCTCCTTCTCCTTCTCCCTTTTTTCTCCCCTTTTTAAGATAGGTTACTTTGACTCTTGCTGAGTTTCCCCTCCCTTTTCAATTTTAGCAACAATGCTGTATTGAAATTGCAGAAACTTTCTAATGAACTCATTGTCTTCTCTCCTGGCCTGAGCAGGGGAAAAGACCTACTATAGGTTAGCTTCTACCACCCCATTCCACCAGGTTGAAATGGTATGGCAGGTAAATGGAAGATAATCACTAACTGGAATTGCATCAGGAAGTAGAGAGAAAAGGAAGAGAGATGCTTCAGATGGCTCTCTGGTAGTCATACCAACTCCAGTGTTCTCTCCTGTCCACTCTCACTGGCTCATCTACTAGAATCTGATAACCATTCTGTTCCCTATATAAACATGTGTGCCAGTTCCTGTTTGCTTGCTGGCTTCCTGCCAGCTCTGAGAAAGAATTCAAGAGTTAGGCCGTAAGGAGTAAGAAAACTGGGTTTATACCCACACACGAATACACACACACACACATACATATAATTTCTAATGTGATGTATATTTAACATGTATACGTGTTATATGTATATATAATACATGCATGCATATTAAATATATATCACTTTTAAAAATCTCAGTTTTCTCATTTGTAAAATAGGAATAATACAAATGTGAAGTCTATTAGGAACAAAGTGCTTTGTAAAACTTAAAACCATATGTTATATGCATATATATGTGCAAAATGTACATATGTACAACTTGAATCACACACCGTGTAATTTATGTAATAAATACAAGTTGTACGTAATAGATACTTTAATATAAATATTTACATACTACATGTATTATGTAATATATAATCATACGGATATGTGCTATATATGTAATATATATGTATTATACACTATTTATATATTGTTTTGTAAAGTTATATATTGTTTTATAAAAGCTTGATATATAATGTGTATATATAGAAAGATACACAATACATATATACATATATATACACATATATATGCTTTATAAAAGTACAAGTCATTTAACCTTATTTGGACCAGTTTCTTCCTATTCATAGAATAAACCAGAGAAGGAAATAACAAACCACTCCAGTAATTTTGCCGAGAAAACCCCAGATGAGGTCACAGAGAGTTGGACAATTATAGGGGTCAGTCACTTACCCTGTCTAGGTGTCAGTCTCCTTATCTCCTTATCTGAGGAATTCAGATTAAATATCCTCTGGGGTCTCCTTCAGCTCTAGATTTATGATCTAATAATTTGTTTATGACATTAATTTTGTCACTTTCTGAAAATGACACATTCAAGATAAAGATGGATAAGATTATTCTGAAAACAGTCTTCACAGAACAGAACAGTTTTTCTGTTTGAAACTAAAGGGTTCATGAATAAAGGTAGATGAGCAGGAATGTGCATTATCTATCCATGAACATTGAGAAGACCATCTGTCTAGAGAAAGCATGCTCTTGATAGGGAGTGACAGTAAGCATAATTAACTTTAAGTTATGTAATCAGTCCAGTTTTCCAGAGTTTTTTAATGAAAAATGATTTAATGAAACATGCAATCAGTAAGGAGCCATTTTAGGTTATTTTACAGAGAATGTAACCTGAAAATTTTTTAGAAAAATTTATCTAATGATGATGGATAAAATAGATTGAATTGTAGAGAAACTGAAGGGAAAGAAGCTATTGTGGTTTTTCTATTAAGTCAAGCGTGAAAGATTACACTAGTTTCAAAAGATCAATTTCATAATTATAGGATGAAAAGCATTGTTAGATAGTAGATTGCCTGAAAAAGATCTGGGGGTTTTAGTGGATTTCAAGTGAAATATGGGTAAGTTGAATGATGTGCCATCCAAATTGATGGAATCTTGGGTTACCTTAAGAATAAATGATTTCGCCATTCTGGAGAGCAATTTGGAACTATGCTCAAAAAGTTATCAAACTGTGCATACCCTTGATCCAGCAGTGTTTCTACTGGGCTTATACCCCAAAGAGATACTAAAGAAAGAAAAGGGACCTGTATGTGCCAAAATGTTTGTGGCAGCCCTGTTTGTAGTGGCTAGAAGCTGGAAAATGAATGGATGCCCATCAATTGGAGAGTGGTTGAGTAAATTGTGGTGTATATGAACGTTATGGAATATTATTGTTCTGTAAGGAATGACCAGCAGGATGAATACAGAGAGGACTGGCGAGACAATGAGCAGAACCAGGAGATCATAATATACCTCAATAACGATACTATTTGAAGATGTATTCTGATGGAAGTGGATCTCTTTGATAAAGAGAGCTTTAATTGATCAAAGATGGACAGAAGCAGCTACACCCAAAGAAAGAACACTGGGAAATGAATATAAACTGCTTGCATTTTTGTTTTTCTTCCCGGGTTATTTATACCTTCTGAATTCAATTCTCCCTGTGCAACAAGAGAACTGCTCGGTTCTGCACACATATATTGTATCTAGGATATACTGTAATCTATTCAACATGTAAAGGACTGCTTGCCATCTGGGGGAAGGGGTGGAGGGAGGGAGAGGAAAAATCGGAACAGAAGTGAATGCAAGGGATAATGCTGTAAAAAATTACCCTGGCATGGATTCTATCAATAAAAAGTTATTAAAAAAAAAAGAATAAATGATTTCAGGAGTGGATGATTGTCTTTTTGTATTCTGCTCTAATCAGACTAAATCTGAGGTATGGAATTTAATTCTGGATGCCATGGTTTAATAAGAATGAAAATAAGATGGAAAGAATAATGAGGAAAGTAATCAGAATTGTGAAAGACCTTAAATTCAAGTCATATGGTGATCAGTGGAAGGAACTGGAAATGTTTAGTTGGGAGAGAAAAAGACTTATGGAGAACATGATGATTATTTTTAAGCATTTGAAAGGTTGTTACATGGAAGAGAGATTATATTTATTCCACTTAGCTCAAAAAAGGTGGAAATGGGAACAATGAGAAAAAGTTGGAAAAAACTAAATTTAAACTTGGAAATTTTTCTCTTAATCAGAGCTATCAAAAAGTGGAATCAGTTACCTTGAGAGGTAGTGTTGTGCCACAGTCCCCTTTTAATGTCCTGACCCAGTTTCCCTAATTGTCTTATTCAGTTACTCTGCCTCAGGTTATAACCATTCCCTCTTAATGTTTGATAGGATAAAGGTTTTATATCTTAGAATTCAGACTATAATCATTCCCTCTTAATGTTTGATGGGATAAAGGTCTTTATCCATTTTAGATAGAATATCAGGAGCTTCTCTAGTACCTTCCATTATGTTATCCTAGGTGCTTCCCCCCATTAGGTCATCCCCATCCAGGTACCTCCCTCATTATGTCATTGTTCTTGTTACCCTATAAAACAATCTTGTATCTGCCATTCGTGACTGTATTCTTTGAGATAATAGTCTCATTCAGCCTGGGACCAAACCCTGGATCCCATTTAATAAATTATTAAATATTCTCTAATCTCTATCTTGCTTAGTTTCTCTGGCATTACAGTAGTAGATTGATCTCATCAGAGATTTCAAGCAGATATTGTATGAATATTTGCGTGGTGTGTTATAGTGAAAAATGCTTTAGCAGGGGTCCTCAAACTTTTTAAATAGGGGCCAATTCTCTGTCCCTCAAGACTGTTGGAGGGCCGGACTATAGTAAAAACAAAACCTTTGTTTTGTAGGCCTTTAAATAAAGAAACTTCATAGCCCTAGGTGAGGAGGATAAATGTCCTCAGCTGCCACATCTGGCCCACGGGTGTAGTTTGAGGACCCCTGCTTTAGAGTATATGGTGATTGATAATTCTTATAACTATAAATTCTTTATTTCTAAGGCAATGAGACAGTCTAGAGTGGTTTCAATGTAGGATGATGAGAAAGGAGTGAATTTCAGTGATATTTTAAAAGAAAAATTGATAGGTTTTAGCAATTATCTTGGTATGTGGAATGAAGTAGAGAGGAGTCCAAGAAAATTCAGCTTGAAAATTTGAGTGATTTTAATAAAGATGGCACCATTAGTAAAAATGAAGAAGTTGGGAGGAGATGCTGCTTTGGGCAGAAACATGTTCGGTTTCAGAGATGGCATCAAAATTTCCAGTAGGACATCATTTAAGTAGAAATATCTAGTAGAGAATTGGTAATGTGCACTGGGTGCTAGCAAATAGTCATTGGCTATCACGTGTATGTGGGGGGGGGGTGTCATCAGCATAGTAACTTTAATTGAAATCGTAAGAAATCATGAGTTCTGGAAGAGAAAGAGTATAGAGAAAGATGAGGATTTGGGATTGATACAATTAAGTCTGTACAAAAATGAAATGTACTTCGCTGGCAAATATTGAATTCCTCATCATTGAACATCACTGAAGATGTTCAAGCAGTGGTTGGAGAACTTCTGAGATAATGTTTCAAGTAGGAGAGAGACTGGATGATTCCTAAAATCCTTGCTTGTGGTGTTCTTTTCTTTAAAATATAATGGTTCTCTCTGAGCAGGTTTCTTGGGCATCTTCATTCTTTAAATCTATGGCTTTGCTTTCAGTGCCATACTCTAATCCAGTGGTCTCTGAAGTGTGGTGTGTAATTAATCAGTAAAAGGATGAAAAGATAACTTGAATCCCACCTTCCCTCAAGGATAGACCCCTGGGGGACATTATTTCCTCTCATCAAGGCACCTATAATAAGTAGCAGTTGAACAATTTATATTCATGAATCTTCCCTTATCTCCATCCTAGTATATCTACTCTTTACCTAAAAAAATCACAACTTTACTTATTTATTTCTTTTTTGAGTGGAAGTGAGTGAGTGAACAGCAGCATAAGTATGTCATGTATGTTGATATAAATATACATGTATACACAAATACACATATATAATTTATATATACGTGTGTGTGTGTGTGTGTGTGTGTGTGTGTGTGTGTGTGTGTGTATTTGGGGGAGGAAATAAAGTCTCAAAAAGTTTTTTACTGATTGGGGTGTGTGTGATCAAAATATTTGGAGAACATTTCTTTAAGAAAAAGATGCAGTCAAAACACACTGTCATGCACACTCCAAACATAAAATAAAAGTTAGTGGATGAGTATAAGAATGTTCCCTGTCTTTGTCAGGTCACTGGCAACTACTGGTAAACGATTGCCTAATTTGATGCCTGAAAAACTGAACTTGGTTCCATTCTGTCTGCTTATCTAGTTAAGCAGAAGGACCTTTAGAGTCAATTGACTGATCTTTTTCTGTTCTTCCCAGCTGCCAGTGCATTCCCCTGTCAGATTACCATCCACCTAATTCTGTATATGAATGTGTGTGTGTGTGTGTGTGTGTGTATGTGTCTTTCTGTGTGTGTGTGTGTGTGTGTGTGTTGTGTGTGTGTGTGTAGATATAGATAGATAGCTGGAAAGATAGTACTTATTTTCATATTTATCTTCTTTATTATGTAATGTGAGCCCCTTGAAGGCCTGATTTATTTTGCCTTTTCTTTGTATCTTGGGTGCTCAGAACAGTACTTGGCACTTAAGAGTTTCATTGATGCTTTTTGCCTCATTGACTGACCCACTGCATTCACAGCTAAGACAATGACCAGTTGTATTAATCTTTGTATAGTTTGTAAAGGAAAGCGTTTATTCTTTAGTTCTTTGTTACATATGGGATTGACATATTAGATTATTAGCTTCTTAAGGGCAAGGTTGTATTTCATTTCTTTAGTATCTTTTATTTTGTATGGTACAGAATACATAATAATATGCTTGATAGACTTTTAGAACAGGCATTTATAGCTGGAAGAAATATGTTTGAGGTCATCAGATGCAATCCCTTCTTTTACAAATTAGGGAACTGAGATCTAGGGAGAAAATCATTCAACTAGGACTGAGTGAATTTCAACCCATTGCTATTTCCCCTATTCCAAATATTTTCTCCCTCATCCCAAGAAAATTGTTTTAATTTCAAAACTGCAAGCTTGAGAGTGTCACTTTTGATGCTAACTAGCACTTCTTATTTTCTGTATCTGCCCAGATCCTCTTTATGGTAATAATAATAGCTTTCATATAATATTGTAGAGGTCACTGAGTGGTAGTATGAGATAGTGAATAGAAGGCTGGCGTTGGAGTCTGAAGAACAGGAGTTAAATTCCACTTCTGGCATCTACTTGACTCATCATCCTGGCTAAGCCTCCCAATGAGTCCGGGCAGCTCTGAATACAATATGCAGAACAATTGCTGATCTGCAGAGGAAGAAAGAATTTCCTTACTGGTAGCTCTCTCTGTCTATGAGACAATTCAATTCAGTAAACATTTATTAAAGGCCTACTGAGTCCAGGCACTGAGCTAAATGCTGAGGATACAAAAAGAGGCAAAAGACAATACCTGTCCTCAAGGAGTTTACACTCTAATGAGGGAGAGAACATGCAAATAGAGATATATAAAGCAATCTATACAAAGGATAAATGGGAAATAATTATCAGAGGGGAAGCACTGGAATTATGAGGGTGTGGGGAAGGCTTCTCATAGGATGTGGGATTTTACTTGGGATTTAAGAGGTCAAATAGGTCAGTAGTAGAGAAGGGAGAATGTTCCAGGAATGGAGTAGAGCCAGAGAAAATGCCTGAAGATGAGAGACGATGGTGTTCAAGGAACAACCAGGAGGCCAGTGTTGCTGGATCAAAGACTAAATGTCAGAGAGTAAGGTATAAAAAAAGTAAAAAAGCATTAGGGGGTCAGGTGAAGAAGGCCTTTGAATACCAAACTAATGACATTTTATACTTACTCCCAGAGGCAATAGGTTTGTCTATTGAATAAGAGATCATTGAATGGGAGTGTGTGAGACATGCATTTTAGGAAAAAATCCCTTTATTAGTTGGATGAAAGATGGATTGGAATTAGAAGAAACTTGTGGCAGGCTGACCCCCAGAAGGCTCTTGCTATAATCCAGACACGAGGCAACGAAGGTCTACTGGCAGTGTTAATTGAGCAAAAGAGCATATACGAGAGTTATAGCAAACATAAAATTGGCAGGCCTGGATAAATCTTGGAGATAACGAAGAATCCAGGATGATTCCTGGGTTGGGGGAACCTGGGATGAGGGTGCTACTGTCTTAGACCCAAATACAGTTTCTTATTTTAATGAGCATAATAAAACTGTAGAACTGATGAAATGATGCATAGAACATTAGATCTAGTTAAATCACTCCATCTTTAGGTTCCCTAATTTGTCAAGTCAAAACACTTCCCTAATTTGTCAGGTTAAATTAGTTCCCTAATTTGTCAGATCAAAAAGAACTGAGTTCAAATGTAGCTCAGACAGTTGGTTAGCCATATAACTCTAAACAATTCACTTAACCTAGGACCATCTCAATTTTGTGTTCTGAAAAAAATTGGAAATTAATAGCATGAGAAGCAATACTTCCCATGATTGTTGTGAGGATCAAATGGGACAATATTTATAAAGTATTTTTCAAACCTTTAAGCACCATAGAAATGTTTGCTATTATTATTGTCGCTACCATCATCACTACCATCATCTCTGTTTATGGCTTAACTTTGGTTTGTTTTATTTTTCTGTACCAAAGTCCTATTCTGTCTTCTCATGAGGTAGAAAGGTAACTTTCAGTTCTCTAAGGCTATGACAGTAGAACGTGATCTCTGGCAGGTTCATCAAATTCAAGAAAAAGTCCTTGAGAATTAGTCCAATTAAAACTGAATGCATTTTGTCTGAAGACAGCTTAACCTCATTCAAAGAAGTTTATTTCCTGGTTGGCTAAAGGATGATAAATATTTTTGTCATAGAAACTCAAAGATAATCTGCTAAGTCATCGTTGAGTTGAGTTTTGTATTGGTGGAAGTAGTATCCACAATCACAAAATTACAAATTATCCCTGTGTTGAAGGTAACTTTAATTACTGCTATCGGCAGATTGTGAATTTCCCTCAGACTAACTTCTAGACGATTTACAGAGATCATTATTCTAGTTTCAGTGAAACATTTATATAAGTCAGCAGACCCATTACTAACTTAAATAGTTGCTGCCAGATGTTTTGGGAAAGCATGCAACAATGAATCCAGTCCAAAAGGCAACCCTAGATAATGCTGATGACATTATGTAACACCATGGTTTACAGAAAAGAGCACTGGACTGAGTAAAGAAATCTGGGTTTCATTCATAGGTATATCACTTTCTAGCTGTCATCTTAGACAAATCATTTGAGGGTCTCATTATCCTAGTCTAAAAAATGAAGAAACTAGAATCAGTGATTTTTAACATTTCCTTTGACTTCAAAAGTTTATGAAATGATAAAAATGAAAAACTTGTAACTGGAAACTTTAATTTACCTTAACATATATAAAAACATTCACTAAGTTTACAAGCCATAACAGTATCTGTTCTCAAAGAAGAAAAATGTACAGGATTATATTTTATTCCATGTAGACTGGATTTCCTAGAGCCTACAGCAAGTTGAAATTATCCATGGACAATTTATTCTTTTCTGTTTGGGAACATTTTATCTGGACTTTTCACTTATATTAGCTGTAGCTGCATCTCTCTGTTTCTGTTTCTTTTTGTGTCTCTCTCTATCTTTCCCTTCCTTCCCCTCCTTCCCCATCTCCTTTTCTGCTTACATTCTTCCATCTCTCTCCCTTTTCTTTCTTTTTTTGTAATAAACCAAAAACTCCATCTTATTAGTAGAAGCAGCTACTTGGCACAGTTGATAGAGCACTGGAATTAAGAAGACCTGAGTTAAAAATCTATCTTCAGGCATGAGTTTATTATTTTCAGCCTCAGTTTCCTCATCTATAAATTGGCAACAACAATGGTACCTCCCTCTCAGTGTAATTGTGAGGATGAATTTTAGATAGTATTTAGTACATAGTAAGTACTTAATAAATCTTTTTTTTCCCCTCCCCTAAAAGTTCCCTCCACTCCCCAATGTCTACGAAACTATTCCTACCAAAGGAACTAATAGTTCAGAAATATCTCATTAGTCCAAAATTCCCTGATTTGTTTCCTTATACCAATCTCTTTGACTCTGTTCAAGGGAGGCAGCTGACTAAAGCATTTCCTGTGTGTGTGGAGTCTGACAATTCTGATGAGGCATGTGGAAGCTTAGATTATCTGTGGGAAAAGGAGTTTATTAGGCAATTTAACAACATTAGTAAGATTTAAGAGAGGATGTGCACATTTTTATTATATCTAAGAATACTTTTCAAATATTTTAGTAATAATAATAATACTAATAATAATAATACCAAGAATGCTCGTTATGAATAATTTATTATCCATTCATTAAAACACATCTCCTAAAAAAATCTACTTGATAATATTTTGTTAACCTACTTTCTTTCACAATTCCAGAGATATTTAATGAAATGACAAAAATATGGATTAGGTATTATGTTAATAGTTTGAATGACCATATGTACTTGAAATGGAAAATACATTTCTGTTTTTAAAATTCTAAAGAGCAATCTCTATAAACACCAAATACCTAAGAAGTTATTAAAATCATTGTACATAAAAACATAAATTATTATCTACCTTTAAATATGAAACAAAACAAAAAAAATTATGTATTGTGTACATATGGGATTGACAGCTAGACGGAGAGAAGCACTTGGAATCAGGAAGAATTAATTTCAAATCTCACCTTAGACACTGAATAGTTGTGTCGTCTTGGACTCATTACTTAATAGCACTCAGCCTCAGTTTTCACATCTGTAAAATTGAAATAATAATACCACAACTCACAGGGTGTCATGAGGATCAAATGAGATTTTATATGTATGTATGTGTGTGTGTGTGTATATATATATATATATATCAGTTTAGAAGTCTTAAGGTGCTAATTATATGTTAATTTCATTAACAAGATAGCAACAACATCCTGCAACAATTCACCTGAATTCTTGATAATATCCATATGATTTTCAATATAGTTTTAATCAATGTGTGTATATACTTTTGTTCTAATTATACATGTAATCCTGTATGTCTTTTTATTATTCATATTTGACAATTTCATATGTTAAATTTTCATTGCATTTATATACTATATTTTTATCTATTTCCCAGAAAATTGTATTTCTTAAAGAATAATCTAGAATTCACACTGTTTTATCCACAATCATTCATTTTCTTATTGAATACAAATTTTTATATTTATTAAGTACCCTCTACATGACTAGGATAGTGCAAATTAATGAAGTCTTACTCTTAAGACAAAATAAATTGGGGAAAAAACACTTTGGTCTTTTTTTTTTCTTAAAAAATATAGAAACTACAATGATCTGGAAAAAAAATTTGTATAAATTTATAATAAAGAAAATGAAGCAAAAAAAAAAAAAAAAAGCACTAAACATGCTTCCCCTTCTTCAAAGACAATGGATACTTTTCTAAATATAGCAAGTGAAAAGGAAGTCAAGAAACTTCCATTTGGTTCCTTTTCAAACCTTGCTAAATTCACTTCTAAAACAAAAGTTTTTAACATCCACCAAATCTCGATGTCAAAAGAAGCCTGTGGTTAAAGAACAGTGAGTTCTGTAGCTATGCCAACAGCCAATTACTAAGAGAGGACAACCTAACTTACTTTTTTTATTCATGTCAATAACATACTGTGAAATAGTTCAAGTTTACTGGGGGGGAAATAATTCAAGGAAGAAGGGTCAGCTTGACAATAAGTTTGATTGTGTTAACACCATGTATTATGCCTTAAAAAGAAATCACAACTAAAAACTTCATTAACAAGGCCTATCTTTAATTTTTGTCTGGGAAGGGGTATTTCAAATACAAGAAGATCATTGCTTTTGAAGGGAAAAAGCAGTGATGATATCAATGATTTTATAGAAAGGTGTTTCAAATTCAACAAATACTTTATCAAGTGCTTTCCACATGCAAGACACTGTTAAGTTCAGAAAATACACAGAGAAAAATGCTCTCAAGCACCTGACAATCTCCTGGGGGAAGCAGGTTTTCCAGATGACAAAGACTAGTTAGAAGAAAGAACTCCTGGGATTTGTGCTTGTTGGGGACAATGACTTAATAGAACTAAGGGAGAATTTTCGTTGAATCAGTCCCTTCTGCTCTGTTCAGGTGAGAACTCTGACTAAAACATTTCTTAGAGATTCTTCAAATTCTGCTGAGGTGATTATTATCGGGGTCATATAATAGCTCTTAAGACATCCTGAGGACTCTGCCCTCAATCCTGTAAATCCTCAGCATTAATCCAAAGGAATCCAAAGGTCAAAGCAAGAGTTTTCAGCATACCTTTTCCCTTCCATCTTGTCCCATAGGGGTGCTGACTTGGTAAAAGTGACTCTCGCTCTAATGTTCCAAGCTGATGGGATCAGATAGTTTGGGAAAATTCTTAACTGACTTAAGATCATAGGTTTAGAAGTGTAATAGAACTTAGAGATCAACTAGTACAATTTCTCTGATTAAAAAAAATGGATTTGGAAGTAATGATAATGAATATTTTGGATATATGACTTTGAGATATCTCTGGATGATTCAGTTTGAAAGGTCTCATATATAAGTGATATCCAAGGAACTGAAGATAAGTAGAGACTGGGCACAGATATACAGATCTGTGGGTCATTTATCTTGAGATGATAATTAAACACATGAATGCCAATAAGGTCATTAGAAAAATAAAATGAAGAGAGATAAGAGGGCTAATAATAAAACCTAATGGAATACTCATAGTAAATGACTGTGATGTTGATAATTATCCAGCAAAGGGCCTGAGCCTGAGAAGGAGGGCCAGAGAGCAAAAAACCAAAGAAAAGGAAATATACAGAAAAATAATGTGCTCAGCAGAGTCAAATGTAATACTAAAGTCAAGAATGAGGAGAATTTGGAAAAAAAATAAAAGACCATCAAGTTCGGCAAATAATAAATCATTGGTAGCCTTGGAAAGAACAATTTAAGTTGAATGATGCGCCTAGAAACCAAAATGCAAAGGTTTGAGGGATAAAGAAGAAAGGAAGTAACTTTGTATATACCTTTTCTGGGACTTTGGTTAGAAACAAAAGGAGAAGAGATATAGAAAAATAATATAAAAAGATAATGAAAGTTTTGTTAAGGATATGATAAATTTGGGTATGTAGGAATATAGTAGGGAATGAACTAGTAGATATGAAAAGAATTGAAAATTAGAGAGCAAGAAGAAATGATTAAGGGGGCAATCTGCTAGAGAAGATAGAAAGAGAGGAAATCAAGAGCACATTTATAAGTACTGATTTTGGTAAGCAAAAGGGTTTTCTTATCAAAGACTGCAAGATAGGAAGAGAAAATAGATGATTGATGTTAAGTATTTTGTTTTGTGTTTTTGTTTTGGCTGTTGTGACCATTTAAAAAAAAATTGAGTTCCAAATTCCCTTCCTCTTCTCCTGAACCCTTCATTGAAAAGATAAGCAATTTGATATAGGTTATACATGTGCAGTCATGTAAAACATATTTCTGTATTAATCATAAGAAAGAAAATATAGATTCCTCTCTACCCTCTCAAAAAAACTTAAGGAAAAAAAAAGTTGTATTTTTTTAAAAGTATGCATCAATCTGCCTTGAAACACTATCAGCTCTTTCTCTGGAGATGGATAGCAATTTTTCATCATTTGTTCTTTTGGAATTATCTTGGATCATTCTTATTGTGGAGAAAAGCTAAGTCATTCACAGTTAATCATCCTATAATATTATTGTTATTGTAAACAGTGTTTTCCTGGTTCTGTTCCTTTCACTTTGCATAATTTCATGTAAGTCTTTCCAGGATTTTCTGAGTGCATCTTGCTTGTCATTTCTTATAGCATTATGTATTCTATCATAATCATTTAGCACAGGGACAGCTAGATGGCACAATGGATAGAGCACCAGCCCTAAAGCTAGGAGTATCTGAGTTCAAATCTGGCCTCAGACATTTAATACAGCCTAGCTGTGTGACCCTGGGCAAGTCACTTAACCCCAACTGCTTCAGGGGAAAAATACATAAACAATAATATAGCACAATTTATTCATTCTCCAGTTGATGGGCAACTCTCTCAATTTCTATTCTTTGCTATTATAAAGAGAATTACTATAATTATTTTGTATATGTAGATTCTTTTCTCTTGATCTCTTTGGGCTATGGACCTAATAATAGTATTGTTGAGTTAATTTTTTTTATAGCTTTTATTATTTTATAATTCTTTGGGCTTTGCTTTCCAGAATGTTGGATTAGTTCACAACTCTAGGAACAATGCATTAATGTTCTCAATCATTCTCATTTTACAAATGGTGAAGCTGAGGCTCAAGGTAGTTACATGACTTCCCAAGATTTCATAGCTAGTGAAGTGTCAAAAGTGAGTTTTGAACTTAGGATCTTTGGCTTTAGATCCAGTCCTCATCTGTTGGAATCTTTACAAACTGCTAACTAATTAGAGTTGATCTGATCTTACAAGAAGATGTTTTGGGCCAGAACCTGAAACAAGGTACTAAGTAGAACTAATTAGTACAATGCTTGTGTTTACACCTTTACTCATTGGAGTTCACAAGTATGCCAGCTTCACAAAGTAAACTTTGTAAATTTGTGAATTCACACCTCCCTAGAGAGCACTATGGGAGGTGTGAATTCACAAAGTTACAAAGTTTACTTTGTGAATCTCACATACTTGTGAACTCCGATGAGTAAAGGTGTGAACACAAGCATTGTATCAATTAGTTCTACTTAGTACCTTGTTTCAGGTTCTGGCCCAAAACATCTTCTTGTAAGATCAGATCAATAATCTATCAACTCTAATGAGTTAGCAGTTTGTAAAGATTCCAACATCTTTCCCTTTCTTTTGTTTTAGAACATAGGGTGGTCATGACCTCCCTGACTTCTCAAGGAGGTGAGGATCCCCCCAAAAAGGTGATCATGCCTTCCCTGACACCTCAGGAAGGGAGATGAAAACACCAAAGGAAATAGGAAGTCAAATCAGATTAGCGGGTTTCTGAAGCGGCTCACTTGAAACAGGTACACATAAATCCATCAATATGGGCCAGAATTTTGAAACAGATATACATGGTACACGTAAATCCACCAATATGGGAGGCATTACACATAATTTACATAAGCACATAGCAATATAACACAGGGTAGTAATAAGGTAACAAATAACAAGAATCAACATGAAAATTTAAGTACTGCAATAGTCTCATCAACAATTTTTCATCCCAAGAAATCCAATGATTCTTGCAATTACATAAAATACATAAGCACATAGTAATATAACACAGGCTAGTAGTAATGTAACAAATAACATGAATCAACATGAAAATTTAAGTACTGCAATAGTCTCATCAACAATTTCTCATCTCAAGAAATCCAATGATTCTTGCAATTACATAAAATACATAAGCACATAGTAATATAACACAGGCTAGTAGTAATGTAACAAATAACATGAATCAACATGAAAATTTAAGTACTGCAATAGTCTCATCAACAATTTCTCATCTCAAGAAATCCAATGATTCTTGCAATTACATAAAATACATAAGCACATAGCAATATAACACAGGCTACT
This sequence comes from Antechinus flavipes, assembly GCF_016432865.1. Classification (NCBI taxonomy): domain Eukaryota; kingdom Metazoa; phylum Chordata; class Mammalia; order Dasyuromorphia; family Dasyuridae; genus Antechinus; species Antechinus flavipes. The sequence continues at coordinate 121,756,375 of NC_067402.1, forward strand.
AGGAATGTAACAAATAACATGAATCAACCTGAACATTTATACATGTCCATAAGTCCTAGAAATAGTCCAAAAGGATTCCATTGTCCATTAGTTCATGTGCCAGGAATCCAATAGTTCCTGTAAGCTCTGAAGTACTGCAAAAGTCTCATCAACAATTTTTCATCTTAAGGAATCCAATGATTCTTGCTGGTTTTTTTCAAGAACTAAAACAGTCTCATTTTGTGTTAGGAAATCCAATGATTCCTGAAGATTTTAAAAGTCCTTTTAACAGTCTCATTGTCAGCCATGCTCTTTCAATGGTGAGCACAATCAGCAACAGAACCACCCGATATTTCTTGGGTCTTCTCTGTTTCAAGGGTCTGCTCCATCTCTCTGCGATGGACAAGGTGAATGCAGCTCGTTGGTACCCATCTGATTCCTTCTCCACATATAGAGATGCAAGCAAACCCTCTCCCCCAAGCAGTTAGCCTATCTGGTCCCTTCCATTCACCACTTTCTGGATCTCTCCACATCACCTGGCGATTATCTAAAGATAGTGGAACTGCTCGCACTGGACACTGCTCTTCTGATGGGTTATAAAACCCGTCTGCCGGAGCCAGTGCATCTTTGTCAAAAATCAAGAAGTTAATAGTATAAAGGGTTAGATTTAGAAGTTCTCTAGGGTTACCCGTGGCCCCCCCTTTCTTTTGTTTTTTGGAGGAGTGTCTTAATGTCTCTGTTTCTTCTTTCTACAATTGCCTGACCTTGAGGATTAAAGGGTATGCCAGTAGTGTGTAAAATCTTATACTGTGCACAAAAGTGTTCAAAAGGTTTGGAAGTATATAGCAGAAGAACATCCACACTTGATTTTACTTATCACAAATCATGAGCATCCACGTCAATGCTAGGAGTGTTGGGGGAATACTCTCTCTCATGACAATTCCCCTCTTCCCATACCATATTTAAAACTTCTAGAATTATTTTTCTCCATCTTGTTTCAAGGGAATTGGGTTTGCTACCCCCTAGGGCACAGTTCAAGCTTTATCATGTCTTCAGTCAGTTATTTACTTCTTGGCAGGGGAAGAAGGACTAGTGAAGCTGTGGTTAATAATTGAAATTTAGTTTCTTACAAGGTTATGTATAACCCCTAGTGGCTCCATAGTAGCCTTTAAACTTACTTTAGGGGAAAAAAGATTATGATTTACTAACTTGGATTTAAAAAATTAGCATTTCATCATTCAAATCATATCTCTTATACTTATTGGTTTCATGATCATGACCATGATTATTAAGTCATTTAATCTCTCTTAACCATAGATTTCTCGTGTGCAAAATGGGAATAAGAATATTTGTAGTACTGACCTCACAAGATTGTTGGGATGCTCAAAAGAGTTTGCAGGATAGTCCCAACATCTCTCTATATATATATCATACACACATACACACATACACACATATGTACATATATATATATATATATATGTATATATATATATATATATATGAAAAGACCTTTGCAATCTTTATAGCATTATATAATACTGATGATAAGGATATCTTGAAAGATATTTCCATTCTGTCCAGAGAATTTCCACTTAGCATTTTTTTTATTAATCTGCGAGCTCTTAGTACATGGATTTTCTTTTTAGACCCTGAGACCTTAGCACAAAATCTGGTACATAATAGATACTTAACAAGTCTTTGCTAATGACTTCATGTCATTCTGCATTTTTCAGTTTTAGGGGACAAAAGCTTAAGATATAGAGCTGTAAAAGTTAAAGGTGAGCTCTTTTGATCAATTATTTTTACCAGTCAAAAGCTAAGATCAGAAGTCACAGTATAAGGAAAAGAAATCAATGTTAATTGTTATTATAAAAAAGCAATTACTGAATTCACCCCATATGTGAAATTTTTATCCCTTTTAATAGATAGATTGATATCAGAAAGATATGAGATTCATGGAAGTTATTAGAATATAAAATTTATTTCTGAGAACTCCCTTGTGTGACTTTTGCCATAGGACTGGCAGGAAAAAATTCCTTTCTACCCATTTTTGGGCAAATTGGACCTATCTATGATTTCCTTATTATAAGGAATTCTCTCTGTTTCTTCAGATTGAGTCACCTAATTTGTAATTTATATTCTTACAGAGTTGCTTACTAAGAGGTTGTGACTTGTTCAGGGATGCACAGCCAGAATTTATAGGAGAGGGGGCCTAAAAATTGATTTTCCTGCCTCTAAGATTAGCTCTCAATCCATTTATAGTCATGGGACTCCTTGTTTTTTTTTTTTTTTTAATCTAATTTGACCAAATCAATTCATATTATTCTTTACAACTTATTCAGTACATATTTTCAACTCAAATATTGAGATAAAATAGGAGCTTATAATTGAGTTATATATCATATATGAAAATAATATTACTGACCCACTTTTAGTAGGACCAGTACTCTGAGCTATTTCCCCACTTGTGAATTTGTGGTACTGGTGGTACTGAATTGTCACCTATAGCTAGTTACTGTTTTGTGTGAAATAAAGACATATTGAAGCACAAAGTTCCAAACATTCTCATTAGCAAAATTATTAGTTGACAATAAATTGAATGCAAGGCTCCTCAGTAGCCAAGGATATTCATGGAAGAATACAGAACTTATAGTCTAAAGAGAAGAACAATTATTCACAATATTAATGTATATTCATATAATTTACAAGAATAAGGAAGTATGACAGGAATAGGAAAGTATAATTATTTGTAAGATTCTCCTTGAGGGCCTCCCTATGTAACTTACAATAAACCAGTGATTAATGGACCATTATTTTTTTTACGTTAAAGTATATATAAAGTACATGTGTGTATATATATATATATATATATATATATGTATATATATATATATATATATGAAAAGACCTTTGCAATCTTTATAGCATTATATAATACTGATGATAAGGATATCTTGAAAGATATTTCCATTCTGTCCAGAGAATTTCCACTTAGCATTTTTTTTATTAATCTGCGAGCTCTTAGTACATGGATTTTCTTTTTAGACCCTGAGACCTTAGCACAAAATCTGGTACATAATAGATACTTAACAAGTCTTTGCTAATGACTTCATGTCATTCTGCATTTTTCAGTTTTAGGGGACAAAAGCTTAAGATATAGAGCTGTAAAAGTTAAAGGTGAGCTCTTTTGATCAATTATTTTTACCAGTCAAAAGCTAAGATCAGAAGTCACAGTATAAGGAAAAGAAATCAATGTTAATTGTTATTATAAAAAAGCAATTACTGAATTCACCCCATATGTGAAATTTTTATCCCTTTTAATAGATAGATTGATATCAGAAAGATATGAGATTCATGGAAGTTATTAGAATATAAAATTTATTTCTGAGAACTCCCTTGTGTGACTTTTGCCATAGGACTGGCAGGAAAAAATTCCTTTCTACCCATTTTTGGGCAAATTGGACCTATCTATGATTTCCTTATTATAAGGAATTCTCTCTGTTTCTTCAGATTGAGTCACCTAATTTGTAATTTATATTCTTACAGAGTTGCTTACTAAGAGGTTGTGACTTGTTCAGGGATGCACAGCCAGAATTTATAGGAGAGGGGGCCTAAAAATTGATTTTCCTGCCTCTAAGATTAGCTCTCAATCCATTTATAGTCATGGGACTCCTTGTTTTTTTTTTTTTTTAATCTAATTTGACCAAATCAATTCATATTATTCTTTACAACTTATTCAGTACATATTTTCAACTCAAATATTGAGATAAAATAGGAGCTTATAATTGAGTTATATATCATATATGAAAATAATATTACTGACCCACTTTTAGTAGGACCAGTACTCTGAGCTATTTCCCCACTTGTGAATTTGTGGTACTGGTGGTACTGAATTGTCACCTATAGCTAGTTACTGTTTTGTGTGAAATAAAGACATATTGAAGCACAAAGTTCCAAACATTCTCATTAGCAAAATTATTAGTTGACAATAAATTGAATGCAAGGCTCCTCAGTAGCCAAGGATATTCATGGAAGAATACAGAACTTATAGTCTAAAGAGAAGAACAATTATTCACAATATTAATGTATATTCATATAATTTACAAGAATAAGGAAGTATGACAGGAATAGGAAAGTATAATTATTTGTAAGATTCTCCTTGAGGGCCTCCCTATGTAACTTACAATAAACCAGTGATTAATGGACCATTATTTTTTTTACGTTAAAGTATATATAAAGTACATGTGTGTATATATATATATATATATATATGTATATAGTATATATGTTAAAGTATATGTATATATGTATATATATATATATAATATAATGTTAAAGTAAATATATTAAATACAATATATGTATACATATCCATACAGTTATTTTGCTGGACAAGAAGAATCAGACTTTGAAATAATGTACAATTAACCTGTGAAGAAAATTAAACATGCAGGTGGACAAAAGCAGAGAGATTAGAAATGCTATGTAGTGGTTTATACTCATTTCCCAGAGTTCTTTCACTGGGTGTAGCTGGTTGAACAAATGGAACTGATTTGGTTCATCTCATTGTTGAAGAGTGCCATATCCATCAGAATTAGTCATCATATAAGTATATAATGATTTCTTGGTCTGCTCATTTAACTCAGCATCAGTTCATGTAAGTCTCTCCAGGCCTTTCTGAAATCATCCTCCTGGTCATTTCTTACAGAATATATATGTGTGCAGAATAGGGAGAATTGGATTCAGAAGGTATAAATAATCCAGGAAGAAAAACAAAAATGCAAGCAGTTTATATTCATTTCCCAGTGTTCTTTCTTTGGGTGTAGATGCTTCTGTCCATCCTTGATCACTTGAAACTGAATTAGCTCTCTTTATCGAAGCGATCCACTTCCATCAGAATACATCCTCAAACAGTATCATTGTTAAGGTATATAATGATCTCCTGGTTCTGCTCATTTCACTTAGCATCAGTTCATGTAAGTCTCAGCAGTCCTCTCTGTATTCATCCCGCTGGTCATTCCTTACAGAACAATAATATTCCATAATGTTCATATACCACAATTTATTCAACCATTCTCCAATTGATGGGCATCCATTCATTTTCCAACTTCTAGCCACCACAAACAGGGCTGCTACAAACATTTTGGCACATACAGGTCCCTTTCCCTTCTTTAGTATCTCTTTGGGGTATAAGCCCAGTAGAAACACTGCTGGATCAAAGGATATGCACAGTTTGATGACTTTTTGAGCATAGTTCCAAATTGTTCTCCAGAATGGCTGGATGTGTTCATAATTCCACTAACAATGTATCAGTGTCCCTGTTTTCCCACATCCCCTCCAACATTCCACATTATCTTTCCCTATCACTCTAGTCAATCTGACACGTGTGTAGTGTTATCTCAGAGTTGTCTTAATTGGCATTTCTCTGATTAATAATGATTTGGAGCATCTTTTCATTTGTCTAGAAATAGTTTCAATTTCTTCATCTGAGAATTGTCTGTTCATATCCTTTGACCGTTTATCAATTGGAGAATGGTTTGATTTCTTATAAATTAGAGTCAATTCTCTATATATTTTGGAAATGAGGCCTTTATCAGAACCTTTGATTGTAAAAATGTTTTCCCAGTTTATTGTTTCCCTTCTAATCTTGTCTGCATTTGTTTTGTTTGTACAAAAACTTTTCAATTTGATATAATCAAAATTTTCTATTTTGTGGTCAATAGTGATCTCTAGTTCTTCTTTGGTCATAAATACCTCCCTCTTCCACAGGTCTGAGAGGTAAACTATCCTATGCTCTTCCAATTTATTTATAATCTCATTCTTTATGCCTAGGTCATGAACCCATTTTGACCTTATCTTGGTGTACGGTGTTAAGTGTGGGTCAATGCCTAGTTTCTGCCATACTAATTTCCAATTTTCCCAGCAATTTTTGTCAAATAATGCGTTCTTATCCCAAAAACTGGGGTCTTTGGGTTTGTTAAACACTACATTATTAAAGTTATTGGCTGTTTTGTCCTTCGAACCTAACCTATTCCATTGATCAACTAGTCTATTTCTTAGCCAATACCAGATGGTTTTAGTAACTGCTGCTTTATAATATAATTTTAGATCTGGTACAGCTAGGCCACCTTCATTTGATTTTTTTTTTTTTCATTAATTCCCTTGAAATTCTTGACCTTTTGTTTTTCCATATGAACTTTGTTGTTATTTTTTCTAGGTCATCAAAGTAGTTTTTTGGGAGTCTGATTGGTATAGTGCTAAATAAATAGATTAATTTAGGTAGTATTGTTATCTTTATTATATTTGCTCGCCCAATCTAAGAGCATTTAATATTTTTCCAGTTGGTTAGATCAGATTTAATTTGTGTGGAAAGTGTTTTGTAGTTTTGCTCATAAAGTTTCTGATTTTCCCTTGGCAGATATATTCTACTTCCCTTTTTTTGTTATATCGGTAAAATCAAATATACATATGGTTTTTACATATATCCACAATAGAAATACAGTTCTCAAGAGTTTCTTTTACCTTTTTCCACTTCTCTTGATTCCTGTTGTTGGAGATCAAATTTTTTGTTTCATTAAATGTCCATCTTCTTCCACAGAAAAAAATACTCAGCTTAGCTGGATACTTTATTCTTGCTGCATTCCTAGCTCTTTTGCCTTCCGGAATATCTGATTCCAGGCCCTTCGATGCTTCAATGTTGAGGCAGCCAGATCTTGTGTGACCCTTATTGTGCCATCTCGGTATTTGAACTGTTTTTTTCTGGTTGCTTGTAAAATTTTTTCTTTAGTCTGAAAATTCTGAAGTTTGGCCACAATATTCCTCAGAGTCTTTATTTTTGGGTCTTTTTCAGAAGGTGTTCGATGAATTCTTTCAACGTCTATTTTCCTTTCCGGTTCTATTACTTCTGGACAGTTCTCTTTGATGATTTCCTGTAAAATAGTATCTAGGCTCTTTTTTTCATCATAATTTTCTGGTAGTCCGATGATCCTCAGGTTATCTCTCCTAGATCTATTTTCCAGGTCTGTTGTTTTTCCAAGTAAATATTTGAACTTTTTCCCAATCTTTCATTTTTTTGATTTTGCTTGACTGATTCTTGATGTCTCAATAAATCAGTCATTTCTATTTGTTCAGTTCTGATTTTTAGTGAGTTATTTTCTTCGTTAGCTTTTTAAACTTCTTTTTGTATATGTCCAATTGAGTTGTTTTGCTGTATGGAATTTTTTTCCATTTCACTAATTTTTTTTTTTTTTTTATTGAGTTATTTTCTTTTTCTAATTCACAAATTCTGTTTCCCTGCACTTCTTGGGAGTTTTTTATCTTTTCCAATTCACATTTCAGGAAGTTATTTTCTTTTTCCACTTTATCAAATTTTTCTTTTAGTGAGTTATGTGCCTTTTCTGTACTCTTTTGTATAGCTTCTCTTTCCTTTCCTCATTTTTCCTCTAGTTCTCTTTAAAGGTTTTTAATAGTTTCTTCTAGGAGAGCCTTTTGTATTGGAGACCAACAATTGTCTGGAGACTGTCTGCTATTAGTCTCTTCAGCATTGAAAAGCTGTTCTCTTTCTGTATAGAAACTATCTATTATCCTTTTGATTTTTTTACTCATTTTGTTAAAGCCTGTAAGGTCTGCCTTCAGAGTCAGAGGTTACCAGCTTCCTCTGCAGAGCAGTGAAAGGTATATGGATGGGTAACTGTCCTGCCAACAGGCTACAAAAAGCAGGGAGGTACTGGAGAGCTTTGGGAAAGAGTTCCTCACTCGTGAGTAACTCAGGCCTGCAGGGTGGAGCTGGGAAAGTGCCCTGCAAAGAACCCCTGCTTTGTGAGATAACGACTTCCCTGGGGCTAGACACTTAGCAGTGAGAGTTTCACTTCCCAAGCCAAATCCCACCCTGGGGCGGTGGGTATTAGCAGCTGAGCAGTGAGTGGATTTGCAGGAACCGGAAGTGTCTGCCTGGGAAGCACAGTCAGCTGTGGAGGTTCTATTGCCCCAGGTCGAACCTCCCCCCAGCCAATCAGAGGCTGCCCAGGCCGAGCCCCCCACTCTGCTGATCAGAGGCTGCCCAGGCTGTGCCCCACTGTCGTGCAGATTAGTAACTGCCTGCGTAAAAGCCCCTAACTGCAGGATGTGGCCGCAGGGTTGCCTTAAAGTCTGCCTGAGTCACTTCCGGGTTTGAGGGGTTACAGCCAGATCTCGTTAGGTTCCGGCGTTTTTTAGAGGACCCTCTGTTTTAGGCTTTAATTTCTCTGCCAGTTTACTGCTTTGTAGTCAAGGCAGAGCAGTTAGCCTATAGCAGACTGGTCCCTATAACTTCTCTAGCCCACAGAGATCACCCCCGCCCGGTCTGCTCAGGACGCTAGTCTCTCGCTGCCTGTGCTAGTCTGTTCCTGGCCCCTCAGGACAAACCTTTCCTGGTGAGCTTCCAAATTGACTTCAGCTGGTAAGTTGTAGTGCTTCTAATCTTCATGAATTTAAGCAGTGAAGAGCTATTTTTGAGGCTGAGTTAAATAGTTGGTTATGAGGGTAATGAGAGGAGCTTAGAGAGTTGTGTGTGCCTTCTCTGCCATCTTGGCTCTGCCCCCAACTAGTCTATTTCTTAGCCAAAACCAAATGGTTTTGGTGACTGCTGCTTTATAATATATTTTTAGATCTGGTACAGCTAGGCCACCTTCATTAGATTTTTTTTTCATTAGTTCCCTTGAAAATCTTGACCTTTTGTTCTTCCAGATGAATTTTGTTATTTTTTTCTAGATCATTAAAAGTTTTTTGGGAGCTGATTGGTATAGCATTAAATAAATAGATTAGTTTAGGTAGTATTATCATCTTTATTACATTTGCTCGACCTATCCAAGAGAACTTAATGTTTTTCCAATTGTTTAGATCTGACTTTATGTGGAAAGTGTTTTGTAATTTTGCTTATTTAGTTCCTGACTTTCCCTTGGCAGATAGATTCCCAAATATTTTATACTATCAGCAGTTACTTTAAATGAAATTTTTCTTGGTAACTCTTGGATTTTGTTAGTGATATATAAGAATGCTGATGACGTATGTGGGTTTATTTTGTATCCTGTAACTTTGCTTTGCTAAAGGTTGGTTTATTTCTAATAGCTTTTTAGTAGAATCTCTGAGGTTCTCTATGTAAACCATCATATCATCTGCAGAGTGATAATTTGATTTCTTCATTACCTACTCTAATTCCTTTAATCTGTTTCTCAACTCTCATTGCCGAAGCTAGCTTAATGTACCATTATTAAGAAACTTTGGTTGTTCAGTTCTTTTTTAGTTGTGCCCAATTCTTTGTGATCTCATTATCTTGGCAAAAATACCAGCATAGTTTGCCATTTTCTTCTCCAGCTCATTTTACAGATGACAAAACTGAGGCAAACAGGATTAAGTGACTTCCTTAGGATCACACAACTAGTAAGTGTCTGAAGACAGATTGGAGTCAGGAAGGAGTCTTCCTAACTCCAGACCTGACACTCTATCCCTATGTCATCTGTCTTATTAAGAAACTTCCAAAGGCATGAATCCTTGCTGCAGGGACAGGGAATCTCAGCCATGTAACATGTACAGATTACTGTATTCTTAATCCCTTTTCTCAGGTTTATGATTATGGAGAATTTAGCAATTATCCACCATTCTGCTAAACTGTACAGGGTCACACACATATTTCTATTTCCCTAGAATTGAAATAAGTTAACTAACATACTCTCCTATGATTTCAGAGCAAAATTATAAAATTAATTAAGTTTTGATTATCAGAAGGTGATGTGAAATTCTTATTATCCTGAGGATTAAGTCAAGAAGTATTTGTTAAAACACTAAATTGTGCTAAGCACTCGACATTAAATAAAGCCAGTTCCTGCCTTCAGAGAGTTGCATTCTAATAAGTGAAAATAATACATAAAAAAGAAAGCTAAGGAGGTAGGGGAAATGTAGGTAAAGAGAAGGTACTGTGGTGGGATGGGATATACAATAGAGAAATAAGTTTAGAGAGTAAACAAAGAATGGAGCTTGGAGTAGGATAAAGGCATGAACAAGGCTGACCTGAACACTTCTAAAATAAAGGTTATAGAGGAAATTGACCAATCAGAGGGAGAGACTGCAAAGGTCTAAGGATATTCTAGGGTAAGAAGGCCCCAGGATCAATTAATTTACTAAGTGAGAAGTATATCGTTATGTAGATGTCCAGAGAATCAGGAATGAAACCCAGAGAGAAAGAAAAACATGGAGGATCAGTGGTGTTCATTCAAAGAAAAGCTATCTGGGATTCCATGACATCTTCAATTATAGAATAAAATTTTTCTTTGTGTGAATCTGAATGGAATGCTGAGCCAAGTGACCCAAACTTTTTATTGTCACAGGATAAGTATATAGAGACCCTTTATTCAACTAGCATTTTATTTAGTGCCTATTGTTTGCCTTATGTTATAGACTTAGGAATAGAAAAACTATAAAGGAAGTTAAGGTCCTAATACATGAAATAGAAAATGAACAAAGATAGAATACCAATATATGCCAAATACATTTTACAGAAATTTATACTACATGAATACAAGTAGAACCAGTGTGGGTGGGAAGTATCAAGAAGAAAATTTGAAACAAGTCTTCATATATATATGTATGTATATATATATATATATATATAATTTGAATACATAGTGAGAATGTGTCCTATGGAACCCAGCTTCTTAAACTGTGGTTTGCAACCCTATATGGTATATCATAATTGAATGTGAGGCTCATGAAGTTATGATTTATTATCAGTAAATGTTTGATTTGCAGGCCTATTTTGTATAACTATATGAACAAAGTCACATCAAATTTCGTTTTTAACAAAGCTTTTTATTTTCAAAATATATGCATGGATAATTTGACAACATTGATCCTTGCATAGACTTGTATTTCAGATTTTCTTCTCCTTCCCTTCTTCACCCCCTCCCATAGATGGTAAGGAATTCAATATATGTTGAACATGTTAAAATACATGTTAAATCCAATATGTATAAACATTTATACAATTATCTTGCTGCACAAGAGAAATCAGATTAAAAAAGGAAAGTAAATGAATAAGAAAACAAAATGCAAGCAAACAGTGACAATGTTATATTGTGATCCACATTCAGTTCCCACAGTCCTCTCTCTGGGTGTAGGTGGCTCTCTTCATCACAAGATCATCAGAACTGGCATCAATCATCTCATTGCTAGAAAGAGCCACATCCATCAGAATTGATCATTGCATAATCTTGTTGCTGTGTACAATGATCTCCTGGTTCTGCTCATTTCACTTAGCATCAATTCATGTAAGTCTCTTCAGGTCTCTCTGAAATCACCCTGCTGATTATTTCTTATAGAACAATAGCATTCCATAATATTAATATACCACATTATTCAGCCATTCTCCAACTGATGGGCATCCACTCAGTTTCCAGTTTCTTGCCACTACAAAAAGGGCTGCCACAAATATTTCACATCAAATTTCTTGGATGAAAAGGGGTAGCTAGTGGAAAAAGTTTAAGCCCTGTAGAAGATCAGGAGGAACAAAAACACTGAAGTAGAAATCAGAATTTTCTTTGCCCCAGATAGAAAGGAGACTGTTGTTTACCTGTTTGGCGTATTACAATAGATAGTCCCAGATTTAAACTCCAGTTGGAATCCTGGCACTGTGGCAAGAGCTCAGATAAATCATTTAACCTTGCTCTCAATTTTGCCTACCATAATTGTTGTTGTTTGTCCTTTGTTCTCCAGGGTATTTTGACTTGCCCGTGAATTGGATTTGTATGAGGCAGAGCTGCTGATTGTCTCACTCCCAAAGCCTGCTCCTGGTTTGCTAGACAGAAAAAGCAACATGCTACAGAGGGCAAAAAACAGAAATCAGAGTCAGAAAAACCACTTAATTAGTCACTTAAGGCATACCACTGACTACTCTAGCTTTGTTAGCTCAAGCTACTTAAGATTTAGAGACTGCTGGACTTGGAGTCAGGAAAATAAGTTCAAAACTAGTCCTAGACACTTAATAGTAGTGTGATCTGGGTCAGTCATTTGTGAACCTCATTTTGGGTTTTTTTTGGCAAAGATACCAAAAGAGTTTGCCATTTCCTTCTCTAGTTCATTTTACAGATAGGGAAACTGGGGCAAATAGGGCTAAGTGACTTGACCAGGATCACACAGCTAGGAATTGGAATTTGGCTCAGCATTCTATCCATTATGCTATGTAGTTGTCCTATTATTATTATTACTATTATTTACTTAATGTTTTAATGTTCAGGTAACTTTCTAAGACTTAAAGTTGCAGAGAAGATGTTGACTGGCTTTGGTAAAAGGATTATCCTTGTTGATGAGTCTTATAACAATGAAAACATGGATTCATTTCATATATACTAATAACTTGGAGAGAGGAAAGGCATTATAAGGTCACTCTGAACTAGAAGTAATTTTTGAGACCATTTAATCCAACCCTCTTATTTTCTACTTAGTAAAACTAAAATCCAGAGCAGTTAGGTAAAAATAATATTTGCTATACTCTCTTTGCCATATTGTTTTGAGAAAATTGCTTTGGACAGAAATATGGGGAGGTAAGGTTTAATATTGGCTTCAGTTTTACACAGTGTATTGATACATATGGACAGATAGGTGGCACAGTGGATCAAGTGCAGGGTCTGGGGTCAAGAGGATCTGAGTTCGACTTCAATCTCAAGCACTAGTTGTATGACCCTGAATAAATTACTTCACCTTCTTTGTCACAATTTTCTCATCTGTAAAATGAACTGATGGAGGAAATGGCAATTCACCCTAGTATTTGTGAAAAACCCCAGATGGGGTCACCAAAAGTCAGATATAAATGAAATTATGGAACAAGATGTTGTCTTATTATCATAGAGGAAAAACTAAAAAAAAAAAAAAAGGGAAAAGTTCTAAACCTGGGTTCAAAATGTAATTTATATAACTATAGTACAGCTAACATATCACTGGAAAGAAAATTATATGATGAGGACCTAAAGATATTAATATAGTGTAAGTTTCTATATGAGCTAGTGAGAGACATGGTCATTTCAGGCTGCCCTTCTAGAAGTACAGTAATCACTTTCTATGGTGATCTGCCCTCTCCCTCCATCCCAAATCTGGAAATCCAAATAAAATTATTTTAGGCTCTCCCTTAGTATAAGAAAAGAAGTATGATTTTTCTCTTTTTTCTTTTATTGGGTGTTTATAGCACTTTATTGTAAAATTTGGGTTGATATTTATACAATACTATACATATATTTAAAATATATATTTCTCAGTTTCTAAACTTTTTCTGTCATCCGCCGACCTTTGCCTGTTGTCTGCAGCTTCTTCAAAACTCCCCCCAAATTTCCACTTGAAGTTCTTATGTCAGTCTGCAATATATTGAAACTGAGACAGGGAAAGTAGTGATGTGGAAGGGATCATGCTACAATGTTCAGAACAGGAGAAGGGATGAGCCTACTAGTATCTATGCTCTGCTCTAATAGGACCATTACTGGGGTATTAGATCCACTTATAAGCAGTATATTTTAGCAGGGATGATACCAATCTTGTGTTATCATAGGGCGATCGAAAGGTCGAGCACTCTGAAATAATGTCTTGTGAATTTGTGTTGAAGAAAAGAGGAATATAAAAAGAGGAATATATGTCACCTGAAGAAGAGATTTGGGGTAAAAGTTTGGCAAGGGGATAACAAAAATTTTCTTCAAATATTTAAAGAGTTGTGTAGAAGATGGATTGGATTTGTTCTACCTAGCTCTGGAGAGCAAAACTGGACCAATGGAGAGAAATCTGGGAAGAACTTTTTGGTTCAATAAAAGGAAAAAAAAAAAAAGCCTAACAAGTTTAAGTTACTTTATGTGGTTATCTTGGGGGGACAGTGAATCAGTGAATCATCAGAATTCTGGATGACCACTTCTCAGGAAGTTCAAGCTTTCAGCATGGGGCTTGACCACATAACCTTTGAGTTCATCTGACAATTCTGATTTCAAGGATCTGCAGAAGAGATTAAAATTGGGAAAATAGGCAGATTTATAGAAATCCTATAAACTAACCATTATCTCATATTCAAATGTGCCAAGAACTAAGCCTTAATCTTTCTTTTTCCCCTCCTCTCTTTTTTTTTCTTCATGCTTGAAACAATATTGTTACTACTGTTTACAGTGTTCTTTGAGTTTGCTCATTTCATTCATCATTATTTTGTGCAAGTCTTTCCATGTTGTTCTAAAATTATTCAACTCATCATTTCTTATAGCACAATAGTATTTTAACATAATCGTATACCACACAACTTGTTTAGCCATTTTCCAAATGATAAGCATTTCTTTGCTTCAATTTCTACTTTGACATCATAAAAAGAGCTGTTTTAAACATTTTAGAATATATAAATTCCTTTCTATTTTTCCTAATATCTTTGGAAACAGTCAAGTAGTAATTACTGAGTCAAAGCATATAGGTAGTTTAATAATTCTTTTGTCATAAATCCAGATTGATCTCCAAAATTGTTGGTTTATTTCATAATTCCACCAACAATGAATTAGTTTCTCAATTTTTTCCACATCTTTTCCAACACTGATCAATTTCCCCTTTTATTGTTTTAGCCAATCTGGTAGGTGTAAAATAATATTGAAGGTTGTTTTAATCTTCATTTTTCTAATCAATAATGATTTAGAGAATTTTTTTCTTTTTTCTTTTCTTTTTTTTAACTTCTCCACCAAATTTATTTTTTAATTTATTTTACCCTTAGGGAATTTATTGATGGCTTGTTTAGTCTCTTTTTCTTTTTTTAAAATTATAGCTTTTTTATTTTCAAAATATATTCGTGGATAATTATTGACATTCACTCCTACAAAACCCTGTGTTCTAATTTTTTTCCCTCCTTTCCCTCAGCCCCAATCAGCAAATGATCCACTATGTTAAACATGTGCAATTCTTCTATACATATTTCCACAATTATCGTGCTGCACAAGACAAATCAGAACAAAGAGAGAAAAAAAATGAGAAAAATGAAAATGCAAGCAAATAACAAAAAGAGTGAAAATGTTGTGATCCACACTCAGTTCCCACAGTTTTCTCTGGGTGCAGACAATTTTTTTTATCCTAAAACTATTAGAATTGGTCTGAATCACCTCATTGTTGATGAGAGCCTTCCCTCTTTTCTTAACTGGAGGCCCAATAGGTGGGATTTGAACCCACATTTTCTGACTCCAGAACCAGTCTTCTTTCTATTATGCAGCACTGCTTCCTTAAATGTTCACTGTAAATTTAAATTTTGTCTCTAATATAAGACTTATCAGTGCTCAAAACAATGCTCATTTGCTTTTTTCTAGTTCAGAAAGTCCTATCCTACTCACTTATTATAAGAAACTAGATTTTGATAGGGAGACTATTTTAAAACAAGATTGTTGGGGAAGGAAAGAGGATAGAAAAGGCTGATCCATCCATGCTGAGAGTGCTAAATCTCTCCACAGAGCAAAGTTAGAGGGTCAAGAATAAAGTACTGGGTAAATATGATGGATCTCTTCATAAGCATTGCAAAATGTTTCTTCTCCACTCCACCTTTACACCAATACTACCACAAAAATTCTCAATGGTTTCATCTGGGAATTAAAAATCTGAAAATGTTTTTGCCTTCTCTGGCCACAAATACATAACAAAAGCAGGAATGTGCCTGGTCTAAATCCCCTTGAGACTGTATTGTTTCTAAGCTTCTCCTTCTGCCTTCTAAACAACTTAAAAAAAAAATAATAGCTTCTCATTTTTCTTCTTTTTTTAAACAATAGCTTATTTTGAAAATATATGCAAACATAATTTTCGATATTCACCCTTGCAAAACCTTGTGTTTCAAATTTTTTTCTTCTATTCCTCCCTCCTCCTCCCCTAGATGGCAAGCAATTGAATATATGTTAAAAGTTCAATTCTTCTATACATATTTCTATATTTATCATGCTGCACAAGAAAAATTAGATCAAAAAAGGAAAAAAATGAGAGAAAAAAAGCATAGCTTTTTATTTTTCAAAATACATGCAAAGATAATTTTCAACATTTGACCTTGCAAAACCTTGTGTTCCATATCTTTTTCCCTCCTCATTTTTCCCCTCCCCTAGACAGCAAGTAATCCAATATATGTTAAACTCGTGCAATTCTTCTATACATATTTATATATTTATCATGAGTCACAAGAAAAATCATATCAAAAGGGGAAAAAACTGAGAAAGGAAAAAACAAGCAAACAACAAGAAAAAGATGAAAATATTATGTTGTGATCCACTTTCAGTCCCCCTAGTCCTATCTGTGGATGCAAATGGCTCTCTACATCACAAGTCTATTGGAACTGGCCTGAATCACTTTTTGCCCTCAGCAGCTCTTGAAAGACCTTTTGAAACAGAGAAGCCGAGGGTGAGTATGGAGAGATGGTCTGGAGAGCCCTGGAAGTGCTTAGGACACCAGCCTTGAAAGCTAAAGCTGATTAGGCTTTGTCCAGGGTCAGAGACAATTAGGAAGGTTGAGGAAATGCCACCCTGAGCTCAAGTCAGGTTTGCCAAGAGAAAATCAAGTGGCTAAAGACCGGGAATTTGATTGCAAAGCTAAACAAGCCTGAAGGTACTAGTTATTTAGATAGGACTTTCTTAGTGCTTGGTACATAGATCAAAGGCCTGGCACTTAGGGTAAAGAATATTTTGCTGAAGATGAAAGGCCTTCTAGCAAATAATTTGATAAGAATTCTTGGCAGGAGAAGTGGGGAATCGGGGTGGAGACCAGAAAAGATATTTTTTCTTCCTAGGGAAGATTTCTAGAAGTCTTTATTTAGTCCCTGCTATGTGACAGACACTTTAAAAATATTATCTCTATGTACAGTGCCTACTGTGTGGCAGGCAGAATGCTCAGCACTTTACAGACATTATCTCATTTGAGCTTCACAACAACCCTGGGAGGTAGTTGTTGCTACTACTACTACACTACTATTATTATTAATGCCTATTTTCCTGTTGAGGAAACTGGGGCAAATTGAGATGAAGTGACTTGCTCAGAGTCACAAAACCGAAAATATCTGAATCCAGGCAGGTATAACTCTCTATCCATCTTAGTTGCTGTTTTACCTAGTTCTATGAAATCTTCCCCAAAGACCTGTGATATAGCCCTGGAAAATCTCAAGGCCTGAAGTTAAAAGGGCATGGCAGAGTTCACACTCTTCATAAAGTAAGAAAAATGCCCATAGCCTGGAACTCCCGCTGAAGCAAGAAGCCAGAAATTAAAAAAAAAAATCATACTATTTAATGCTTTGTGGAAATACATTTGATTGTTTCTGGGAGAAGTTACACAGCTATCAGAGCAGCATCTTGCAGAAGCTGTATGAGTAAAGCAGAATTGAATCAGCCCAAAGGAAACGGAAATATGCAGAATTAGAGAAGTCACCCCAAATGTTCATAGGATCTACTTGTGTTGGACCTGTGACAGAGCACTCTGAATTCATATTAGTCTGATCAGCCACAGTCAGACACACTAACTTGACACTAATATCTATGTGCTACAACAGAAATCAAAGATTACTATATAATGCATATTTAATCACCCAGTCTTTTAAATCATTTGTTTTATGTGTCTGTCCACAGATTTGATACTCCAAAAATGTTAAGATGATGTACCTCAATTACATAGCTCACATGAGACTTTATGGTGACTTTTCTTTTTTATACACATTAATTAGAAAACCCTAAATCATGATCAAAGAGCTTTATTTTTAAACCTTTAAGACCACTAAATATAGTTGTGCTTAGTTTTGTATTAAAAAGAATACTCCCCTCCCCCCAAAAATAAATAAATAAAACAAATCCTTTTGTTATTAACTTTAAGAGAGTGTAGTAGAAACAATATAGACTTTCAAGTGCAAAGTCTGCCTCACCCATTTACTATCTATTCAATTTTGGGTCAATCATTTAATCTCTCTATGTCTTATTTTCCTTATCTATAAATAGAAAGTGGAGTATGGCTTGATTAAATAATTTCTAAGTTTCATTTTCCTATATCATCTATCCTGTGGTGTTTATGGATTTGAAGTTTTATTTATTTTCAACAAGACTAAAAGTTTCTTAAATGGAATAATCCTGAAATCCATACATAAATCTAAATTTACATTTAGGAATAACTGCCTAAAAGGATTATTTTAAGAGGACCAATTGCCTCTCCCACAGAAAACAAAGAAAAAACAAACAGAAAAATGCTTTACCAACAAAACCAAATCTGTTTATTCCATATATCTCTAAAACTTTCCAACCTTAAAGCTATGTCTTTCAGTGCTCCTTGTAAAGTCAAAAATTAATAAATGTATGTAATAAATATTAGCTATTTGAATGCTGTTTAAGACTTTATAGAAAATTATTTTTAAAAGTTAAATTTGCTGCCCAAAGGAAGAAGTAACATATTGACCACTCATTAAACCCTTAGTAGAATTAGTTTTTCATGTTGGTAAAAAGATTGCTTTCTAGTTATAGTGTCAAAATATTTTTACACTAAAGTTGGGGGAGGGGAAAGAAGTAGAGAAAAAAATCACCCTTTAAAGACAAACTTTATTAGTCACTATTCCTTCTGTTCTTTGATTTCACCAAAACACTATTTACTTTTCTCTACATGTTAGGCACTAAAGCAATAAAAAAATCAGATTTAATGTTAACTAATGTTGACCACAGTGTTGCAATGACTCAAGATGATAGACTAGAGAAATATTAATCCAGGTTGGTTATTTAACGCTGGCATCATTTTTTTTAGACAGTTCATATGAGAAATTGGAGATCTTTGCTCACAGAAATGAAGCTTCTTGACATCATTTTGGTTTATCGCAGGCTTATCCTCATCATCCTCACCCCACTGCTTTTATTGCCACTGCCTTTAATAATCCAAACCAAAGTAAGTAAATGATGAGAAAATTGTTCTCTTGACTAGTATCAATTGCCTTGTGTTTTCATTGTATGATTTACCTGATTCAGATTTGAATGTGCTGAAATTATTGGTGTTTCAAAATTTACTTGGATCATAGACCTTTATCCATTTTTGCTTCTTAGTGATTAAGATTAGCTCTATGAGAAGACAATTTTGAGATTAACATCATTTTAACTAACAGGAATGTTCAATTAACCAGATTTTTTTTTTTTTTTGAATTAAGATTTTGTGAGAATATAGGGAAAAAAAGTGAGACAAAAGGTTGAATTGGGATGAATTGAAAAGGTGACTTTTGCAAAATATCTTTAAATCAGATTTATCTCCTCTATTTCAAGGGGAAAGCCAGCTTTGGAGTTGATATATAAATTATAGTTCCAGCTGTGATGTTTATTTGCTATGTGACCATGGCAAGTTCCTCAAGTTACCTAAGCCTTTATTTCTTTATCTGTAAAACAGGGATAGTGGTATGTAAAATGGTGTTCATAATAATTACAGTATTTCATAAAGCTGTTGTGAGGGAAATGTTTATAAATGTGAGTTGTTACTTCTTTGTTCTTTACATGTTAAGTTCTCTGTTTTTTACATGTCAAGTGGATATATGTCCGTATTCAATTGTGAGAATTAAATGAGACACTGAGAATGAAATTGCTTCGGAAAATGTAGTATTATTCCTCATATAAAAAGTAAGCTAATCACAATACTACATCCAAGTTAGATTTTACTCTGATTCATATGACATTCTGCTTAAATATTATTCTCTATTAAAGTGTAATTATTTGAGAATTAAAAGAATAATTAAATTGACACAGACATACATAAAAGCAATAGACCCGATTTAGCTCTGTTTTCTTTCTTAAATATAGGCAGAAGATTTTGTCCATTCAGAAATAAAAATGAAGTTTTGGCAGTAGAATTTTCTTTCAATGATAAAATGATAAACAGAAAAAGCATTTATCTCATAAAGAGATGTATTGTAAATAATGTCTATGGTGTCTTTAGTGTGGGCATTTTTTAGTATGGTTTGATAGAAAAGAGATAAGTTTTAGAATCCTAAGTTGTTTATTCAGTTGTTTTGGCTGTGTCCAAGTCATCGAGAACTCATTTGGGGTTTTCTTAGCAAAGATACTGGAAAGGTTTTCTATTTCCTTCTCCAGTGGATCTATTTTGTCAGGCAATCAGGTTAAACGACTTGAGTAGGATCACACATCTATGAAGTATCTGAGGCTGGATTTGAATTCAGGTCTTCTGATTTCAGTCCCAGTGCTCTATTCACCAGCTGCCTCCTGGAGTCATAATCCTACTTATTACTTTATATTTATGTGACATCAATTAAATCATTTTAATTTGTGTGTGAGTTGCTCACTTGTAATGTGAGTGAATTAGACTAGATTAAGCACTCTGGTGAGTATAAAGTACTATCACCAATATCAATCACACATTTGCATTTTGATAGTAGTAGCATGTGTTGCTATGGTCAAAATAATTTAGTACTAATTAGCTAAGCTTTGAGATGGGGGAGAGGGGAAGGAAATAAGCCTCTCTCAACTCAGTCAGATGGTTCATTTTCTTGAACTAGAAAAGATTTGAAGATCAGAAACAACTATGAGAACCTACCTAATGCTATACCAAGGTATTGATCACCATCTAATGAATTTCTTTTGGTCATAGCAACTCATTAAAATATCCACTAAGTCATAGAGGAATTACAGCAAAAATCAGCATTGAAAGAATCGTGGGTTTTTTAATATTTATTTTTGAAAGTAAGACAGTCTTTTATATTTGGAATTTTTTCATCAGAAGAGAATTCTAACCTAAGAAATTCCTGTTGATCATTTATTAATTAGTGAATGAACTTTATTCTTGAGAATTTGAACAAGTATCGTATATATTTTTAAATTGAGACTTTTATTAGTGAAACACATATTTTTCTTCAATTATTTCCTCTTTAAACTTAGCTGCAGTGGTTTTGTTTGTAAAAAAAAAAATCTTTAAAAATTTTATGCAAATAAAATTGTCCATTTTGTCATTTGTGAGCCACTCTTTCTCGTTTGCTCCTGAACTCATCCCTTAATCATAGATCTGAGAAGTACCTTCTTCCTTAGTTTTCTAATTTGTTTATAATGTGACCTTTTAATGTACTAGTTATCCATTTGGAGTTTATCTTGATATATGGTATCATATTTCTGCCACAATGATTTTGACTTTTCCCAGCAGTTTTATCAAATAGTGAATCTTTAACCCAGTAGTTGGAATCTTTGTGTTCATTGAACTTTAAGCACCAATCAACCCCTTTATCTTTTAACTAGTACCAAATCATCTTGATGATTACTATTTTATAGACTAGTATGAAGTCTGGAACTCTTTGGTTTCATTCACACCTTTTTCCCTCAAAATTTCTTTTTAAGATTCTTAAGGGCTTGGGGAGAGGGTTGATTTTGTTTTTATTAAGAAGGTTAAGTAAGATGGGAGAAAGAAAATAAATATTTGTTAATTTTTAAAAAGTTTTAAAGAAAAAAGTGAACAATCTCCCTAGTTTTGTTTTCTTACTTTCTTTCATATGAACATAAAATTCAAAATGTGAAACAAATTTCCATTTCAAGAAAGTCTATATAATAAATACTACACACTGTGTTCATAGCTGTCCATGTTTCCTTGCTTCTTTATAAGGTTTTTTTTGTTTTCTGCTGTACACTTTTTACTGTATTTTATATAAACACATACACATATGTACATATACACACATATATATTTATATATCTGATATATACACATATATAAAATCACATACGTATATACACATACTTAGACATCTATAGTCATACAAAATATATTCATATACATCTATGTAAGGCCATACTGAGCTTGCTTGTTTTGTTTTTCTGAAGGTGACTAATCCTTCATTATTCCAAGTATTTTTAATTTTTTCTACTAACTTATCATTTCCTACACCACAACAATAGTCTAACCTTATGTTATCTATGGATTTTAAATATTTAAATATTAAATACATAAACAATATTAATTAATATGGCTAACATATAATATAGTTTCCCTATATTTGATTTTAAATCTATTTTAGCTTTAAGATCAACAATTAATACTACCCCTGTTTTTTTTTCTAATAAATTTGACTCCTAATCATTATTATTATGTTTCTGTTTTTTTCCAAGTCTGTTTCAATATCATTTATTTTGGATTGAGAAAAGTAAATAAGAGCTAAAACTAGTCATGACAAAGCAACACTGTCTCTTTGGCCCTACTCAGCTTTTTATAACCTTTGACTTACTGAAATGTCTGAAAAATTGATTGCTCTTTTTATTCTCAAGTACTTCAGTGAGATATTTGATCCAAATTCTTTGACAAAGAAGACAAGTAAATAAAAGCACTTATGTTGAAACAAAATTATTTTCTTAGAAAATGTGTAATTGGTACATGATGTACCATTGGCTTTTCTATGGAGTCTTGGCTATAATGTACATGGCCCTTGTGGAAAGTTAAAGGCATGAAATCAGGTGGCATTTGATGAAATGTTTTCCTTTTACCTTCCCTTCCAATCAAGCCATTTGTGAAAACTCAATTAATGGTAATGAAAGGCTTTTTCCTTATACAATAAAGTAATTTCATTTTTGGCTACTTTTAAATACATATTTAATCATTCAATCAGCCACTAATTAAACTCAAAGAATAATGTCTTATAGTAACTTACAAAAAAAGCAGTATGTTTTTGAAAAGAATGTATCTTTTGGTATAGGATTGTTGTTGTTGTTGTTGTTTTTAAAAGTCTTTATCTGGGGAGGTGCGGGGGGGCGGGGAGCAGGGAGAAGACTATAAAACTGGAAATATGCCATTCAAGTAGACACAGATCAAGTTAATATAAATTTCAGTGGACTAAAACTAGACAACTTTCAAAATGAACCCCAATTATGCAGAATTAGGATCATTGGTTGAAAGTTGTGAAAGCATGTTTAGGCTTGACTGAGGAAAAGATCTTAATGATTAGAATTGTCCCAAAGTGGGATGAGTGGCCATCAGTGATAGTGAGTGGACTCCCTATGGCTTTCCAACAGAGGCTAGATGAATATTCGGAGATGATATGGTGGAGAGGATTCCTAATCATGTACAAGTGAAACTAGATGTTTTTCTGATGGCCAGTTTAGGTTCATGGAGATTAATTCAAACATCCTTTCTTCCAATTTATTATTATGAGAGAGGGAGAGAGAGGAAGGAGAGAAAAAGAAAAGAAGAGAGCTGGGGAGAAAAGAGAGAACAGAGAGACAGAAACAGAAAGCAAACCATAGCCATGAAATTACACTTATGTAGACTTATCAGTTGGTTTGCTGATTTTTCTATTTTTCAACTGCTAGCTGTATGATTGTAAAAACAGCCTGAAATAGCCTCATATTAACTATCATGGTCTGAACTACTATGATAAAATCTCTGAATTATTTAGCTATATTATTATTTTTCATTTTTAGTGTAATCTTATGCTTTTACTTCACCTTCATTTATGACTATATCTCTTAACTTCCCTGCCCAATAAGCCATTCTTGGTTTAAATTTTTTTTTAAAAAAGAGGGAATAAAAAATCAATTCAGCACCAACTAATATATGAGCAATGCCTGGCAATATGTGTAATATTCTTTACCCATAGTCTTCCACTTCTGAAGAAAGAAACAGGGAGTTAGCTATTTAATATTTAAGGATATTTTATCTCTCAGAGAGGATTGTCAGGCTTTCTAGTTAGAAGGAACCTTACCAATAATTTTAAATTTAAATTTAAAATAATCTTTTAAAGACATTCATTAGTACCAGTCATGTCCAACTCTTCATAACTCTGGGGTTTTATTGGGAAAGATATTAGAGTGGTTTGCCATTTCCTTTTTCCAATTCATTCTACAGATGAGGAAATTGAGGCAAATAGGATTAAGTGATTTGTCCAGGGTTACACTGCTACTAGGTATCTGAAGCCGGATTTAAACTCAGATCTTCTTGACTCCAAGTCTGGAGCTCTATCTACTTCACCACCTAATTCCTCATTTTAAAGATGAGGAAACTATAATTCAGAGAATTGAGATGACAATTCTAAAATTGTAGCAAGTTGCTGCACAAGAATTCAAATCCAAGTTTTTTGCCTCTACTCCAAAGCTCCATTAAATTACTTAGCATTAAAAAAAAAAAAGTATTCATCAAGATTAATTATTCTTTGTAACAGTTAATGATCAGCTTTTGATATTTTACTTTTAATGAAAATAGCTTATACAGGCTCAACTGTAGATATGGTCAAATATATTGTCATCGTGTCCTCAAATAATCTTGTATTTTTTTTTAGTAGAAGTAAAATTTAGGAAAGTCCAAGTAGTTTAGAGAAAGGCTTCTATTCTTTAAGGGAAATGATCCTAACCTGTAGAGATGTTACTGAACTAATTAAATTGAAGGGTGATAATATCATATAACTTGATGTATATTGCAAGATCCCCCTCCTGCCTAAATTATCTTCTTTATACAGCTATCACGGTATCACCTTTCTGTTCTATGTGGAAAGAAAATCTTGCTATTTTTCATTTTTAGTGTAATCTTATGCTTTTACTTCATTTTTTAGAGATAAAAATTGGAATATTAACACTAATATGCCATTATTTACTACTTGAAAGGGAAGAAAGCCTCTCCCATTAGTGTGTCAGCATGGATTAATTTATTAGATTACCAAATTATAATTATTTGGAAAGAAATGCCAATTCTTGCTTGTTGTATTAGTGTGTGTGCGTGCGTGTGTGTGTGTGTGTGTGTGTGTGTGCGTGCGTGTAATTTGGGAGAGATAAGTTTTTAATGGAGTTATATGGTAAGTTGTGAGGGAAATACAATAATAAGTCTCAGGGAAGCATAAAACATTAATTGGGGAGGACTTGCTCCAGATGTTGGAGTGCTTTAAGTAGTCATGAGGGATATGATGAGGAAAGACTTCACCTACTTCAAAGTTTTGCTTACAGTCTTTCCCATCATCTGGGGCCATCTCCAGTCATCTGATTTAAATATTGCCCTTGAACTCAGATGACTCCAGATGACAGCATAAGTCTGCTAACTTTGTAGCCTCCCTCCCTTAAATCCAATTCATTTGCAACACTTGTTATCACCTTTCCGATTTTATGGTCCTCTTCAAGAAAAACATACAACAACAACAACAACAATACAGTTAGCCCCAGGGCCCACAGATATCATGGATTCTTTTGATATCAACAGAATTTTAAGATTGTTAAAAGGCAAGTAGGGCAATCAGAAATTCTGTCATTCATTCCTAAACTGAAAAATGCTAACAGAATTCAAAGGAAGAACAGATAGATCTTGATGCTAATTTTTACATGTCCAGGGCATTTTAAATGTGTGTGTGTATATATGTGATGGATGACCCCTTTGGCAGTCTGAGGAAAGTTATGGTAGATTTTTTAAATACTTAAAATACATAAGATCACAAAAGAAACCAGTTAAATACAAAAAAAAAAAAAAAACCCAAAATGTCTAAACAAAAATTTTAAGTTCATAGACAGCAAAATCAGGGAATTCATAGGAAATATGAATTTTTCTATTTTTTCAACCTAATCCATGATTTTGTCCAATGGTCAGCCTTCTACCACTGCTACTTACAGTCACTTAGTCTGTAATTTAAAACCTTAAAGAGTTGCTTGGGATAGAAAGATTAAGTGGTTGGCCCAACATGACATAGCTAGTACCTCTCAGAGCCGAGACTTGCAAACAGGTCTTCTTGACCCCAAGTCCAACTCTCTATCCCAATTCTTTGTATTGTATATATTGTTTGAAATCTCAGTAGAACAAGCAGATAAAAAGAAAAGGAAAAAAACGGAGAGCAAGGCAACCCCAACCTTAAAAATTTATCGTAGAGCTGAAAAGTGATATTAATTTTTTAAAAAGTATATTCATTTTACTCTGTGTCTTTCATTTGTAAGCAATCTCCATATGTATTTTTAAAAATTCACTTAAGAGAGGAAAGTATGAGGGAAAGAAAATAAATATTTACTAATCAGGAGCAAAAATGAAATAAAATTCTAAAAAAATAAAATTTTGCTGAATTGAGAAATTGAGACTTCCTTGAAATTTATTTTACTGAATGTTAATTCTGGGAAAGACTTTTTTAAAAATTAATTAATTTATTTTATAATAACTTTTTATTGATAGAACCCATGCCAGAGTAATTTTTTACAACATTATCCCTTGCACTTACTTCTGTTCTGATTTTTCCCCTCCCTCCCTCCACCCCCTTCCCTAGATGGCAAGCAGTCCTACATATGTTAAATATGTTGCAGTATATTCTAGATACAATATATGTATGCAGAACCAAACAGTTCTCTTGTTGCACAGGGAAAATTGGATTCAGAAGGTATAAATAACCTGGGAAGAAAAACAAAAATGCAAACAGTTTACATTCATTTCCCAGTGTTCTTTCTTTGGGTGTAGGTGCTTCTGTCCATCATTGATCAATTGAAACTGAGTTAGGTCTCTTTGTCAAAGAAATCCACTTCCATCAGAATACATCTTCATATAGTATTGTTGTTGAAGTGTATAATGATCTCCTGGTTCTGCTCATCTTACTTAGCATCAGTTCATGTAAGTTTCTCCAAGCCTCTCTGTATTCATCCTGCTGGTCATTTCTTACAGAACAATAATATTCCATAACATTCATATACCACAATTTACCCAGCCATTCTCCAATTGATGGGCATCCATTCATTTTCCAGTTTCTAGCCACTACAAATAGGGCTGCTACAAACATTTTGGCACATACAGGTCCCTTTCCCTTCTTTAGTATCTCTTTGGGATATAAGCCCAATAGAAACACTGCTGGATCAAAGGGTATGCACAGTTTGATACCTTTTTGGGCATAATTCCAGATTGCTCTCCAGAATGGTTGGATTTGTTCACAACTCCACCAACAATGCATCAGTGTCCCCGTTTTCCCGCATCCCCTCCAACATTCATCATTATTTTTTCCTGTCATCTTAGCCAATCTGACAGGTGTGTAGTGATATCTCAAAGTTGTCTTAATTTGCATTTCTCTGATCAATAGTGATTTGGAGCACTCTTTCATATGAGTGGTAATAGTTTCAATTTCATCATCTGAAAATTGTTTGTTCATATCCTTTGACCATTTATCAATTAGAGAATGGCTTGATTTCTTATAAATTAGAGTCAATTCTCTATATATTTTGGAAATGAGGCCTTTATCAGAACCTTTAACTGTAAAGATGGTTTCCCAGTTTGTTGTTTCCCTTCTAATCTTGTTTGCATTAGTTTTGTTTGTACAAAAGCTTTTAAATTGATATAATCAAAATTTTCTATTTTGTGATTAGTAATGGTCTCTAGTTCATCTTTGGTCACAAATTTCTTTCTCCTCCACAAGTCTGAGAGATAAACTATCCTATATTCCTCTAATTTAATTATAATCTCATTCTTTATGCCTAAATCATGGACCCATTTTGATCTTATCTTGGTATACGGTG
This sequence comes from Antechinus flavipes, assembly GCF_016432865.1. NCBI lineage: Eukaryota > Metazoa > Chordata > Mammalia > Dasyuromorphia > Dasyuridae > Antechinus > Antechinus flavipes. The sequence goes on from NC_067402.1 coordinate 121,783,806, forward strand.
TTGTGTGGGTCCATGCCTAATTTCTGCCATACTAATTTCCAGTTATCGCTGGGAAAGACTTTTGAGATTATCTAGTCTAAGCTCCTAATTTTACAGATGAGGACTAAAAGTCAAAGAAGTTAAATAACTTAAAATCACACAGCTAGTTAACCAAAAAAACAGTAGTGTCTTGGTGCCAACTCTAATATTCTTTTCAAGATATAAAATGACTAAATTTTTCATACATGTAGAATAACTAAAAATTAAAGAAACACTGTTGCTTTCCTCTCAACTCTCCCCTAATTGTATCAATAAAAATTTGTTAAATATTTACTATATGCTAGGTACCATGCTAAAGATTGATGATTTAAAAAGAGGTAAAAATCAGTCCCTACCTTCAAAGAAACAATATGAAAACATGCAAATAAATCTATATGAAGCAAGCCAAGTAAAAAAGAAATAATTAAAAAGTCTTACCTCTCATTTTCTCCTTTCTCTCCAAATACTATAAAAATAGATAGGTCTGATCTGGTTCCTATTGCCTTAAACTTCTTGGGAGTTTTGTAAAGAAAAGAAAAAAATCTTAAAAAATCAGTAAATGTATTGTAACATGTGTCTGGCAAATGATACCACACTTTACTATGTGCAGGATGATACATTATGGACTAAGTGATGCAGTGGATTGGAGCATTAGGTTTGAAATAAAGAAGATTCATCTTCATGAGTTCAAATCTGGCCTCAGGCACGTAATAGCTGTTTGATCCTGAGCTACAAGATCAATACTCTGGTTCTATCAGAATCTCAAGTCTGTTAAAAGGCAAAGTAAGACTGTCACTAAATCCTACAAATAAATGATCTGAAGAAAGAAACAAAAATGATTACAATTCTTTGCCAAGAAAATCTCAAATGGGGTCATAAAGAGTTGGACTAAAAATGAGTAAACTAAATATTAGGATACCTTCCTTTCCATGCAAATCAGGATAAAGAATTTTTCAGTCATCAGGAAATGGGAAATACTGGAGAAGACATCCATATACAAATGATGAAAACAGAGAAGTAGACTTAGTAAGAGGAAACAGAAAGAGAGGTGTCAAAAATCAAAGGGATTATATCTAATGCCATTATTGATTAGGTATGAAAGTTCAAAAATCAGTTTGTTGTGAAAGATTTTAAGTATTTTATTTTAACCTATTTTCTCCCTTGAGTGAATTGCAAGTAGAAGGGGTGAGTTCTATTCTTATAGGCACTGGTTTTCATGGTAGTCAATGGTACCTTAATCTGCATGGATGTTATTTAAGATCCAAATAATGACAACCCATGGACTCTGGCTTTATTTTGCTACTAAAAATATTGATTCTAACATTGACCAGTCTAAACATACACATTAACTACCTTTGAATACTTGGTCCTTAGTCATTTCAAGGTAACCCCAATCCTGACTTCATTTTCTATTTTCTTTTTCCATTTCCTTCATGCTTGTGCATGATTCTGGTGAAAATTAAACTGATTATTTGCAACATTTTTTTGTCTATACAATAAACTTTTCATTTTTCCTTGGTTGATATTCTATTGTATGTTCCACAGCAACTATTCCAAATTCCCTCTACTGTTCTAAGATCCATTTTGTTACCTTTTTCTTTTCCCCTTCCCTATCAGCAGAAAACTTCACCTCCTATTTTATTGATAAAATAGAATTTATCAACCATGAGCTTAATTCTTATTTCAATAAACCTCCTCATTTCTTGTGATCTTTTTGTTCTAGACTCTCAAAAGGTGAGGCCAGCCTTTCCACTTGTGTTCTTTATCCCATATCTACTTTTTTTCTCCTCTCTTCTCTTTAATCTCTCCTTGCAATTAATTTGATTCTTGCCTTTCTTTTACTTCTTATTCAGCTGGTATCAAGTCCTATTATTACCTCCAAATATTTCAAGGATCTATACCCTTCTCTTTATTCACAAGTAAGTCTTTCAACACAGGTGAATGATACCTTTTATACCCATAAAATCTTACATAATACTTTTTAATAGTTCTCTGGTGCACTTCTGTATTATTTCATGATATATTTATTTGTGTAAGTTTCTTATTTGATTAATAAGTAGAAAGAACCACAAATGCAGTTATTGTGTCTTACCTAATCTTTCTATTTCCTTTAGTACCTAGAATAATTCTCAGCATACCATTGGCATTTAATCAATATTTAATTGAATTGAAAAACTGTGGGATACCACTAAAAAATAATAATATCCTTCATTTCCTCCTGGCTGTAAACATGCTATGGTTCAGTGTTTGTGCAGACCCTTCTTGCCAAGGTATGTGGTCACAGCTACCTTTAACCCAAGACACTAATTGAGAATTAATGCCTGTCCACATTGAGCCTGTATGTAATTGACCTTGTCTGTGGAGAATCAATTTTTCAAGTTTATGAGTTTTGAGATGAAAAGAACTTTGGAAGGAAATACACTATGTACTGGTAAAAATTTGCTATAGATCAGCAGTTGAGAAATACTGATCTTGCTGAGTTCTCTGTCTCTGAGGAATACTGCATTGTAATCATCCTCATAAGGATACTATAAATCCTTCTCCTAAAATCTTTAGAGAAGACAATTCAATGATTTCAAAGTGGATGCCAGCGCCTCTCTACTCTTGCATTTAGGATATGTATTTTTATATTTATTCTTTCAAATCCATTCTCCTATTTGGCTTACATTTCTACATACAATTGCAAGTCCATATACCTTCATCTCATGCTTAGTGGAAATAAATAGATTTTCATCATACATGCAAAATATTCAAAAAGAGTTTAAACTTACTTTTAACTTACATCTTCAACTTTCTTTTTTTTTATTACAACTTCCTCAAATTCTGTATTGTGAAAATAATTTGTTACTAAGGGTAGCCACTACAATGATGGGACAACCAACTTGGATAACAATCCAGGATCTTAGCTTAATTCCCCATTATGGTGGGTCACCTCTCTATGAGCTTCTATAGAATGATTTCCAGTTTTCATGACCTTGCAAATATATTTTTTCTGTTCAATATGATTTCTGCACTTGTGGACATGATTAATGTGGGAATTTGTTGTGCTCTACTATGCATATTTGCTAAAAGGGTATTGTTTTGCTTTTGTTGTTTTTTCAGTGTGTATAAGGGAAGAGAACATATGAGAGAGGGTAAATAAGTGTTTTTTAATTGAGAAAAAAACATGTTATGAAGACATTAACAACAAACAACAGCTAACATATGAGTACTCACTATGTTTAATGCACCAGGGGATGGGGAGAAGGGAAAGGGGAAGAGAAAGAAGGATGGAGGGAGGAAGAAGAAAGTGTTTACAGCCTCTTCCCTTAAGGAGCTTATAATATCAAGGACAAAGGATATATAACTTGTATCCAGATAAGTATATAATGTTAAGAAAAATGTGTTAACAAAAGAGAAATGAAGACAAACTATTCCAAGAAAAATTGGAAAACTGGAGATCAATTCAGCTATGAGATTTCAGGGAAGGTTCCATGATGGAATTGGTATATAAATGTGTAATCATAGTATAGTAGGCAGGGAAACTGAGGAAAGAGAAGTTTGTTTTCAAGAGCCTATGCCTTTTTACCATGTTATAAAATATTAAAAAAAAAATCATTAATGGAATTGAAAAGAGTAGCTGGACAGTGGCTAGTCAAGGATTGATGTTAACATATTAATACCCTATTGCCTATTATCTATTCCTTACTTGATATGAATGTATATTCACAGGATTGGAAGAGACTTTCCACTCCAGTTTTTCCCCTCCCTCTACACATAGTCAACAGAAGGAAACAGGTTTAAGGAGATGAGGAAAGAGTGTATCTCAGAAATGGAGGGATAGATTCTGTAATAAATACACAAAGGTAGGAGATAGCAGGTTAAGGTCAAATAATAGTTAATAGTCCAAAGATTAGTTAATAGTTTGACTGGATTGCAGAATGAATGAAGTAATGTAAAATAAAGGTAAAAAAGGTAAGTTACAATGAGAATATAAACTCTATAAGGAGTTTGTATATTAGCCTAGAGGTAATGGAAAAGTCATTAAAGGAAGGCAATGGTATAGTGGAAAGAGGGCTAGATTTGGAGACAACTAAAAGAGCACAAAAATTACAGATGCCACTCACTCCATACTCTGTGAAGAGTAAAATGGATTCTGAAAACTATGGACAATGATCTAAATTTTGATTCTCAACAAAATTAGAAATTATATTTCATCCAGGAGTGGAGACAAGATGGTAGAGTAAAGTCAGAAAGCTGCTCGACCTCTCCTGGTTTCCCTCTAAAAACACATGAAACGAAGCCTCTGATCAGAGGCTGACAGAATGAAATCACTCTCCAGTTCAATAGACTGAAAAAAACTCCAAGAAAGATCAGTCTCACTGAGGTGAAAAGGGTGTTCAGCCTAGGTCAAATAGACTTTGGGAAAGCTGGTGGAAGAATATTAATCTTAGAGAATCAGCAACTAAGACCCTCAGTCATAGCTCAGTAGAGAAGCAAATTAGTGGGGCAGCTTCCAGTCTCAGCTCAGAAGGCAAACTCTGGGAAACCAGGCTGAAAGCTATCCCCTGCAGTGAGCAAGACCCCACACACAAGGGGTGCCTGTACTCAAAGCCAAGCTCAGAGCTGCCCAAGAAGCTTGGGACAGTACCAGGAGTAGAGCTCTACCTTAAAAGTAAAAAAGAGGAAATACCAAAAGAAAAGGAAAGAAAGTGAGCAAGAAACAGAACTTTGACCATTGAAAGCTACTACGGTGACAGGGCAGACCAAAACACAAACTCAGATGAGGAAAGAATGTCCACAGAGAAAATCTCAAAGAGTGATATAAGTTGGTCTGAAGCCCAAAGATGCTTCTTGGAAATGCTCATAAAAGACTTCAAAAAACAAATAAAAGAGAGAGAGAGGAAAAAATGAGGAAAAAAATGAAAGGTATTCTTGAGCGAGTCAATAGTTTGGAAAAGGAAAGAAAAAAAATTATCTGAAGAAAAAAATCTTCTTCAACAGTAGAATAAACCAAATGGAAAAAGAGATACAAAAGATAACTGAAGACAATCACACATTAAAAACTAGAACAGGACAAATGGAAGCTAATGAATTTATGAGATAGCAACAATCAATTAAAAAAAAACTAAAAAGAAAGAAAAATTGAAGAAAATGTGAAATACCTCATTGGCAAAAGAGCTGACCTGAAAATAGATCTAGAAGAGACAATTTAAAAATTATTGCCCTACCTGAATTTCATGACCAAAAGAAGAATATGGATAGCATTCTACAAGAGGTCAATAAGGAATTCTAGAAATGGGGGTGGGAGGGAATACTCATTGAAAGAATTCATTGACCCCTCTGGAAAGAGATCTCACAAGAAAAACCCCAAGGAACATTGTTGTGAAACTCCAAAACAATAATCTCAAGGAAAAAAAAAATAGTATAAGCTGCCAGACAAAAATGATTCAAATATCAAGGAGCAATAGTCAGGACTATCCAGTAACTACCAAGCAAGATTCAGATCATCTTTCGAGGAGGAGATGGTGCTTCAATAAAGTAAGAGACTTTCAATAATTTCTATTGAAAAGACCTCAACGGAAAATTGAATCTACAAACACAGGACTCAAGAGAACCATAGAAAAAGAAATGGGGAAAAGATTTATTATTTAAGGGATAAACTTTTTACATCCCTAGATAAATGAATGATATCTATAACTCTGAAGAACTGTACCTGTCACTGGGCAGGCAGAGAAGGGCATTACATAGACTGAGGGTATGGTTGTGAATGCACTCTGATGTGATAAAATCAAAGAAAAAGACATTAAGGGATGGGAAAAGGTCTATACTTGAAAATGAGGAAAGGGAAGGTATAATGGGACAATTAGTTCATACTAAGAGGCTCAAAAGACCTATAATAATGGATGGAAAAAAGGGAGTGGGGTGACCATTGTCTAAAGCTTGAGTTCATCAGTTTTGGCTCTATGAAGGAATACTTTAATCATTCAGTTGGATATAGAAATTTATTTAATCCTACAAAGAAGTAGGAGGAGAGAGAAAAAGAAAAGGGAGGGACAGGATAGAAGGGAAGGCAGAAATATTAGGGAAAAAATGTAAGGAGCGGGAAAAGTTTATAATAGAAAAGGTAGTGGATAGAGTGAGTTAAAAAATTACTAAGAGAAGGAAGGAGTGAAGATAGGAGCTAAGGTAGATAGAATGGGTTTAAAAACACAATTTAGAGAAGTGGGAAGAGTAATAGGAGATAAGGTAGTGGATGGGGTGAGTAAAAAAAAAAAACACAACTTAAGGACAGGATGGAAAGCAAGAAATATACAAGGGAGAAAAATAGGAAGGAGGAAAATACATGAACTCTCCCATAAAATGGAAGCAAGTAGCAGAGTGGATTGAAAAAAAACAGAATCTTACTATATGTTGTTTACAAGAAACATATTTGACACAGAGTAAAGGTAAAAGGCTGAAACAGAATTTATTATACTTCAGTTGAAACAAGAAAAGCAAAGGTAGCGATTCTTATCTTAGATAAAATGAAAGTAAAAATAGATCTTATTAAAAGAGATAAGGAAGGAAAGTACATCTTGCTAAATGGTGGCATAAATAATGAAGCAGCAACAATACTAGATATGTGTGCACCAAGTGATAGAGTAGGCAAATTCCTAAAGAAAATTTTAAGCCAGTTACAGGTAAAACTAGATAGCAAAACTATTCTAGTGGGGTAGCTCAACCTTCCCCTCTCAGAATCAGACAAATCCAACCACAAAATAAACAAGAAAGAAGTTAGGCAGGTTAATAGGATCCTTGAAAACCTAGGTGTGATAAACGTCTGGAGAAAACTGAATAGGGACAGAAAAAAATACACCTTTTTTCTTGGCAGTATATGGCACCTACATAAAAACTGGCCATATATTAGGATATAAAAACCTCACAATTAAATGCAAAAAGTCAGAAATAGTAAATGCTCCCTTTTCAGACCACAATGAAATAAAAATTATACTCAGTAAAGGGCCAGCAAAAGGTAAATTAAAAACCAATTGGAAATAAAGTAATCTAATTCTAAAGAATAAATGGATCAAACAACAAATCACAGAAACAATTCATAATTTCATGCAAGGAAATGACAATAATGAGACAACATAAAAAAGCCTATAGGATGCATCCAAAACAGTTTTTAGGGAAAGTTTTATATCTCTACATAGCTACATAAAAAAATAGAAAAAGAGAAGATCAATGAAGTAGGCATGCAACTAAAAAAGCTAGAATAAAGCAAATTAAAACCCCCCAATTAAATACCAAATTTGAAAATTTGAAACTCAAAAAAGAGATTAATAAAATAGAAACTAATAAAACTATTGAACTAATAAACAAAACTAAGAGTTGGTTTTATGAAAAAACTAACAAAATAGATAAATCTTTGGTTAATATAATCAGACAAAGCAAAGAAAAAAAAATCAAATCACCAGCATCAAAAATGAAAGGGGTGAATTTATTACCAATGAAAAAAGAAATTAAAGCAATAATTAGGGGCTATTTGCCCAACTTTGTGGCAGCAAGTCTGACAATCTAATTGCAATGAATGAATATTTACAAAAATATTCATTGCCCAGGTTAACAGAAGAGGAAATAAAATACTTAAATGGTCCTATTTTAGGAAAACAAATTGAACAAGTCATTAATGAACTCCCTATGAAAAAGTGTCAAAGGGATTCACAAGTGAATTTTACCAAACATTTAAAGAACAATTAATTCCAATACTATGTAAACTATTTGGAAAAACTGGTAAGGAAGGAGTACTACCAAATTCTTTCTGTGACACAAATATGGCACTGATACCCGAATCTGGAAGGACGAGAAAAGAGGAAGAAAATTAGACCAATCTCCTTAGTGAATATTGATGGAAAAATTTTAAATAAAATATTAGTAAAGAAATTACAATAACACATCAGTAGGATAATACACTATGACCAAGTGGGATTTATACCAGGAAGGCAGGACTGATTCAACATCAGGAAAACTATTACTATAATTGGCTATATCAATAACAAACCATCAGAAATCATATAATCTCAATGGATGCAGGAAAAAGTTTTTGACAAAACACAGCACCTATTTCTATTAAAAACACTAGACAGCATAAGGATAAAGGGAGCTTTCCTTAAAATAATAAGCAGTATCTAAAACTTATAGCAAGCATTATTTGTAATGAAGAGATGCTAGACACATTCCCAATAAGATCAGGGGTGAAACAAGGATGCACATTATTGCCACTATTATTATTCAACATTGTACTAGAAATTTTCATTTTAGCAATAAGAAAAGAAAATTAAAGGAATTAGAATAGGCAATGTGGAAATAAAACTATCATTCTTTGCAGATAATATGTTGATATTCTTAGAGAATCCTAGAAAATCATCTAAAAATCTACTAGAAACAATTCACAGCTTTAGCAAAGTTGCAGGATATAAAATAAGCCCACAGAAATCATCAGCATTTCTATATATTACTGACAAAGTCCATCTCACTCTATCAGTGAGATAGAAAGAGAAATTCCATTTACAATTACTGTAGATAAAATAAAATACTTGAGGGTTAACCTGTCAAAACAAATCCAAGAGCTATATGAACACAATTACAAAACATTTCTCACACAAATAAAACAGTTTTAAACAAGTGGAAAAATATCAATTGCTCATGACTAGGTTGAGCTAATATAATAAAAATGACAATTCTGCCTAAATTCATCTACTTGTTCAGGGCTATACCAATTGTACTGTCAAAACATTATTTTAGAAAAAATAAAAACAAAATTCATCTGGAAGAACAAAAGGTCAAGAATATCAAGGAAATTAGTGGAAAAAAAAATACAAAGGATGGTAACTTAGCAGTACCAAACATAAAATTATATTATAAACAGCAATAATCAAAACCATTTGGTACTGGCTAAGAAATAGAGTGGTGGATCAGTGGAATAGATTAGATATACACAAGACAATAATCAAGGCCCATGTCAATCTTGTATTTGATAAATCCCGAAACTCCAGCTTCTGGAATAAGAACTCACTATTTGACAAAAATTGGTGGGAAAGCTGAAAATATGTCATAAACTTGGCATAAACTTATATCTCACACCCCACACCAAAATAAGATCAAAATGGATACATGATTTGGGTGTAAAGCATGATACTATAATCCAAAAGAAGAAGGGATAGTTTGTCTATTACATAATGGAATGATCAAAGAAGAACTAGGGGACATTATGAAAGGCACAATGGACAACTTCAATTACATTAAATTAAAAAGTTTTACACAATACCAACAGAAACAAGATTAAAAGAGAAGAACAAAGCTGAGAAGAGAATCTTTATAGCCAGTATTTCTGATAAAGGTCTCATTTCTAAAATATATTAGGAATTGTGTCAAATTTATAACAATACAATACACATCATTCCCAATTGATAAATAGTCAATGGATATAAATAAACAATTTTCAGATGATAAAATTAAATCAATTGGAAAATAGCTGAACAAGTTATGGTAAGTGAAAGTAATGGAGTATTATTCTATAAAAAAGATGAACAAACTGATTATAAAAAGTCCTGGAAAGAGTTATGTAAACTGATGCTGAACAAAACAAGCAGAACTAGGAATACATTGTATATAATAACAGAAAACCTTGGTTTTTCTCAGCAGTTCAGTGATCCAAAACAATCCCAATAGACTTTGGACCGAAAATGCCATCATTTTCCAGAAATCCAGAAAACTAAGGAGAATGAATGTAAATCAATACATGCTATGTTCACTTCTTTTTTCTGTTTTTTTTTTTTTTTTATCTGTCTCATGGTTTTTGCCTATTGCTCTGATTTTTCTCTCCCAACATGATTCGTAAAACAATGTGTATTAAAAATAAATAAACTTACTATAATAAACAATTTATATTTCAAGATTATGAACAGCTAGTACAAGTATTGGTCAAATTATCAGAGCCACTGAGAGTTGACTTAATGTCAACTTGAGATGAGGTCTCTAGGCTTTGTTACTCAATGGTTTTATTAGTATCTTTGATAAAGATATAAATAACATTATAATCAAATATGAAGATGCCACAGAACTACATGAGGGAGCCAACATTTGAAGTTCCAGTCGTGATCCATAGAAAGATATTGATAATAAATGTTTAATAGTTATTGATTATTGATGGAACATTGGATCAAATCTAATAAGATGAAGCTGAATATGGATAAATGCTTTTCATTTGCATCAAAAAATAACTTCACTTTAGAAATATGATATGGGAGAGATACAGCTCAGCAGCTATTTACAAAACATCTGGAGGTTTCAGTGACTTGCAAGCCAATAGTGTGAGATAGAAGCCAATAAATTAATATTTTCTTAGACTGCACTGAGACGCAATGTCCAGGACTAGGAATGTGATAATCTCTGTGTCCTCTATTCAGGTCAAATAGAATCTGAAGTATTATTTTTAGTATCAGGACATATTTTGGAAGATCATTGATGAAATATATATTGAGTAGAAAATAATCTGAATATATCACATAGAGGAATACAAGCATGAAGGACCTCTTGATGTTTTATGAGGATCATTTGGAGGATACAGAAATGTTTATTATGAAGTAGATTTAGTTACAAGTCATGCTACCTATCTTTGAACAATCAAAAGCTTTCATGTAGAAGAAGGATGAGATATGTTTGTCTTGGTCAAACTTTGGCATAATGAAGAGTGATGAGTAGGTTAGTTTTGCTTAATTTTCCTATTTTGTTATAAGACTTCTTATTGAGCAAGGGATATTTTATAAATGTTGGAAAGGTAAAGATCAAATAAGTCAATAGAATAGAACTTAAAAAATAATTTTAGAGGAGTAGACTTAGGCTTGAGGTTAGGACATAATTTCTAACCATTAGGCCGGTTTCAGGAGGTAATTTTTTTCATCAGATGCCTTATAGAAGCATTCATTTATTCAGTCAATAGTCATTAATTAAACTATATCGTATATGATAAGCACTGTGCTAGGTGTTGAGGGTACAAAGACAAAAATGATATTTGCTCTCAAGGTAAATTGAGGGAGAGAGTGATAAATTTCAGCAAATTAGAGAAAGCTTTAGAGAAAAAAATGGAATTTGAGTTGCTATCTTTAAAGAAAGATAAGGATTATGAAAATCAGGGGCAGAAGAGGATATTCATTCCAGATATGGGAAGTGGGAAAGACTTACTAAAATATATTTTTCACTCTCTACTTTAAAAAAAAAAAAAAGGAAATTTTCCTTTCTCTAGTCTTGCAGTCTCCAGTTCTCTGTGATCTTTCATAATGCATTCAGCTCATTTGACAATTCCTTTGCTTTTCTATGGTATAGTTCATCTGGGGCTGATAACCTGAACTCATCAAGGTCCTGTAGATGTGTGCTCTCTTACTATCTCACTATTTAAATTGGTTTTCAAATTCCTTTTAGTCATTTATGTTCTGCCCTTTCCATGCCAAAGATCATTTTCCTTGGCATAAAAAAATATGCTTTTTTCAGCATTTGTTTTCTTTCCTCACTATTCTGTGCTTTTTTGGTTTCCTTTAGTATTATTATTACTTAGCTTTTTTACTTATGTACAATGAAAGAAAAATTTAAAAAGGGTATACTACAAGGAAATTGAAAAGTAGTTTGTGTCCTAGGTTTTTTTTTTTTTTTTTTTTTTTTTTTAATTTCTTCTTCTAAATATTCCTAATTTGGACTAGTTTGCTAGTTGCCTCAATTCTGAGTCTATTTTACAGACTACAAAACTAAATCTCAGAAATTAAAATGTTTACTCCTAATCAATTGATGTGGTAGATCTAGGATTATAACTGTATGTTTTCTTAGATTGAGCTACTTTGAGGAATCCTTTTGAAAGGCAACATGAAAAATTTTTAACAGACACTAACACTGGAGGTTTCCACTAAGGATATGACAATTGAAACCAAGAAATTAATATAGTGATATTAAAGTGAAAGGAGTACATATTAACAGCAACAAGAAATAAAGTTATTGAGAGTAAGTACTATCACTGGGCTAGGAAAAACAGCCAATGTCATAGGCTAGTTCTAGTTAACATGCAAGCTGTTTTGTGCTGATTATTTTTTCCCTCACAACAAATTCTCTTGATGGAAGGTTTCTGAGGTTAAAAAGACTAGAGAACATAATAGATGGAAGCACAGGCACATAATGAGAGGAAATTTAGAGACAGTGAATTAACAATGCTTGAGAGGGATAAAGTCAAGAATAGGTGTGGAAAGATAAGGGAAATGAGACAAATCAGGAAAATGGTAAATTTTGGGAGAAGCTCAAATTTGTATTTTTCAAAGTTTGAAGAGCCTTAATTAGGAGGGAAAGAAATAAGGTTGAGGAAGACTCAGTAAAAGGAATTTAGAGGAAAGCATAAAGGAGAGACAACACTAGAAAAGAGTGAAAAGAAAGTTAACAAAAAATGTCATTTTAAAGAATCATAGCAAACAACCAAAATGTGTAATAAATAAGAATGATTATAATAGCTTGTAACAATAAGCATTATTAAAATAAATAATTGTTAAGAATTAATTATGAAAAATTATTAAGAATATAATTATTAAGAATTATAAGAATCACTAAAAAAACAGAAAAATTGATTATAAAATGTAAGAAATAGAAGATTTCTACAAAAAATTAGACTGAAAAGTTCATTAGGACATATGGTAGCTCAAGTATAAGGCCTGTGATCAATACAAAGACCACTTATAATTCCAGAGGTACAATGATGAAATTTTCTGAAGGTTTCTCAGGGTGAATCAATCAGTCAATAAACAAATATCTCGTGAAGAAGGTAATGTTATTATCCCTATTTCATAAATGAGAAAACTAAGTCTGAGAGGTTCAGGATTTGAGATAGAATTTCAACTCAGGTCCTCTTGACTCCAAATTCTATACTCTGGGCAACCTAATTGGCAGGATTCACAAAGAAACATCTTAAAGGAGGTTCAACTTGAGTTGTCTTGAAGAGGAGGTTAGAGTTCTAAGAAGCAGCATAAGATAGTAGAATCCTATTCAGAGGTAAAGAGAAAGGAAATGGAATTTAATGGATGGGTATCAGTAAATTATTTTGGGTGGAAAATAGAGTATGTAGGAGGTAGGGAGTATATAGTCATTTTCATTCAGTTATTTCTGATTCTTTGTAATCTCATTTGGTGTTTTCTTGGCAAAAGTACTGGAGTGGTTTGCCATTTCCTTCCCTAGCTCATTTTACAAATGAGGGAACTGAGGCAAACAGGGTTAAGTGACTTGCCCAGGGTCATACAGTTAGTACGTGTCTGAGGCTAGATTTGAACTCAGGTTTACTTGATTGCAGGCCTGGTCTTCTGTCCACTGGGCCACCTTTGTAAAAAGTAGTAGTAATCTGAAGTTAGCTAGAAAGACTGGTTGGAGCTAGAATGTAAATAAAAGATTTTAAATGCCAAAAAGCAAGATATTTTCTCCTAGAGGCAATAGGGAGCCAGTATTGCTTCTTGAGAAGAAGAAATATGGGTACTTTTTAGTTTTAGAAATATTACTTTAATGGCTGTGCATAAAAACAAGAATGAGTTTTTGGAACAAGTGAGCAAATTAGCCTTATATGGAGTATAATTCCTGAATGGGGGTTATACTACAGAATAGTGGGATATAATTTTGTGTGTGTGAGGAAAAGTGGTTAAGTGACTTTCCTATGTCACATAGCTAGTAAGTGTGTTAAAAATCTGAGACTGAATTTGAACTAAGGTCCTCCTGACTTCAGGGTTGGGGCTCTATCCACTGCATCTAGTTGCCCCTGGGATATAAATTTGTAAAGAAAGGTTTGATCCAGATTCTGGAGGGTCTTGGGTATCAAATTTAGGGGTTTGCTCTAGACTTTATTCTGAAAGCAAAGGAATTCACAAGAGTCATACTTGCGGAGCAGAGGAGTGACATAGCAAAAAGCGTGGGATTTTAGGAAAATTAATCTCAGGAGGAGGAAGGTCTAGTACATAGCATACTGTGTAAGCCCTTAATAAATTCTTCTGGGCTGACTTGGTGAGTTGTGAGAGCTTGGATTGGGATACTGGAGAGTGGGGGTGGCAATGGGACTATAAAGTAAGATTCCATTGTAAAAGTTATTATGAAGGAAGAGTTCAAAGGATTTGATGACTGACTATTCACTGGAGAATGAGGAAAAGAAGAAGTCAAAAATGAATCAAAGCTTTTTGAGCCCAGCTGTCTGATAAAAGGCAGGACCACTAAAATTTTCCTACTATTCAGTATCCCCTTTTTTTTTTGCGAGGAGAAAAAAGAAAAGCTCACTGTTTTTTCTCTTCCTGTGTAGTTTGGCTCATTTTTCTCCATATCTTTGTGGATGGAGACATTTTGAGACACTTAAAGCTTTTATATTAATTTGAATTTGAGTGGTTTAAAACTACTGCAGCAGTAGGAGTACATATGTATCCTGAGCCATGAGGCTCTTCATAGCCTCTGTCAAATAATAATAGTGTTTTTCTTGTAGTGCACAGATTCAGAATGCATTATTTCCTCTCCCCCTTCCTTAATTGCTTCATGTTCTCTTTTGAAAATGAATTGCAATGAGGGAGGCCTGTGATTGGCCCAGGATTTCTCAAACTGTGCTTAGATGAGATCAAGCCCACTTGGGTCTTAATTCATCAGCCAAATTATTCTCTCTAATATCAGTCACTATGTCATAAAGAGGAGGGGGAGGGAGAAAACTTTTTTTAACTGTAATTTACCTTTCATTTCCATTTGGGGTTATAATTTAAAAGAGAATGAAAGGGATTTTTAAAATATAATCAGCCACATTTCCCATGCTAATTTCAGTCGGTTAGAATTCTATTGAAATGTCCTCTAATCTCCAATTTGCCTAGTCATAGCATTCATTTCTTACCTCTGTGACAGATTTTTGGTTCTTTTTCCTTGAGAAAGGTAAGCCAGTTCAGTTGGTCTATTGTTAGGCTGAGAATGGAAAGAAGGCTGTAAAGTGGCAGGTCAGATTGGTGAGTTGGTCTAGTTAGGAAAAAATCATTCCCAAGAGTTGCTGGGAGTTTGAATTTCAGGATGGATGTGCACAAAAGAAAACAGAAGAGATTTACTAGAATTAATATAAATTCATAGCCACCTTTAGAGATGATTGAAAGAGGAAGAGAAACGAAGCATTGGAAGACATGGGAAGGAAAGAATCAAATTGAGAGTAAAGAAAAAAAAAGAGATATTAAACTGGGGGAAAAAAGAATTTCAGAAATAAGTTAAGAATGAAGTGGTTCAGATTGAGGAACTCCTATGGAATAAAAAGATGGCCTAACATGACAATAAGAAAAATTTCTTAATTAGATCTGAGAAGGGACAGTGTGGTTGCTCAGTTATTATATCTGCAAAGTCAATAATCCAAGTGATACAGTGGATAGAGAAGGTGGTCTTGGAGTCAGAAAGGTTCCAACTCACCAGGCTTCTTTAATTGAATTTAATATTGAATTTTAATTGAAGTAAAAGCAGCATAAGGATTGTAGATAGAAGGACAGTCTTGAATATGGAAAGATTGGGTTCAAGTCTTGTCTTTGTCTCATCCTGATTGTATGTTCTTGGTCAAGTGACAAACTTTCAGTGCCCAAGCAACTTTCTAAGAGTAGAAAGTGCCAGTCTGCATTGGCCAAAGAATTTCCTTTTTAGGTGTTCAAAACACTAGTGAAAGCAAAGGTCTAGTCAGGAAAAAAAAAAAAAAACTATAATGCTTGCTTTTATTAAAAAAAATTCTTACAGATGCCAGGATTAATATAAACCCACAAGAGTGAAGTGACTTTTAATTATCATAGCGAAGGTTCTCGTTCTAATGTTTATTCTTGTCTTTACTTCATAATTAACTGTGAGAGACAAGACAGCAGAGGAAACATCAGTGACTCTAAGGGGCACTTTGGATTTTCCAAGACAATAGGTCAAAAGAAAGAAGGGTTTGGAGATCAGAGAGAAGTAGGGGGGAAAAAGATAATTAAAGGAGCCTACCTGCTGTCTTCCTCTCTGATACCTAGAAAACTTTGGGCATGGTAAATTGGGGTTCTCCCTTAAGTCTTTATACTGCTTCAGATTCTGAAATTCCAATATGCCAGAGTCATTGCAAGAGATGACCCTCAAACTTTATCTCAGGCTACTTAGAATTACCTTCTTTATGAGAGGCAGAAGCCAGGAAGGAAATTCTTACTTTTTTTTTTTTTTTTATTATTAGTGGATAGATATCATTTAAATGTATTTCTGGGCAATTTAAAGGTGGTTGATAGGAAAGGGAAGTATAAATATTCTCTGCCTGTTGTAATAATCTTGTTAACCTCACAGTATCATTTAAATGGGGCATAACAGCAGTTGGAGCACCAGATCTGGAGTCTGGAGGACCTAAACTCAAATCCAGTCCCAGACACTAGTTGTGTGATCCAGAACAAGTGACTTAATTTTTTTAGCCTCAGTTCCTCATCTATAAAAGGAGCTGGAGAAAGATGGCAAACCACTTCACTATCTTTGCCAAAAAATTCCAAATGGGGACACAAAGTATTGGATAATACTGAAATGACTCAACAACAATAATTTAAATATTGCTAGGGAACGGGTATGTAAATGAGGAAATAAAGCTAATTAATTTGAATAGGAACAATTGAGTGGAGTTCAAGACCCTGGCAAATTATGCCATGTATCTTTTCATCCTTTCTCCCAATTCCTCCACATCTTTTAAACAATGAAATAGGTTTAAAATGAATATCAGGATCACTGATAGGGGCAGGAAAAGAAGTCATAACAGCTGCCTGAAAGCAGAGTATCTGTGTACTAGAATGTAAGTTTCTTAGGACAAGGAATATGTGTTATTCTCCAGAAGGTAACATAATTATACATGCAATGCTCAATAAGGTGTCTTGAAGGAGTTAAGTGAATGAATGAATGATTATTGTTCCTTTTTGATGTCCCAGCTCTGCTGGCCAGCATCTGGTACCAAGGTCAACATGTCAGGTTCAATCCCAGTCTTTATGATCAGAGACTGTATCCTTTCTGTTATTCCTTAAAATAAAATCATATGATAACCCATCATTTCAGTCTTAGAACTATTAAAAAAAAACTGAAGGTTTTGTAATGTTTATTGAGTAAGCCTAGATTTAAGTAGAAATCATAGATAAATGACTTAATTATTTCATAGTCTCATCACTGGACATATACATCAAGGAAGTGAAAGGCAGAAACAAATTCCAAATACTTCTTGGTGGAAGCAAAGGACCAGGTACAAAGTGAATGCCCCTTGATAGGGAAGGAATGAAGAAGCGATGGTATAAGACTGTAAGAGTAGGGAAAGAACAAATATTTAGTAAGCACCTACTATGTTCCAGGCACTGTGCTAAGCACTTTACAAATATTATCTCATTTGATCTTCACAACAGGTGGAAATATTGTCATCATTTTTGTAGTTGAGGAAACTATGGCAGATAGCAATTATGTGCCTTACTCAGGGTTATACACCTAGTAAGTATCTGAGGGTGAATTTGAGCTCATCTCCCACCTCAACTTAGCATTTTATTCTATGTGACACCAAGCGCACCACAAGAGTGAAGTGACTTTTAATTATCATAGGGAAGGTTCTCATTCTAATGTTTATTCTTGTCTTTACTTCATAATTAACTGTGAGAGACAAGACAGCAGAGGAAACATCAGTGACTCTAAGGAGTACTTTGGATTTTCCAAGGCAATAGGTCAAAAGAAAGAAAGGTTTGGAGATCAGAGAGAAGTAGGGGGAAAAAAAGATAATTTTTTCCTATAAAATTAATCAGTAAGAAATGAAGAATATGAGGCATTTCATGAAAAAATTTATATAAACTAATGCAAGACAAAACAAGCAGAACCAACATAACTATGCATAAAATGATTACAAAAATATAAATGAAAGGATCAGCAAATTGAAAACAACTTACATCTTAGACAACAGAAAATGAAACGTATCTCCCTTCTTCTGGAAATGAGATTCATTATCATTTAACCCTACAAGACTATATTTTATATATTAGATATATCTACATTGTCCATGTGATTTATTATTTTTGTCATAAAGCAAAATTCATTCTGAGAGAAGAGGAATTAAAATAATTGAGGTGTAATGATAGAAATATAACATTTAAAAAAGACCAATCCACCTAGATACACTCCAAATGAACAAAGGAACTAAATTAAAGGATTGAGAATAAGCTACCATATGTGAAAAGTCTAACTTTAGCACTGACCATAAATTAGAAAATCATGGCTGAATTTTCTAGGCTTCAGTAGCATACTCTATGCAAGGTCTCCTTACATTTTTCCGTTTACTATCCCTTTTCACTTGAGAAAACCCTGGATAGAAAAACATAAAAAATAAGTAGACAAATCAAACATTTACTGATAAGAAATCAATTTCCCAACCCCCACTTTCAGTTATGAGACCCCAAAAGAGGTCACAAACCACATTTTAAGAAATTGGCAAGTGTTATATGTTAAAAGGAGTGTAGACATGCTGTAAATATTGATGTTATAGAAAATTAATCATGATTTTTTCCTTTTATGAAGAAGTCATTAGAGATTTTCTCTGCTTTGGATTTTTTTTTTTTTTTGTTATTGTTCATTGATGATTTCTGTTTAAACACATTGGGAATGATTATTTCTCATGAATCAAATGGACATTAAAATCTTACAAACTCCTGCCTTTTAACCCAGTAATGTAGTTTGTATGATTTTTTTTTCCAGTCCCATTCTCACTCTGTGTTTTTACTTTGATTCATTTTAGGAAGCAAAATGTGCATATACCCTCTTTGTTGTGGCCATTTTTTGGATCACTGAAGCTTTACCTCTGTCTATAACAGCTTTGCTGCCTGGTTTCATGTTCCCCTTGTTTGGAATCTTGCCTTCTAAGCAGGTAAGTTCTCTCACAAACCCACCCTCCCCACCCTCAATTATATTGTTCTTCATGTGTTCTCTGTTCAATAATTATAGAATGTCAGCCAGAAGGGACCATAGATTCATTGTCTCTATCTATTGTAAAAAATTGGGATTGCACAGGCTTTCACAGAAGAGTCATAGTGGCTTTTATCACAAGCCTATATTTACTCACATTTGGTAAGTCATAAATAAGGAAAATCCTGAGGATGGGTCACAGGACTGGAAGCATAATCAGCATCAAGTTCAATCAAGGGTAAATGAGACTGATGAGGGAGGGAGATGAAGGAAGCATTTTGGGATATAAGCAGGGATGTTGCCAGAACCTCTGGCTATGGCAGGAGGAAGAAGAGGTATCAACAGTGGTCCTGAGAGAGAGACTCTCCCCTGGGCTTCGCACAGTTAGTACAAATCTCCTTTAAATTTGGTAGATGATCAAACTGTGCATACCCTTTGATCCAGCAATGTTACTTCTGGGCTTATACCCCAAAGAGATACTAAAGAAGAGAAAGGGACCTGTATGTGCACAAATGTTTGTGGCAGCCCTGTTTGTAGTAGCCAGAAACTGGAAACTGAGTGGATGCCCATCAATAGGAGAATGGCTGAATAAATTGTGGTTTATGAATATTATGGAATATTATTGTTCTATAAGAAATAATCAACAGGAAGATTTCAGAAAGGCCTGGAGAGACATACACGAACTGATGCTGAGTGAAATGAGCAGGACCAGAAGATCATTATTTACTTCAACAACAATACTATATGATGATCAATTCTGATGGACGCGGCCCTCTTCAACAATGAGATGAACCAAATCAGTTCCAATAGAGCAGTAATGAACTGGACCAGCTACACCCAGCGAAAGAACTCTGGGAGATGACTATGAACCATTACATAGAATTCCCAATCCTGCTATTTTTTTCCTCCTGCATTTTTGATTTCCTTCACAGGCTAATTGTATACTATTTCAGAGTTCGATTCTTTTTGTACAGCAAAATAACTTTTTGGACATGGATACTTATATTGTATTTAATTTATACTTTAACATATTTAACATGTATTGGTTAACCTGCCATTGTTAGGAAGGGGTGGGGAGAAGGAAGGAAAAATTGGAACAAAAGGTTTGGCAATTGTCAATGCTGTAAAATTATTCATGCATATAACTTGTAAATAAAAAGCTATAATTAAAAAAAAATAAGTTTGGTAGATGATGTCTGGGTTATTTCCTTCACACATTTATAGACCCTCAGGCCAACAGAATTAGGTTTTTTTTGTTTTTGTTTTGTTTGTTAGTTTTTATTGAACCATAGGATCTTATTCAGGTTTGTCATACTGAATTTCCAGCTTTAATGTTATAATAAGTAGAAACCAAAAATTGATTACTAATTTCCGATTGATTATGACAATGGACTAAAAATTTCCAGCATGGTATTTTTAGATATGGAGAATCCTGGAAAGGGAAATGTTTTAGTGCTTTTGGGGTACCTTCATCTACTTTGGAAATCTCACTGAAGTGGGTGTTGGGATTGGACTACCAATACTCAATGAGTCCAACTCACTCCTTCTACAAGGGATTGAGTTCTGGAAAAGTAAAATGACTGCCAGGTAATCCACAGCTAAAAAATGGCAGTGCTGTGACTGGAACTGACATTTCCTCCTTTTCTATCCATTGCTCTTTCGATCATCTTCTTCCTCGGCTAGTTGCTAGTATTTGTAAGATAGAATGATGGAGTTAAAAAGAAATTAGAATTGAATTAGAAACCAACTCTTGCAAGTCTCAATCTTACACAGTTACTAGCAAATCATGTCACCTCTTGGAACCGCAATTTCTTCATCCTTGAAATGGGGATAGTAGCACATTTGTTTTATTTGCCTTCTAGGATTGCTGTGGAAAAAGCAATTTATAACATGTACCCAAATGTGTACGTATGTATGTGTGTGTATGAATATAAGTTATATTATTATAAAATATAAGTAGCTATATAAATGTAAGGCTATTATGTGGTATATTGAATAGATAGCTAGTCTTAGAACCAGGAAAACTTAGTTTAACTTTTGACAATTACTGACTGGATAATTCTGGGCAAGTTATTTAACCTCTGAGTAGTCTAGCCAACTCTCCAAGACTATAATTTGCACATAAGTTTCCAGCCTTCTTTGGTAGGTGGAGTTTCCTATAGTAATAAAAAAGTCCCATCTATCCACCATTTGTTGTTGTTACTTTTAGCCATGTATGATTCTTTGTGACCCATTTGGGATTTGTTTTTTTGTTTTGTTTTGTTTTGTTTTTTTTTTTGGCAAAAATATGGAGCAGTTTGCTATTTTCTTCTTTAGCTTATTTTACAGATAAGGAAACTAAGACAGAGTTAAGTGATTTGCCCAAGTTCATATACTTAATAAGTTTCTGAGGCCAGAGTTAAACTCAGGAAGAGTCTTCTAGCTTCCACCCATGGCCCTTTATCCACTAGGCTACCAAACTCCCCTATTTTATGATTATGTAATAGCATTGAAAAGCTTCCCTTATGAGTGCTCAAACCACCCTATCTACTCCCCGCAGCTTCACATGCTGCTATTAGATTCATTCCTTTAAAACAAAAAAGGGTGGATTGTACCTCTATAGCCACCTTAGTCAGCAAGGGGAAATGTGAGTCATACACTTATTTGCTGATTGACATTAGTTACCTGTCACTCCCAACAAAGCTACTAAAAGGTACAACCCCTTCTTGCATTTTGAACAAACCATTGCTATTAAACTTTTCTCCCTTACATAGTGTTGGAAAGACATTTTTTTCTAAATGAAGAAAAACCTTCCCCATTTTCTTCCCCAGAAACCTGCCATTTCACAAGATAAAGGCAAATTAAGTTTCACATGTATTTCTATTTTGTTCTTGCTGAGAGGAGTTTATTCATGCTGAGAGGTGTACAATTTAAGGTACCCGTCTGAAGAAAATGGATTCAGTCTCCCATTAAAAGCATAAAATCCGTTGGTACCAGTATATATCTGTCTCCTTGCAGTCTCTGAGAGTCAACCAGGCCATGACAGCTGTCTAAACAGTGCAGCTATAGCAGGCAAGGAAGAGAGTACTCAAAGTTCAAGATGATAGTTGCTGAAATTCATTACCTTTGGAGTTCTGTCTGAACTCAGGATTGCAATCTGCAGACTCTCATCTCTTCTCCAGTATATCTGGATTTTTTTTTCTTTTGTAACAAACCCTCTCACATAGGACTGAATGCATGTGTCTTGTGGGATGGGTCAGGGAGGGATACTTCTTTTAGTACCTTCAGCTTTATTATATGTGAGTATTTTATTTCCTGTACCTATCCCTTTATCTAATCTCTTCTATCCTGGAATCCTCCCATTCCTAGTGGGAGGAAAGGGTAAGGGAGAATTCCAGGAAGCAGGGGGAAAGTACCTTGTTAGTTTTTCTTTTTTTCCTCTTTTCTTTAATCGTTACTTTGAAAAGAAATACAGGATCTATTATTCAAGATATTTCTCTAGGACCTCAAATTGATATATAACTACAGATAGATGGAATTTATACAGAACCAAAGGTCATTACGACTGGATTTGAACTCAAGTTTTTCCTGACTTTCCTGACAATCTTCTGCAACACATAGTTGTAAGATGCTCTGCTATGATTTTTTCCAAATATAATTGATCTTACCCTCCATTTCCTATTTGTCTATAGCCTCATTCCTAACTGTATATATTGATAAAACTAACTTAAGATTCCTCATTTCATTGAACATTATAATCTCTATAATAACTTTTGTCATCCATTTCAGTTGGTTAGTATTGCCTGTGCTCTTAATGAAGTCCTTTAGTATTCTTACATGGGTAGCCTTGGCTAAACAATTGTAGACAGTATTCAGAAGATTTTATAATCTTGCCACACTCATAATAAACAATGCCATCTGCAGGTGGAAACATCTGTTAAATCTTTTCATCTATAAAGAATTCCCTCTTCTTTCTGGATATTATGCAGAAGCATCTTTAGTAAACATGTATCTCCCTGTTTTATTCTTTGCTTGATGTTAGTATTAATGAGAAAGTAATTTTTGGGACTCCGTTTGTTGCAAATTTTTGTATGATGCTAACATATGAATGTGACTGTACTTTAATTGAAGAGAATCTCTAAGGCTGATTTTTTTCTTTAATAAATTAAATTCTTTTTAAAAAATCAGTTTACAATAAATACTTGGGGACCTTATATTCCCTACAAAGTATTTCTTGGTCAATTTTAAGTGAGAGGATCTAATCCACTGTGGGAAATAATCTATGAATGATTATGTTTCCTTCTTATATTTTATAAATTATGGGTATCTTCAATGCATGAATTGAATAATAAAGATTTTATAGCTTTTAGATACGATCTTAATTGGTGATATTTCTCTAATACATATGTCTTCTATATATATATTTGTCTAGGGTCAGCTGATTTTTCTGACTTCATCTTTGTCAAATATTATTGTCACATCCTTAAATAACACTTTAGATGATGATAATATGATAGAGTCCAAATTCATTGGTTCCACCAGTTTCACCTATGAGAAAGAAGTGTCACAGAAATACCATCAGAACTATTCATTATCCTACCTCCAGGTTCATCTACATTATCTCTTAGGATGATCTGTCTTACTCATACCTCACGCCAAGCTTTCTGAACTGCTTTTTGCCAATTTGTTAAGGAAAACTAATATTAATTTTCTCTTCTACAATATTTTGCCAATAAGTTTTTATACAAATTGATGTATTTTTTGTTATTTCTTTCCACATGACAAACAGATCAAGTATTTGCTGATTGCAGGAGTTTCTTAAATCTTTGTGCCTCCATAGTATGGCTGATCTTATGTATTATTTAAAATTTTCCAAAATAATGGTGATAGTACAATTAGTGGCTTTTTTTGTCAGTTTCCCACTTTTGGCATTGACATTGCCTTTAAAAAGGCTAGTTTGCAACTATTAAAATTACATGCAGTGTAATCATTCTTTTAAAAATTTGATATTGATTTTGACCTTGTTCTAATTCAATAATGTTATTATTATACCTAGATACTTATGAAATTACTCCCATATTGATAATTAGTATTTTCTTAACTTTTAAAATTGAGTCAATTTCATCTTTGGGGAGGTAGGTTAATGTCCAATGCTAACCATGACCATATCTTTTCCTAAATTATTTATAATGTACAGGCATGTACAAGGGCTTAATATATAGTTATATCTTCCAAAATACTATTTTTTTTTTAAATATCCATTTTTGATTTAAATTCACCAAGAATAAGGTCATATTTTGACTCAGGTCAAAGGATAAACTTTAATTTTAAAATAATTCTACTGATAGCTTTTGCCTTTGTATCACCTATATTTCCAAAGTATTCCTTCTTTCCATTGTTCCTGAAGAAACATCTCATCATAAAGAATAAGAAAAGAAAATGCCTCTCTCCCTTTATTCCCTCCCCACCACCTCCTCAAAACCAATCAACTTATCAAAAAGGCTGACATCTGAAGTGTTTTACACTTAAACTCTCTCCTTTTTCTTCTCCTACCCCACAAAAGGAGATCTTTTCATATCTTTCTAGGACCACCAAGCTTGGTCATCATAATTACGTGGCAATTATTTCAATTGTTTTGTTGTTCTTTCCATTTGACATTTGTTTTCTTGGTGGTGCTTCCTTTAGATATGTTCTTATATCTTTCATGCTTTTTCATAGTAATCATTTTTGTCAATTTTTATAGTATAGTAATATTCTATTACAAAATTCAAGAGCTACAATTAGTAGTCATTCCCCCATCAATAAAGCATCTACTTTTTAACATATGGAAATATAGCTACTATAAACATTTTGGTGTATACAGAAACTTTTTATTTCATTATTAATCTCCTTGGAGTATATACCTGGTAGCAGAATCTATTCATCAAATGCTGTGGACATTTTCATAGTAGCAGCTAGCATTTGTGTGTGTAAGTGTATATATTACTTTAAGGCTTACAAAATCTTATAAAACTTCATTATCTCATTAAATCTTCACAACAACCCAGTAAAATAGAACATTCTAAATTCAGAGTTGATTCTTAAGTTCAAAGGAATGCTCTACTTTTACATTGTCTACAAAAGACATTTATATTTAAGTTGCATTTATCATGTAAATCATGAATATGAGGGAAGATGTTTTAAATATGCCATGAGAAGATAGAGAAGATATTACTTGATGCCTTTGGACATACAATCTATCTCTTTCACTCCTTTTTTATCTCTTTTTTAGGAGAGAGAATTTATGATCCTTCAATTTTATTGTTATTGTTGAGTTGTTTTGGTTGTGTTCAATTCTTGTGAACTCATTTGAGATTTTTCTTGGCAAAGATACTGAAATGGTTTGTCATTTTCTTCCCCAGCTCGTTTTTAGATGAGAAACTGAGATAATTGGTGTTTAGTGGCTTACCCAGCCAGTGTCATACAGCTAGTAAGGTCTCTTGACTCCAGGGCCAGTACTTTATCCTCTATATCACCTGGAGACCCATCCTTCAATTTACTTGTGTTTTATGGGGTTTATTTTTATAAAGAGAATATTCATAGAAGTGATTTAGTTTCTTCAGGTATATTATATTCAGTGGTTATTTGGACAAAGACTTCACATTTAGATTACTTATAATTAAATGGTGATTCTTAGTACTTTCAGTTTCTTTTTCTGCCAGTGCACTAAAGAAGGGGGGCCACTCAGTATTGAGGGAAATTTTGTACTTTTATTCATTTCATGGGTCACTGGGACCAAAGTCCATTTTCTAGCAGCCTACTTTTTTGGTTCTTTTAGAATTATATTGAAATCTTGCCAATTTAATTTGAGAATTTGAGAGTCACAGAGTTTATGTTTCATTGGCTTAAATTTTAAATGCAGAGTCATTTTTCTATCATGATATAATTATAATTTGCTTTTATAAGTGATTTAGTCTTTTAAAACTTTTTTTTTGGTACATAATATCATATATCTGAATGATTAAAATGTATTGATGAAGAACTTTTGTGGAGGCAGTCTTAAAACAGAGTATTTCATTAGAAATTTTATTTGGCATATTAAGTTTTCATTGGTCATATTTATCAATGCATTTAGTGTTCCTAACCTGGGATTCACAGATTTCGGGGGGGTTTATGAGGTTGGATGAAAAAAAAAATCTTAATTTTCATCAACTTTGGTTTTCTCTATAATCTATGTTTTATTTTATTCATTTATACATTATCATCAGGTTAAACAATTAGCTTAACTAATCTGTCAAAAAGATGCATGATGCATTAAAAAAGGTTAAAAGATGCAGATTTAAGCCATCATATAAATTTGAAAGAGAACACGATCTTTTTTTTTTTACTGCTTGTATTTTTCAGAATATTATCTTCTTTTACTTTTACTTTTAAGCTAAGAAAATAAATGAATCTGCCTATGGGTAATTTTATTTCATAGATTCAGGATGCAATGAAAATCATATGATAAGAGATGAAATGGAAGGTGGAAGAAATTAAATTTCTCCATTATCACTGGCACCTGATTCTTGTTAAGATCTTGGGCTATAGGCCAAAGCTTATTTGCATGGTTTAATTATCTAAAGAAATTAGTAGCAGGGCTTTTAACAGACCAAATATTTGTTTTGTAGCTAGCTATTTTCTTGAGATATAATTATAACTTGCATTTCTATGGTGCTTTAGACTTTTCAAAAGTTTTTTTTTTTTTTTTTTTTTTTAATAATATCAGTGTGATCCTGACAATGGTGAAGGAAGTCAGACAGGGCCAATTCTTGAAAAAAAAATTGTGAGGTAGACATAATGTTTGATGTCATCTCATTTATCATCTTTTCCCTCCTGAAATCTCACACAAATCTAACCTTTCCCAAAATATCAGTTCTTCCCCTGCTTTCTATCTGACGCTCATTTTGTTGAAACTCTTATTCTGAACTGGCTGCTGCCTAATTTCAGATTTACATGCATCACCAGGTTTTGAGAGATGAAAGAGATCCAACAGATACCAATGTTTTTACATTTTTTTGGTCATGGAACCCTTGAGCAGTATGGGGAAACTTATGGACACCTTCTCAGAATGATGTTTTTTTTTTTTTTTTTAAATGAAATACATTGAATTACATAGAAAACCAATTATACTGAAATGTAGTTCTCAAAATATTGGAAAAAAGTTGGAATTTTCAATGTTAAGAAACTCTGATTCAAACTTCTCTTCCCATTTGTCTCCTATTTTACTGATAAGTAATCTGTTCTTGCTAAGGTGTTGGTTGATAAAAGCTTAAGGTATGATATTTATATTTTGATAGAGAATTCTAAAAGAAAAACAGCTTTCAAATGCTCAAAAAATTATCATCCTACTTCTAGTGGTATGATGAGGAATAAGAAAGATGTGGGAGAATGGCTATGTTGGGGATACTATCCCCTGCAGAGCATACTCACAAATCACATCTATAGGTTCTGCCCCTTTATACCTACTTATAAGTTTTGCTCTGATAGAAGGTGGTATAATATTATAGTTGGTATAATATTATAGTTTTGGAGCTTGAAGAGCTCCGAGAAAGCTCCATCAGTCAGTCAATAAGCATTTATTGAGTGCCTTCTTTCTGTTAATTTGAGTGCCCAAAGAAGTTCATCAGTGTAGTATATTAATTTCATGATGGCTTGCTTGCCTGGATTCTGGATCATGGACCATATTCTTGAGCTTTCCCAGTCACAATGGAGTGAAACAGGATTTGTGCTTGCTCCCATGTTTTTTAGCATGATGTTTTCAGACATATTGTAAAAAGCTTTCAATGAGTACAAATATGGCGTAAAAGTCAGCTACCATACTATGGTAAATTCTTCAAAATGAAAAGGCTACAAGCCAAAACTAAAGTAGAGGGAGCATTGGTACATGATTTTTTGTTTGCAGATGATTGTGCACTCAATGCAGCCTCCAAAGCTGAAATGCAACCAAGTATGGATCAATTCTCTGTTGCTTGTGCTAATTTTGACCTAACAATTAACGCCAAGAAAACACAGGTACTCCATCAGCCAGCACCACACTATCCATATATGGAATCATCACAGCAAATGGTGAAGCTGTGAGTAAGTTCATTTACCTTGGCAGTAAACTTTCCAAAGATATCCACATTGATGATGTGACTGACCCGTGGATTGCCAGAGCCAGCTCAGTGTTTGGGAGGCTCTGAAGGAAAGTGTGGGAAAGAAGAGATATTAGTTGATTGCCAAATTGAAGGACTACAGAGCCATTGTGCAAACTTCATGTTTGTATGGCTATGAAACCTGGACAGTCTACCAGCACCAAGCCAGGAAACTGAATCACTTCCACTTAAATTGTCTCAGGAAGATTCTGAAGATCACTTGGCAGGAGAAGACACCAGGAGAAGACAATTTTTTGAATTAAATTGCCAAACACTCAGACTCTGCTGCAGAGAGCACAACTCTGTTGGGATGACCACTCTGATCAAATGCAAAATATACACTTGCCAAAAAGATTATTTTATGGAGAACTTACATAGGGCAAGCTCTCACACAGTGCTCAGGAAAAGCAATACAAGAACACTCTCAAGGTCTCTCTTAAGAACTTTAGAACTGATTATATGACATGGGAGAGACTAGCCCGCATGCTATCCTCCTCAGAGAAAGTGATGGGCTCTGGGAGCAAAACCAAATTAATTAGCTCAGGAGAAATGGGGGATGCGCAAAGTTAGAATTTACCCAAATGTTCATAGAGACTATTTGTGTCGAGCACCCCAAGCACATATTGGTCTGGTCAGCCATAGTCAGACACACTAACTTAACTTTAACATAATGATGTCATTTTGGTCCCTTTGAGAATGATGGACAACAACCAACCAGCTTTGTATTAGACACTATGCTAAGGGCTGAGGATACAAATACTGTCCCTGCTCTCAAGGGATTCACAATATAATAAGAAAGACATGCAAATGTATTATATGTGTGTTCAAAAAGGTCATTGAAATAGGAAAGGCAATAAATTAAGGATAATTGATAAAAGCCGCTTGTAGAAAGTTGGATGTGAGATGTGACTTGTAGGAAGGCAGGAGGCAGAATTAAGTAAAAAGGGCATTCCAGGCACGGGGAAAGTCAGTGAAAATTCCAGAATTTAGAAATGGAGTACCTTGTTCAAAAAACAGCAGTACTATGCGTGGGTCACAGATTATAGGGGAAGTAGACATAAGTATAAAAAGAATGAAATGGTTAGTGGAGGAGATGTGGGAAAGATAAGAAAACTGAGGTTAAGTCACTTAACCAAAGTTACACAGCTAGTAGCGGAATTTGAACCCATAGTACTGTCTTCCAGTCACACTCTAGCTCTTTTACAGATTAGAAAACAGATGTGACTTGCCAAAAATCATACTAGTTGATAATAGAGGTAAGAGACACGTTTCTTAATTCCTGGTTTAAGAATTTCCTTTATAGCATATTGTCTCTTTGAACAAACTCAATATTTCAAAAAATTGAAAACATACCCATTCCATCTCAATATAATAAAGAGATTGTAATTGAAGGTCAAGGTGAAGAGCTGAGTTAAAGCTTTTTCTTATTGTATAATGTTATGACATTGGATCCTCGTGAGCATAGCAGTTTATCTAATTAAACAAAATTATTACAAAAAAGCCAAAAGAGAAAACAAAGCTCTCCAACAGTATACAAAACGGGATGCAAAACTCATTCTTGAACTAAGTTTTTTCAATA
Source organism: Antechinus flavipes (assembly GCF_016432865.1). NCBI lineage: Eukaryota > Metazoa > Chordata > Mammalia > Dasyuromorphia > Dasyuridae > Antechinus > Antechinus flavipes. Next base: position 121,813,491 of record NC_067402.1, read on the forward strand.
CAGTTATTGTCAAAGAAAATGATAACACTAACAATAGACTTAATTGTAATTTCAGCTGGCATCTGCTTATTTCAATGATTTTCACTTACTGCTAATTGGAGTCATCTGTTTGGCAACATCAATAGAAAAATGGAATTTACATAAGAGAATAGCTTTAAGAATGGTGATGATGGTGGGTGTGAACCCTGCATGGTAAGTCCTTCATATGTTATTCTCAGGTCTATATTTTGAACAGAACATTTTGTACAAAACAAACAAGCCCATAAGTAATGTAAGCCAGAGAATTATTTGTTTCACAGTATAATTCCCAATCCTTTTTCTTTACCTCTGCTGAAATGAAAGTGATATTGAAGCATTTGAGCTAGAAGAGAGAGAACTTTTTCCCTTTCATTGCAGTTCTAATTATAGGGGAGTTAGAATAAATGCCCACCTTTGTCTCACCTTTCTCTCTCATTGAAAGCCAAAGCTGAGGAAAGCAATGAACCACAGCAGACAAAACTGATAGCCTTCAAATTTGTTCCCAAATAGAACTTGTTTATGGACTGGTTATACTGTCCTCATGGGAGGTATAATACTATTCTTGATCATCCTAAGTTAGGCTGTCATGACCTAAAGAAATAGAAGAGCTCAACTGTAATTGAATAAGTCTTAGGTCAAAATATCACTTTTTAAAGTCAGTAGATGAAAAGTTAAACACTTGATTAACCAGTTTCATCTGAAGAATGTGAATTAATAAATTTTTTTCTTTACCGAGTGAGCTAATTTTTCCCCCTTTTGTTGAATTAGCAAATTATAGACTAGCAATCCCCAGCCCTTCGTAAGGTCATGGTTACAAGGAAAACAGAGCTTCTAATCTCAAAGGTTTAGGAGGAATAGCTTTATGCTTCAAGACCTTCTTTAGCAGTCTTACTCTTTATTTGAATGTCATAAAATGGTATTGAATTTAATGCAAAAATCCATTTCATCTTAGGTACCTACTGGTGTGCTATCAATTATAAAGCAAAGTAACTTTCCTAAAAAACCTTTCAAAGGGGATCATTTGTGGTCACTATTCAAAGTAATATATATATATATATATATATATATATATATATATATATATATATATATATAGTTCAACTTTGTTCTCTAAAATTTTTTATTGTTTTTATTTTCAAATGGATTTTTTCCCCATCAAAAGGAAATATTCTTGAGGATTTTTTATGTTCCTATGGAAAAATGGCACTGATCCAAAGGACAGGTGAAATACCACTGAGAAAAAAAGAGCCAAATCATCAATATCTCTTCTTGTTTCACCATAATCTAGAGATATTTTAATTGATTGCCAGGGGGAGCCCATTAGCTATGTTGTTTGAGAAGTACTTAATTGGACGTGTTTTTTTTTCCCTTCACCAACAAGAATTTTAACTAGAGCTATTGTTCCTCTTCAATGCCATTTTTTGAAGGGTCCATTAATAGCTTGTCAGCATCATGAGTAAAATGCACTAACATCTTTTGGCTTATACTTTTATTATGAAGTATCACTTTGTATTAATTTTTTTTTTTTATTGTGCTAGACTGTTGTGCAGTCAGCATGGTGATCATTACATCCAAGAGAATATGGGCTACTTGATGTACATGTATTTATAAGTCATTTAAACAATTTTCTAAGATTATGTGAGGTGATACTTCCAAATGATTTTTGATAGGGACAGTCTACTTATGAAAAGTTAGATCTTGACTAATAAGAGTGTTTTAAAGGAATTTCATTTCATTTCAAAATTTCATTTTGATCATAAATTCTACCTTTTCCAACACCAAACTTTGCCAGAATGATTAGCAAATGATTGACTAGTTTTCATTCATCCTCCCTTTCCTTGTCCATTCTTTTTTAGCGATTTTGACATGAGGAATGCCCAAGAAGTAAAGAGAACGAGAATGAGAAGCAATATGGCATGGTAGATAGAGCAGTAGATTGGGAGAAAGATAACCCGAGTTAAGATCCCCACTCTACTACTTTATGTGTGACATGGGCAACTCTTTTCATCTCTCTGGCACTCTATTCTTTTACCTACAAAATGAGGGATCTTAGCTAGGCAGTCTTTTAGTTCTTTCATATTACTCTAAGAGGAAGCATTAAAGACCCCAAGGTCATCCAGTGTTTCTTGGACCAGAGACAGTCCTCCCGATTTTTGTTTTACCACCGGATTTCAATGACTGAAAGATAAAATAAGGCTGACAAGCTTGTGTAACTCCACCTCACTTAAATACAATTCATGAATGAATCAACCACTTCACTCCAGGGAGTCATTGGTTTTCTTTCAAAAGAAAGGATGAACAACAACAAATTACGGAGCAGTATTATCAACTTCCCCAATTCAAGAACTGACTTCTTTGTTGTCTTGGCCAGCTGTAGCTAGAGGAAGAGATGGTCTGTGTTCAGAGATATTCAGATAAATGTGCCATTTGATGAAACGTGCTTCTCTGCAGCTTTCTCCTAGGTCGCCGAAGAGAAAAGACCATTTTGAGCTGCACTAGGACAGGTGTCCCTGTGACATGATGCTTTGGTTTCTGCACAGCTCTGACTGTATTCTTGGTTGCCCATCTTGGTAGATGCTAATGCTGTGTGATTTTAAAAGGCTACTTTCCAATGCACACCCAAAATTCCTAATAATGAAATAACATCTGGCTAATTAATCCTGCTGGAGCAATAACAGACTGGAGGTCCTCTCGTTGCAGGCTTACGCTGGGGTTCATGATCAGCACTGCCTTCTTGTCTATGTGGCTTAGCAACACCTCTACGACAGCCATGGTGATGCCCATTGTCGAGGCTGTCGCTCAGCAGCTCATCAGTGCTGAAGCAGAGATCGAAGCCACCCAGATGACTTACTTCAGTGGATCTACCAACTATGGATTGGAAATTAATGGTATCAAACTTCAATATGGCCACAGTGAGGTCTAGTAGGGCAAGGAACTGTAAACTCAGAAATTCGGGGGTGATTTCCCAGCTAACTTTCTCTGGACTTTGTGATTTTAAACCTATACAAAAGGAATAACACTATATTCATGCACAGCAGATTTTACTGATAATCAGTGCTTTTATTTATTCCTTAGAAATTATCCATAATATATATAGTTAATATTTATTCCATAATATATTATCATACTATATGTAGTTGATATTTATTCCATAATATATCATATTATCATACTATATGTAATTGATATTTATATCATAATATATGTAGTTGAAAGAATCAGGAAAAATCATATTATCATACTATATTTAATTGATATTTTATAGTTGAAAGAATCAGGAAAAATCATTATCATACTATATGTAATTGATATTTATATCATAATATATGTAGTTGAAAGAATCAGGAAAAATCATATTATTATACTATATTTAATTGATATTTGTATCATAATATATATAGTTGAAAGAATCAGGAAAAATCATTATAATATTATATGTAATTGATACATAATATATGTAATTGAAAGAATCAGGAAAAATCAGATTTAAATCCTGACTAGCATTTACTATTAGTGGGATTTAGTCATTTAATGGCTTAGCTTTTGTTTCTTATTCTCTGAGGTAGGATTATTGCTAGTTTCACTACTTTAAAAAGTTGTGAAGAAAGTATGTTTGTAAATGGCTATAGGGAAGTCAACTCATTCATTCATGATCAGATCAACACATTTAGCATGAGAAGGATGCTGAATGCATCTCATGCTCAAGGATGAGAAGCATGGGAATAGAGCTCATGTATTTTAATTCTCATTTTATAAATGAGGAATTTTAGAGAAATTAAACAACTTTTCCAAGGTTACACAAGTAGCCAATAGCAGAACTGGAACTGGAATTCGGGGTTTTGTGATTCCAAATCTAAAATTCTTTCCATTGTCCCTTACTGCTTCATACAGTACGCATTTGTCAATAATTATTAGATGCCTACGTTATGCAAAGCACTATGTTAGCACTGTGGGAGATTCAAGGTTTAGATAAAACATTTTCCTGTTTTCATGGAATTTATGGTCTAGTGGAGGTAGTGTATATAACAAGAAAGTAAGGACTACAATAGGTATTATATGGTAAGTGCATTAAAGAAAAGCAAAATAAAATGCTCAATAGAGAGGGAAGGGTAAGGTTATTATCAACATGAGAGACTAGGAAACGTAACATAAAAGAAGTGGTACTAGAGTTGGGTTTTAAAGGAACAGTTGAATTCAATAAGCTAAAAAGTAGAGTGGAGGCATTCCAGATATAGGGAAGGACAATTATTAGCAAAAATTGCCATGATAGGAGCAAAATAGCTGGACTTTTATAATTACTACCTATTCTTCTTGTAGAATGCCCATTATCCTTCCCTCACACTTTGCTCTAAGTTAAACCCACCAGTATGCTATCTGGGGTCTTATAACCTTTGCATTCTGTGCCTGTCCTTAATATGTCTGCTTGTTAATATGGCTTGCCTGTTAGGATGTCCTCACAAAAATATTGCTGCCATTTATATATGTCTCCTCCCAAAACCAAGGAAAAATATGGAGGGGATCATGTTTATGGAAGTTGATTGCTATATTAAGTTGCTGGATAAAGAATGTTTTATTGGTAGAATTTATTTGCATTTTCCTACCAATCTCCCTTTCTCAAGCCTCTTTGCAACCCCTCCTTCTTTCCCAGATGACAATTTTATTTAATGTCTTTTTTCAATTAATGTCTTTCAGAAAGTGATAATTGCTCTGAAAAAAATGAAGTGAAAGAAAAAAACATTCCACTTTCACGGTAAATAAGATAATTTTTTTGATTCATATTTTTCAAATCATATTTTAATAAATTATGACCTGAGCCAATTTATTTTTTTTTCAATTATAGTAACGATGCAAGGAAAAGCTCAGGCAAGATAGATTTGGAAAAGGTATGTTAAATGTGATTCTTTCTAAATAAGTTTGTGTGAATTCAATATGCTTGGTAGGCAGATAGTTGGGTATATATATATATATATATATATATAAGTTGAGTGTATATTTCTAAACTCATATAACAAATTAAGAGTTCTTTTGCTTCCTTATGTCAGGTTGGTGTCCTAAGGTTCCATACAGTCCAAAGGTAGATTTTAAAAAATTTCTCAGCTAGCAACTTTTTTTCCACTCAAAAAAAAGTTGTCATTACTCTTTTACACACCCACCAGCATCATAATAGCCACAGTGTGAATCTAAAAAAGAAGTATAGTATTAAATCCATGACTGGCATTTTCTTTTTCTTTTTCTTAAAATGAGATTTTGCTTATTAAGCAGTTGGATTTTAATTAAGCTTTTATTCACTTCTTAGTGTGTGGGATGCTGTTAATCTTCATTGCAGGTTATAATGCCTAATTATGAGTCTAATGATGGAAAATGTTTCTATAGTTACTAGAGAGCTGTATTTATGATGTAATAGAGCATATCTAGGTTTAAAGAAGTAGCTACTGTCAAATATAAAATGGAAGAATTGCTAAAAATAACTTTAGATATTGAAGAAAGAAAGAAAAGCTAGGAATTTATCCCAGCAAATTCAGTTCTCAAAATAAATCAATATGCTATATCTAATATAAAAAAGACTCTACTGGATTTCTTAGGGAAAAATATATATATATTCTAATAACACTGAAAAAATAATATTGCATAGAAATAGACCTATGGTAACCATGGTATTGGAAGTAGAAGTAGGGGAACATTAGTTTCTTTTAGACTATAATACCTTACTATATAAATCAATGTGCTGAGGGGGAAAATAGTTGCATAATAGAAATCTTAAAGAATAATGGTTTTTTTCCTTCTGCTATAAAGGAAAAATAACTGAAAATGCTTATATCCAAAGTTGTATAAGTTGAACTTTTTTTTTCTGATCTCAAAGATATCTTAAATATTATGAAAAAATTAACAATCACCTAAAGATTAAATCATTTAATACTGAAGGGTTATACTACTTTAAAAAAAATGAACCTGAGATTTCATCTGTGTAGGAAGTCCATGTGAGACATAATTTTTTTTTCCCTTTGTAATCTGATGTGTTTTATTTTTAAAATTTATTTATTGAACTAAATATAAAATTAAAAAAAAATTAAAAAGGAAAACAGAAAAAACAAAACAAAATATTGTTATGTGCAGCAGAACATCAGGGAGAATTCAAAATATATAATAATAATTTTCATTTCAATATATAATAACAGAATAAATTGTATTCATGAATGTCTATCTTTGCTTCCTTATAGATTATTCTTTTGTTCTCTGCTGTGTACTTTTTACTTTATTCTTTTTTCCCTTTTTCACCTCTCCCCAATTCCTTAAGCAGGCACAGTTAAGCACAGATATATATATATATATATTATATATATATATATATATATATATATATATATACTTATGCATTTACTCATATATAAACATGCATTTAAAACTATTAATATTGCTGACATATAAAGTAGATTTCTCTCTTGATTGAATCTTTAAGTTTGACATTTTCTAAGATCAATGATTATTAGCCCTACTTTTTTTTCCTCAATAAATTCTATTCTTGATCCTTGTTGTAATGTTTCTGTGTATCTCTTATTTCCTATCCCCGCTAACTCTTCTACTTTAATTTGGCCCCTTATCTTGCCTGAACATTACTTAACCTTCTCCCACCCATTGATTTCTCCCTTACTTTCTCACTACCCCCTTCCTCCCTCTTTATCTATTGCCATTTCATCCTATTCCCTTCTCCTTCACTTCCTCATAGATTTTGGAAAGTGCTATAACCTTCATGGATATAGTGTGTGGGTTTTCAGAACTACTCCTGTTCTGTCCCAAATCTCCTTTGTTTTCTAGTCTATGTTCACTCTGAGACACAAATTTGTTCTTTTGCAAGGAAAATCCGAAGAGGCTGAAATTTTCTGACTTAGTCAATCATCTTCCCAGATCTGACACATTCTCTGTCAATACAAATTGACACCTTTTCTGCTAGTTAAAATTTTAAAGAAATGTTTTAGGCACTGAGATACTACTTATCCAATGCTAATAATTTTATAAACCTTTTTGGACATTTAGATGGCCTAAAAAGGATGAATTAGAAATTCTTTTCATGTAGCTTAAATTTGGTAAATAGACAAGGATCTATATTTTTGAAAAGAAGACAGTAGAAAGGAAAGATGAGTTCAAACCTACTGTAATGGGACAGGTTGATAAAATTCTGAACAAGCCTTGAGGATGTGAGAGGGAAAATTATAGAAAGATATAGGGAAATATTACCAAGGAAGAGAAGTAACAAAACTTAATGACCATGTAAAGGAAGAGAGGATAAATATATCTTCAAGATTTTGAACTAATGGTGATTCAGACAAGTGCAATAGATTTGGAATGGAAAATACCATTGTTATCCACAGAGAAAACTGTGGAGAATGAATGTAGATTGAAGCATAGTATTTTCACCCTTGTTTCTTTGCTTTTTCTTTCTCATGTTTCCCTCCCCCCTTTGGTCTGATTTTTCTTGTACAACATGATAAATATGGAAATATATTTAAAAGTATTGTACATGTTTAACCTATATCAAATTGCTTGTTAAATTGGAGAGAGGGAAGGTAAGGGAGGGAGAGAGAAAAAATTGACACATAAAATCTTACAAAAATGAATATTAAAGACTATGTGTATTTGGAAAAATAACATATTATTGAGGAAAATATTTTGATATAAGAAACTTTAAAATATTTTAGTAATTTGTATAATAATCAGGGCTTGAAAAATAAATGAGACATCCTTCATTTTGTACATATATGTATATATGTGACTGTATATACATGTATAATCTATGTATCTGTGTGTGTGTATATATATATATATATATATATATATATATATATACACACACACACACACACATAGATATATAAACATACACATTTGGTCATCACTGTCATTTCTTCAATCTTTTTGGAACTCCTGATACAGAAAATCCCTCCATCAATGTACATTGGTAAGTCATCTGAAATTTAGTCTTTACAACTTTCTTAGTAGAATGAGAGGTTAACTAATCCTCTTATTGAAACACAACTTGTATAAATCAAAAAATATACAGGTCTTCTTGACCTTAGGTTAAAGTCAGTCTCACTTTATCCTGTCCCTTCTATACTAGTATGAAATTTCAAATTTACTATTTTGATCACTACTTTTTCTCTATATGGGTAGTTTCTCTTAAGTTTAAAGTTATAAGCCATTTGCTCATCCCATACAATTTTTGTTCTTAGCTTTCAATAAAGCTTTTCCAAGTAATTCAGTCCTTGGATTGGGGAAGGGATATCCTCTGGATGTCTTAAAAGTTCATACTCATTCTTGGGATGTACAGGCTGTATTTCCTTCCTTGTTTTCACTCTACATTTAATATGTTATCTCTTCCCACCCCCCCATCCCCCCCCAGATATACATCTTCCTCCCTGATATCATTTATGTTTTTTTTCCTACGTAATTTTTTGTTGATAATATGTCTGCTCATATCCATGTCCCTCTATCTTGTCTTTTGAGCAATCTAAAATATTAATTCCTTAGCTACTTTCACAACTCACAGTCACAAAACATCAATAGAAGTCTTTTTTTTTTTTTTAAACCTAGATCTGTGATTTCAATGGTTTGATAAAATGAAACTCATTATTCCAGTGTTCTACTCTAGTGCCTCACTGTGATGTAAAGATAATCCTTTCTTGAAAGCTATAGTAAGAAAACATCTTATCATACCAAAAAAGTCTTCAAGTACATTCCAGGTAAATTTTTTTTGAGAACTAGCCTAAGTGGGTGTGGAAAGACTTCTTACCAATAGAGCTGGACACTTGGTAATATATTCTTTGGCCATCAAAACTCGTGAAAAATCACAAAATATCCCTCCACCTTACCTTATACATTTACTCCTATAGTGAAAGTGTCAGAAGGGTGGAGAAAGGGTCAGAGAATGCTAAGAAACACATACTTTTTATATAATCTATGAAAAAATTAATCACTGATGTTACTTTAAATATATAGTCTTTGTCTAGCATTCTAGTAGAAATTCTTACTAAAGCAGAACACAAAAAAACAAAAGAAGATGGAACTAAAGGGAAGGAGTCTTCCTGGAGAAGAAAATGAGAGAAAGCTAATGCAATACTAGACTACATCAAGAAAGGAATAAGGCAATAAATGAAGGAATAAATACAAAGTAAGCATCTACTGTGTGATGAAGGGGCAGTTAAAAAGCATAGTAGAGAGAGTGCTAAGCTTGGAGTCAGGAAGATTCATTTTCCTGAATTCAAATCTGGCTTCAGACACTCAGCTGTTTATCCCTTGGCAAATCACTTAACCCTGTTAGCCTCTGGGTTGTGTTTTTTTTTTTTTTCCTCCACTTTAAATGAGCTGGAGAAGGAAATGGCAAACCACCCAATATCATTGCCAAGAAAACCCAAAATAGAGTCATGAAGAAACTAAGTGAAAAAGAACAGCAATATTATGTGATAAATATTGTAATAGGCATTAATGATAATGATTAATTAATAGGAAACAGTTTTTTCCCTTAAGGAGCTTTTATTCTAGTACAATGAACAGGGAAGGAAGTTTTGGTTTGGGGAATTACAGGAATTAGTAAAGAGATGCTTTGGGGCATTTAGTTGTCATACTTTTTCCAGAAGCAATATTAGTATTGATTGGATTATTGTTCACAGAGTGAGACATTGAAAATGGTTTTGGCAGAAGAGGGGAAAGGTGGAGTGGATATGGATTATGTACCTGGTGGCAGGGCAGATGACAAGATGTCCAAAGTGGATAGTTGGATGACTACAAAATATGCAAAATATATAGATTAGGTGAATTGACACTTGATCACTTACTAGTTAGAGTTGATCAACTTTAAGGTACTGTTTCAAAGTTTAATGGATTAATATACTAGGTTATAGATGGGAGAGAAAAGGATTTTTGGAGATATAATCTAAAGGATTCTGATATAGGTAGAGAAAAAAAAGAAGGAACCTGGCAATATGTCCTCAGTACTTCTGGATTTAGATAATTCTCATGAAGATTTTGTAGATATATAGCAAACTGGATATATGGGTTATTGATGTCTTCTTGGAGCACAACAACAGCAAAGAACATCAACTTTCTCTAAGGTATTATAAGTGTCTAAGACACTAAGATACTATAAGTGTAATATATATGTATATACATATATATGTATATTTAGGTATGTGTGTGTTTGTATATGTATGTGTGTATATATATATGAAACATGTATATGTGTGTCTGTATATATACATATACATATACATATAATATACATATGTATATACATATACACAGGTATATGTATGTATGTGTGTGTGTGTGTGTGTGTGTGTGTACAGGAGTCAGGAAAGCTTATCTTCCTGTTTCAAATCTGGCCTTAAATACTTAACTATTGTGTGACCCTAGTTTGCACACTGGATCCCAAGAAAAATCTCAAAATGGGGTCACAAAAAAATCAAACATGATTAAAAAATGGCAGGACAACATTAACAAAAGACATTAGATTCCTTTCTCATAGCAGAGTATATTTCCTCAGTGAAGCAATGTTGAAGTGAGATGGTAGGTTCTTAGACTGTTCCATGAAAACTTAGTCAATCCAAAATGTAGTGGAGCCATGACGGGAAGAAGACAAAGAGAAAAAGGAACAAAAAGGAGTGAATAGAGCAAAAAAGATTATATTGAAGTTTATTTTTGGAGGTTATAATATGGGTCCAAATGCCCTCAGTAAAACAAGTGAAAATATAATTCCAAGTGACAAGACTGTTTTTACTAGAAAATAATTTCCTAACTCCAAATATTAAAAATTTCAAGCAGCCAAACACAAAAGAAAAAGTCTAATTAAATGACAGTTTCAATGTGGTAAAGAAATAGTGAAGAGTGTATTGGAATTGGAGAGTACCTATAGTAGAATCTTAAATCTCCTGTTTATTACCTGAATAAAGATGGGTCAGTTTTTGCATTTGTAAATTAGGTGATAGTGACCTCAGAAGTCCTTTTCTTTTAACATTACTAACAATTAATAATTACAGCTAACATTTTTATGGAACTTTAAGATTTACAATGCAATTTATAAATTTCTGTTTCATTTCATCCTTATAACTCTGGAAAGGAGGTACTGTTTATTAATGCCTATTTGACAAATGAGAAAACTGAGGACGAGGTTAAGGGATTTGTCTGTGGGTAGGAAGTATCTGTGACAGATTTGAACTTTGCTCTTCTTGATTCCAAGGCCAGTTCTCTATCTACTGTGCTACCTAGTTGCTTTACAGCTTTCTCCATTATGAAACTCAATCCTTTTAAATAAAATCCTTTGTATATATAAAATGCTAAATCCTTCTTGCTTTGTTCTGAATATGTGCCATCTTTAAATGTAAAGAGGTAAGAAGTATGTTTTTACTCTTACATTCCCTCAAACTCTTTATTGTTCTTCAAATGTTTTAGTCACATCTGACTTTTTTGTGACCTTATTTAAGGTTTTCTTGGCAAAGATACTAGAGTGGTTTGCCATTTCCTTCCCCAGCTTCTTTTACAAATGAAAAAAAAAATAACTGAGATAAACAAGGTTAGATTACTTGTCCAGGGTCACACAGCTAGTAAGACAAAGTAACAGGTCAACAGGTTACTCTTCCTGAATTCAAATCTGGCCTTAGACACTTACTAGCATTGTGTTCCTGAGTAAGTCTTTTAACCCTCTTTTTTGCTTGTTTTTTTTGTTTTTTTCCATTTATAAAATGAGTTGGAGAAGAAATGGCAAACTACTCCAGTATCTTTGCCAAGAAAACCCCAAACAAGGTCACAAAGAGTGAGACAAGACTAAAAAAATGATTCAACTCATAGTACCCTTCACATAGTAGATACTGAAATAAATATTTATTGGATTGGATTGCTGGAACTAAAGCAAGACCTTCTGTTAAATAGAAAAGAGTTTTAAAATCATCAAAACCAACCCTATCATTATAGGAAAAATTCAAGACTCAGAAACTAATTGATATGTATAAGGTTACATAGCCAGTTCAAGGGAAATCCAGGTTCAGATTCTAGGTCTCTTGAATTCTGGCCAATTGTTTTATTCATTATAGTATATTGACCCATATTTCCTAAGTCTTCAAAGAACATATAGACAACACTCAAGAAGAGAATTTATGATATCATTGAAAAGGCAAATAATGAGACAGATTCTGTTACCTCATATCACAGTGCAGTCTCAGTAACTAAAGAAAATTAGGGAAGAAGACCAAATTGTGGGGCATCTAGATAGTGCAGTGGATAGAGCAGCAGCTCTAAAGTCAGGAGGACCTGAGTTCAAATCTGGTCTCAGACACTTAACACTTCCTAGTGGTGTGACCCTGGGCAAGTCACTTAACCCCAATTGCCTCTTTTTAAAAAAGGCTAATTTGTCCAGTAGTGCTCAGTTCCTATTTGACCAGTATCCTCTGAGTTCTAGTTGGCTTCCTTGCTACCATCTTGCTTTTGCAATGCCTAGGCATTTCTGTACACTTAGAAAGGGCAGGCAAGGTGACCTTTTAATATGGAAGATCAAAACATACAAAATAAACTGTTTTTATTTTTATTCCAAAATTTCCAATTGAACTTTTTTTTTTATCAATTTATTCATTTAATTCCATTTTAAATTTCTTAAACAACTACTAAAGTATTCTGTATTATGAGAGAGATGAAGTTTAAAATATGCTTTTTGCCCTTATGGAATTATTATATTATGGAAAATAATACCTATATAAATAATTATAACACAATGTAATGCACAAAATGTTTGCAGAAAGTCCTGAGGTCTTACAGGATATGGTAATGGGTAAGTTATTTATTCAAGGACTTCTTGCACAACTATTCTTAGGCATTATGCTTTGTACTTAGGTTATGAAAGGAAAAAATAAGTTCCTGCCCTCCAGAAACTTATATTCTATTGGGAATTAAAAACAACAACAACAACAATAAGAACACACATACAAATTAAACTAATCTTTTGCAGAGCCATTATCACCAGAATGTTTGTGTGTGGAGTCAGCTAGAAAGGCTTTTATATAGGAGGTATGGCAAGCTTTGAAGGAAATTAGGAAATTTTAGAGGCAAAGTAAGTGCATTCTAGGCTTTCTTGGGCTAGGGAACAATTTCTGCATAGTTTCCAAGATAGGATATGAAAGGTCATATATGAGAAGAAAACTTGCTTTCTTTTGGATAACTGGAACAGAATCCATGAAGTAAATTAATGCTTCATGGTGAAGGAGAGGTTAGGAAGTAGGATAGAACCAGATAAAGAGCTTTAACTGATAAAAGGAAGAGTTTGTGTTTGATTCTAAAATTTGGATACATTAGAACTTCTTAAATAGGGGAATGATACCGACAATCTTATATTTCAGGGAACAACATCCCTTTGGCAGCTATGTGAAAGATGGATCAGAGAAGGAAGAAATTTGAGGCAGGGAAATTCACAATAATTATCTAAGTGGGAGGTAATGACTTGAACTACCAGAGAAGCAGCTGTTCAAGTAGAGAGAGGAATAGATGTCAAAAATATTGTGGAGGTAAAAGCAATAGTATTAGACAACTAAATGGATGTGGGAGATCGAGGAAGAAGGAAAAATCAGAGTTATTCTAGGTCACAATTGGGGTGACTGGAGGGATAATGGTTATCTTTGACAGAAACAGGAAATTTAGAAAAGTGTGAATGTGTGTATATAAGTGAAAAACAATGTCTTATGTTTGAGGCATGTTTAGTTTGAAATATCTAGTTGGATGCCTAGTGAAAAGTTACCAATATTATTTCCTAACTACTATTAACATAAATTATTAATAGGCAATTGGTAATGTGGGACTGGAGTCAACTGAGTTGAGTATGTAAATTTGGGTGTCTACATAGACAAAGAGATGTAGTCTATTAGATTGCCTTCAGCTGGAAAACAGAAAAGTAAAGAAATGAGAAAGAGGGTATAGCTGAAGATAGCATTCTTAAATATTCAAAAGAATCTGAGATCTAAACAATTCTGGGGTTCCCTCAATTGAGGCAATCCATCTAACCCTGTCCATCTTGAAGATCCTTTTGCTTTCTTTTTATATTGTAAAAGGGCCAATGGAGCATTCTGGTCATTTGCCTATCATCCCTCACTCTCATCACATGACTAATCTATCTTCTCTTTCTATTATATAATTCCTTGGTCATGACCTCTACTTCTCCTTATCTTAAGAGTTCTTTGCTGGTTATATGTTGGACTTTGCATTCTTCACATTTCCATCACCTTCTTTGATCATTTTTAGTGGTCATTTCTAGTAGCTGTGATATTCTGGGTCTCATTCCTATACAGCAACACTGGTAAAATTTTAGAATTGAAAAGATGGACCTTTGTTGGTCAGCAATCTAGCTTTCTCTTCTTTTTTTTTCTGGATATAATTCATTTTTCCATCAGTATTTCCATCCCAGATATACATGCTATTTGACAAATTCTATAGAGTATTCATGCAGGGATATATTTATATGTTGCTAATAGTAATTCTTCATCCATTTGGTCTTTCCTGTGTGGATGCACAGGTGAAACTTTTCAGTGATTATACAACTTTTTCCAGATGTTCTGTAATGTCCTGGGATTTGGTGCAATAAGTACAGCATCATCTGCTAGTTGGCTGGGTTGGAATCTGTGCTAATGGCAGAAATTCTCAGATTTGGAAATTTCCCATGGTGACATAATAACAGATCTTTTTCATATTCATACACAGAGAAGTCATGAATATTTTAATGTATAAATATAGATATATCCAAATCAATTTCTTATTTCACAGTTCTATCATAAAATGATGTTTTAGTCATTACAAGCCGAATATTTTCTTTATTTATACTCATTAGAGATGATTTTGAATTTTGTTTTATTAAAAATTTCTAAACATTTTTCACTGTAATATAATTTTTCAGGGAAAACTTGCATTGAATATGGAAACTAAAAGTTATCTCCAAGTAGGGGATGAATTACAAAAGAAATTAATTTGATCTCAGGAAAGAAGCTGCCTCTGGGCCAGTTTTCCAATTAAGTAGGCATTAAGAGGTTAAAATAGTTGAATGTTCTTATCAATCCCTGCCAACATAAACATCTTCATATCCATCATGACTTCTGGCAAGACTGTTCTATCTTAATAAAATGTTCCTTTGTCACTGTAGTTAAAAACTAGAATTCTAGGCTGGAGCTTTTATATTCATGAGACAAATTAGATGGTTACAAACAGAATGTTATTTGCACTAATATAGTGATATTGATGGAAATATAAATGAAAGAAGAATTTGCATTTCTGTCACATGGTATGATTTACAAAGCACATTCTCCACATAAAAGCTTTTCACAAAAATGTTTTGTTCTTATTCTTGGACAGAACTCAGAAGCTGGAAGATATCGGACACGGAAGGACCACATGATGTGCAAACTAATGTGTTTGTCCGTCACTTACTCTTCTACCATTGGAGGGCTGACCACTATCACAGGCACGTCCACCAACTTGATCTTTGCTGAACATTTCAATTCGTAAGTAGAGTATGAGTTTATGACTCTATATATAGAAAGTTCCTGACTTATAAAAAGCCAACTAATGACTTGTAAATACAAATGTGTATCTTTGAATTCTAAATCTAAATCGATTACCCTTCCTAATTCAGAAATGGGAAGTGATTTGTCTGGGACCTTATTTTATATGAATAGTTACCAAGTTACAACTTTAACTTCAACATTACAATTTTAAAATTGGTTAGCTAAAGTAGCATTATTATTATTCTACTTCAGGATTATTATTCCCACTATTATTATTAGACTGAGACTTTGGTACCTTGGCCAGTGGCAATGTATAGTAAATCTGGGAAGGGGATCAAAATTCCCCAGGGATATCTATTGGGTTATATGAAAGTCAGAGGTCTAAACCAGATTAAGATTAGAACTGAATGTCCAGATTAGTGATTCAGAAGGATAATGAAAACTTCTGAATTCAAAATAATATATGGCAGACTATAAGTAGAATGCAAATAGTTTTCAACAAGATTTCTAATTACTTCCAAGATGGCTATTTGCTCAAACTAGAATTGGGCAGATAATTGATACAAGTCCAAGTGTCACCAAGTTGGAAGAAGTTCAAGTGTATATTTAATCAAAATTCTGGCAGGAATGTCAGGGTACAGTCTTGGGAAAATAGGAATTCAGGTATAGAAAATTCAGCTTTTTTGGGGGAATAGGAAAAAAAGCAGGGACTCAGCAACTGATAAACTTAACAACAACACGTAGTTACTGAATGAAAAACTCAGAGGAGAAATTAAATACAACAAAGATGAAGACAAAGTACTATGCCCTCAAGGACTTTATATTCAGGAAGAGTAGTATGGAAAATGTGTGGAAAGGTGTGCTGGATTTTGAGTCAGAAGACTTGAGTTCAAATCCTAGTTCTGCCACTTACTATTCATGTTACCTTTATTTCATCACTTAATTTCCTCATTTATAAAAGGGAAGAAGGAAAACAGATTGTTCTAAGGTCCCTAACAGCTTTAAATCTAAGTGGCAAATATACAATCAAGAGAATAAAAAATAACATATAAAAGTACTTGAGAAGTACATTGTGAGAATTCAAAAAAAAGGAAGAATGACTTCTAACCTGGGATGAACAGGGAAAGTTACCTGAATGAAGAGACCTCTGAAGTGAGCCTTGAGAGATAGGTAGGCATTGAAATGGCAGAAATGCAAGGTAGAATATTTCAGGAAGCAATTTAAGGAAAGGTGGTTAAAGTGGCATTGGGTAGGTGAAGATAATGTTGACTAAATAGAGTAAGATTACAAGCATTTTATTGACAAAGGAATTGGACTTAGTGAAAAGAACAACAATTTTGGAGGCGAGAATTCAGTCTCAGAACCTGGGCGTTACTGTCTGTAATATCTTAGGTTACTTAACCTCTTTGCAATTTGATTTCCCTGATCTGTAAAGTGAGATGGTGGGACTAGATGGCCTCTGAGATCCATATTAGGCTACTAGTAAAAGCTTTAAATTAGCTAGAGCTAAAGATACTAGATTGGGTTTTCTAAAGAAAAGAACAGTCCAGAAATTACCCTAACCATGGGGGTTTGTCAAAAGGCCAAAGGTCACTACAAAGATGAGAATATTGGGGGTAGAAATGAAACCTTTAGAATTCTATAGTGTTTCTTTCTTTGCTATTTTTACTTTTGCTAAAAAGGATAATGTACAGCTTAAAATAAAAAATTCTCTTGTAACATATAAAAAGGCTAAAAACTAAAATGAGAAAAGCCAACTAATTCTAGAAATAAGAGAAATGGTGTTATTCTACATTAATGCAGAGAGAAATCATGAGGTAGGCGCTTACTTTGGGAGACTTGGGCTGGAATCTTGCCTCAGAGTAGTTTGGTTAACCATTGTAGGTCACTTAAATCTCTCAGAGCCTCAATTTCCTCATTTGTAAAATGAAGAAAATATTTACACTGCATATCTAGCAAACTTTCAAGTGCCATGTGAATGTTGAGTTATTTTTATGCTTTTTAGTTATATGAATATTTGTTATAACTTTTAAAAATCTATCCATATCACAATATATTATCAATTATCAAAATATTATCAATCATCAACATATAATTCCATGGCAACTGTTGATTCAAATATTTTTAGCTTCAAGAAGAAAAGTTGTAGGAGCTTCAAACAATGACAAGAAAAGTGAAATTCTTGTTTTGTCTACTGAAGATCGGAATTGGATGGTGATTTCCCTTTATTCCAAAGCAACTGCTATCTCACTATCTTATCCTCTTGACATTGCTTAGAATCTTTTCCAGCAATATCAATGCTCATTTTGTGGGTTTTCATTTTGAATGTCCTATGTCTCCAGAGGATCCATATGGTTTTTCCATGTTCAGATGTAATGTCTGCCTCTCTCATTTACATTTAGTAATTAAAAAAAAAAAAAAAGACAATTGTTTAAAAAGAATGAAAAATGGGAGAGATTAGCCAACTCATTCCTGACATAAGAACCAGATAGAGGAATCTATAGCTTCCCTTTGGACTCAAAGTGGCTACCAATTTACTCAGATTCAACATAGTTGGTATGTACTTCACTCATTCAACAAATGCTTATTGAAAATGGCACATAAATGGTAAAGTAGAAGGAATATAGAGCTTGTAATCAGGAAGACATGAATGAAAATGCTACTTTAGACTCTAGCTCTGTCACCTTAAGTTCCCTTAACTATTCTTCTATTAGATATTCTTATCTATAAAATAAGGGAGTTGGTCTCAATGGACTGCAAAGTTCCTTTCATTTAAAAACTATGATCCTATGATCTACTAAATCAATTACATTTAAAGTGGAAATCAAGAAATATTAGGCAAGGAGCATTCAGAACTTCATAATCTAGTCGGGGATTTGGATGGGGAGGTCTCTTCTTCTCCCCCCCTCTTCTTTGTAGATAAACTCTCTGCTTAAATTAATGATTAGCTATCTCACAGAAACCATAATATCCATGGGAACTAGAGAAAATCTGACAGTATCTTATTTATTTAATCTTTATAGTAGATGAAAATTGCTTTGTGAACAGGTCAAATACAAATGCAAATAATATATTATATTAAGTCTCAGATAGGCTACTTGTTTTGTTATGATAACCCTGACAATTCACTGGGAGGGAGAGAAAACATATTTTAACATGAAATTTTCTTTGATAGATCCAGCCCAGGGGGGGAAATGACTTTACCTATGGATGAGAAGATCAGTGTATAACTGGTTAAACTAAACCATAGTCATTGGTTTTGTATCCTGTCTGTTGATATATAACTAGGAAATCAGTATGGACAGCTCCATTTCTGTATAACATTAATAGGATTGAACTGAGTTTATTGAAAAAGTCTTATAAGTTCTCTCCATAGGTTCCAGTTTTGTGAAGGCAGAACCATTTAGCAATATTTTCATTTGTATTGTTTGAGGATATTAGTTATCTCACTTCTGGGAAGCTTAAATTTTTTTAGAAAGTTATAAAATAGGTGAGAATCTGGAAAGATACTGTTATATATAGAAAGCATGGATCTGATGTTTACTATGTGTGTGATTGTAGACAAGTTTTCTCATCTATAAAATCAGGATATTGGTTAAGATGGTTTCTAAATTTTCTTCTAGAAGACTATTGCCATAGTGTAGGAAAAGGTGACAACAATCTAATGTAGAGAGGTTTATCTTTTGATAATAAGAAGAGGATATTCTCCATATCTGAATCTTATCCTACAGGTTCATTTTGTTATTAGAACTAAACTAATAAAAGAAAAAAGAGACTATTAGGAAGAAGCATTGCTTATAACTCTGAATATTCAATATCTCTAAAAAAGACATTCATCAAGCAAGTAAGGCATTAGGTTAAGAATAGAAATACCAATGCAGACATAATTTTAAAAGTTACTTTCCATTGATGATTTTTTTTTTTTTGCCAATTTGTGGACTTTGTGATATCCACAAGTACAAAAAACATTGGAGAGCAGTGATTATATCAACATTTGAATTGTTACTCAATCATTTCAGTCATGTCCTACTCTATTTCAGTCATGTCTGCTCTATTTTTCTTGGCAAAGGTACTGGAGTGGTTTGACATTTCCTTCTCCAGCTTCTTTTACAGATGAGGAAACTGTAGCAAATAGAGCTAAGTCACCTGTCTAGGGTCATTAGCAGCATGTAAAGGTCTGAGATTGGATTTGAGTTCAGGACTTCTGTCTTCAGGTCAAGCACTCTGTCCACTGTACTATCTACCTTGAAGCCCATAAAACAGTTGGGTATTTATATATTAGCAATGCATTATGTTCTTTATATATCAAATAAGACCATTTTGATTCATAAAACTGGAGTTCAGTTTTAAGAATTATCCAAATGAAAATCCACCAAGTACAGGGTAAATTGATAAAATGTGTGTGTTTATTTAGAGGTCCATATTTAGAGGTCCCAGGGAAATATTCTTGAGGTATCTATGCCTCTCCTAATTATATCTATATCTAAATCCCTATTTGTGTGAATATATATATATTATATGTGTAATATAATATATAATAATATAATATAATATATATAACATATATTAGTATCATGAAGACAGACCTTTGAAACAGCAGAATAACAAAGCTAGGAAGTCTCTTTGGCCCAGAAATATTCAACACACACATTAATCAACAGGATGGTAATCGGTATGGACATGTGCTTATAGTGAACCAAAGAGCCAGAATCTACCATCAAGCTGGAAAATTCCATGATCACATACTTCTTAAGGATCATTTCCTGGGATTTGGTTGGTATTAAAGTCCCTCATCATTTTAATGTCAGCCTGAAAGTTGTGACAGCCAAGCTGTTATTCCAGACTTCCTCTGAAAGAGATTATTTTCTTGGCTTCAAAATAGAAAAGCCCCTTTTAGAAAGCACTGCCCTGGACCATTGGTTCAGTTATATTGCATGTCAAATCATATATATCATGTACACAGTGATATACAGTGAATATTCTTTCTTATTATGGAAAAAAATGAGCAATATGTTTGTCCCCAGCACCAAGTTTATAATGAGAGCCTATAACTATTCATGAATCTTATTATTTATTTTGGATAAACAGATTATAATTTGTTAATGAAGTGAAATTTGTAGTGTTGAACTTGGGACCCAGAATGGGAACTCATTTCTAAGAACCAGAACTCACATTTATTAATGTAATCTGTTCTTTTCTGTTTCTCAAATCTGGGATGAAAGAGAAAGGGGAAAGAAGAAAAACCATTCTCAGTTTAGTTTTCCCAGGCTTTTTATCCTTTTTTGATTGATATCCATGAAGGTCATGGTTCTGATAGATAGATAAGAATAACCTTGTAGTGTAGCTTATAGATTGATATCAAGGTAGAATCTACAAATGTAAAGAAGGAAGGAGGAAAGAAAGAAGGGAAAGGGGAAGGATGAGATAAAGGAAGCTGTATTTAGGGATATAGATGTACACAAAAGGAGCATTGTTATGCAATTCTGTAAAATGAACAAAAATAATAGACTTAGTTTTTAATCCAATTCCAGTAAATTCCAATAAATCCTTTGGAATCAAACCAGTTTTTCTTTTCTTTTTTTTCCCCTACATCTCCTCCCCTCAATTAAAAGTTAGAGTACATTCCTGCTTCTGTACCTTACTATTGAATGGAAGTGACTTTAGTTTTCTAGAGTTTATAGCTAAATATAAGGTCTGAGAGATCTATTCAATATTTTAATTGTGGATTTGGCAAATTGTATGTCTATTAATCAAGGACTGATACAGAGATTTATATACTATCACCAGCTTCGATATAGAGTTGTGGTATATAAGATAACCAATTTCAAAGTCAAGAAACCCTGGGGATTCAAGTCCCTCTTCTGTCAAATACTGACTGTGTGACCTTAGACATGTGTCTTCTTTTTATGCTCTGAGTGACCTGATCAACCAAATTTGCTTTTAGAAGTGGGAGTTTTCTTACTGAGTTCCCTATACCAGTAGAAGCACAGCTCTACTTTTAAATAGAAAACAAAAAGTTGCACCATTATAATAAGAGGATAGTAAATATTTTTACTACAGTAATGTTTGAACATTGTCTGTTGCAGAGAGGAAGGGTCAAAAATCATAGATAATTGACATTTCCAAGTAAGATAAATGATGCAAACACACACACACACACACACACACACACACACACAAATTATTTTTAAACATTCTTTTCTTTTTAAATTTTGAGTTCCAAATTTCTCCCTCCTACTGCTTTCCTACCCACTGAGAAGGCAAGCAATATGATATTAATTATACATGTAAAATCATGCAAAATATATTTCATATTAACCATACTTTTAAAAAAAACAAGAAAAGTAATGTAAGAAAATGATTCTTCAGTTCACATTAAAAGTTCTCTCTCTGCAGGTAGAGAGTGATTTTTTCATCATGAGTCCTTTGGAATTGTCTTGGATCATCGTATTGATCAGAGCAGTCAAGTGTTTCTCACAGTTGATCATCCTTACAAATTGCTGCTACTGTGCACAATAATATCCCAGTTTTCATTTCACTCATATAGGTCTGATCATGTTTTTCTGAAACCACTCCCCTCATCATTTCTCACAGTATAATATACTCTATCATAATCATATGTCACAGCTTATTTAGTCATTCCCCAATTGATGAGTATCCTTTTCTTTTGATTTCTTTGTGACAGATTTAGGACTGATATCACTGGGAAAAAATTTTTTATAAACTTTTGAGTTTAATGTCAAATTGTTCTCCAGAATGGTGGGATCAGTTTACTACTCTACCATCTGTTCATTAATGTAGAAATATTTAGTAGAAAAATTAGTTTCTAATTCTTTACCTTTAGCTTTCAAGGTCTTTGTAGGGACCAGCCTATAAGAGATGAAAGGATATTGAAAGTAAATAAGATCTTGGACTCTTAGATGTTCCTGCATATAACTATAGTGAATGACTTTAAATTTACAGTTAAAGGCCTTCATAAAAAAAGGGTTATATAGGCTTATATAGTACATGGGACAGTGAGGTAGCATAATGGATTGAGTGCTAGTTTGAGATCAGGGAAGACTCATCTCCCTAAATTCAAGTATAGTCTGACCTTTACTACCTGTGTGACCTAAAGCACATAACTTTGCCTCAGTTTCCTCATCTGTAAAGTGAGCTCGAGAAGGAAATGGCAAAGTCACTCCAATATCTTTTATAAAACAACCCCAAATGGGATCACAAAGAGTCAGACATGACTGAAAAATGTCTGAATAAATGCATATGCAAACACATGCAGGTATATGTATGTTTTTGTATATTGTGATATATATATATATGTGTGTGTGTGTCTGTTTATCAGTGTCTGTGTATATCAGTACACATATACATATGTTTTTATGAATCTATATACACAATATAGATATATCTATCTATCAACCTATACTGGTATGTATATATAATATCTATGTTCCCCTCCTTATTCATTTTGTAGAAAAATAAAAGAAAGACTTTTATTTGTAGAACAATGCAAGTTGCTGCTGTGGACATATGAGGATAAAGAAGGAGGATGGGAATAGAACTACTCAGGATCCATTTGTAACTAAAATTGAACTAGATGTTTGTTGTTTCATGAGAACAATATCTAATATGAATAAGTTCTCAATCTCCTCTCAACTGCTTTATTTCCTTCACATATTCATTTTTAGTTCCAACACATAGTGGCAACTATTCTCATAGTCTTAGGTACAAACACAAAAGTGAAATCCTATAAAATCCAGATTTTACTGAGGCACAACAATAATTTTGTAGCTGGTTGTTCTCAGTGATGGTCCAAGAGACAAGAGGACCTCCCCTATCAACAGAGGGGAAAATGGTAGGCCGGATGTCTACTTAATCCTTGAAGTTTCATATTTGTTTGTGTTATGATGTTAATTTTGCTTATGACTTTTTTTTTTTTTTAATAGGCGCTATCCAGACTGTCGCTGCATCAATTTTGGATCTTGGTTTTTGCTTTCCTTTCCTGCTGCAATTATTCTTCTATTCTTGTCCTGGATTTGGCTTCAGTGGCTTTTCCTTGGTTTTAAGTAAGTTAATGTTTGCTATTCATGGCATAACTAAAAGTAAATTAATCACCTACAAACCATGTACACATGTAAGTATGCACAGGGATGTTGCTTTAACACTATTAACTATATTTTGATCTAAGTTTAGTTAATCTCAAACCTTATTTTATGGAATATTTTTTATTAAAATAGCCAAATATCCTATTTATATGCTGTCTTTATAAAGCAATCTTACAGTATTACCATTTATTAAAGTGAGGTTCTAGTATTCATATACTTTGTCTTGACATTATAAAACTAGACTTGCTGTTAATTCAAAAAATTAAAACATTTTTATTCTATTTTTTATATGAGAATTTAATTTATCAGATATCATATTTTACATTTCTGGAAAAGTAAGTTGGAAATAGTCTGTGCTGGGTCCACCTCCCACTTGGCATTTTACTTCAATAGAAAAAGAAATGGGTATATATTACTTATAGATAAGATAGGATGGTTAATTATGATCAGGATCACAGCATGCTATGGTTTTAAAGGGATCTCAGAGGCTATTTGGCCCAACCTATTTTTAAGCAAGAATACTTTAAACAACATGTTTAACAGATAGTCATCTAGTCTACTTGAAGACTTCCTCACTTCCATTGAGGGAGGAACTCACTACTTCCCCAAATAGGCCAATCTATATCAATAAAGAACTATCTTATGCTATAATTTCTGGGGAAAATTTTTTTTAAAGTAATCCAACATCAAATAAATTGAGTTCAACACAGGAAAAACTTCAAACTGTCTTAGATAGATCAAATGATTTCCCTGTTTAATATATCACAAGGAATGGTTTTTCAGAAAAACCTAAGATATAAACATAATTTTTAGCAAAAGAAAAAAAAAAGTACCCACACTTACATATCCAAATCCAAAAGGGAATGTTATAAATTATTTTTAAGGAGATTAACATAAAATTCATTTTGAGAATAGTGTTGTATTGAAATTATTTCAAGGCTCTTTAATAAAACATTTGATATCCTAAACAAGTAAAGTAGGAACTAGATTATAGAGGCAGCAACATTTTTTGCTAACAGGCTTGGGATGTGTTCACAAAGGCCTTGGCACAATGCAGCCCCTTGCCCAGATTTTCATAGCCTGCCTGCCTGCTGATATTGCTCTTTCCCTCCTCCCTTTCCTGGGTTCTTTCCGGAGCTGCCAGTTTCTATCAGAGCGTGGGGGATAGCGCTAGAAAAATTAAAAATGTATTTGTCCAGATTGTGTACACAGTGTGTGGCAACCTCCCCCAAGGAAGCCAATGTGTGGCGTGTCACTGAGATCAGCAGGTGAGCAGCAGCAGGGAAAGGACATCTGCATACTAAATGGCTCTATTGGAAATCTGGTTCTTTGGTGAGCCTAAATAATTTCATATTAAGTGCTGCAAGAGGGAGAGGGGACAAGAACTCCAATTCAGGAGTGAATATATCTTACTTAAGAACCACAGTAGTTTCCTCTATTCTTTAAGGCAACTGACAACTTTACAAATTTTGAATGCAATTAGTGTTATTTAAAAACAATGTAGGGCAAGGAGGAGAAATTAAGAGCTAAAGGGCAAATGTATTGAAATGTGTTCACTGTGATGGAATTAAAAAAAAAGTCCCATGAAGTACATAAATTAGTTAAAGCCCATAAATCACAATCAGTGACATGTTTAAACTGTTCCCCTCACTGTCTGCTATTGGTTAGATGCTGCACAGTTTCATTCTTAAGCTAATTTTTCAGTGTCCTTTTCAGCCCACCAGGGTACACACCTCCAGAGGCAAAAGATCGAAAAACAGAAATCATAAGCTGGCTCTTTTGGCAGGGTACCATACATTCTGATTAGTGGGCTGGCTGTTAACACAGTTAACTCACCCATTATAAATGACCCAAACATATTTGGGAAGGGAGTCCCATTCATCAGTGCCACTGAAGTTTTTTAAATGGAGAGGTTGATGTATTGTCATTTGCTTCATCAGTTCCTTTGTGAAGGCATTAACCTTCGTTTT
This sequence comes from Antechinus flavipes, assembly GCF_016432865.1. Classification (NCBI taxonomy): domain Eukaryota; kingdom Metazoa; phylum Chordata; class Mammalia; order Dasyuromorphia; family Dasyuridae; genus Antechinus; species Antechinus flavipes. The sequence goes on from NC_067402.1 coordinate 121,839,102, forward strand.
CAGGAGAGCCAATCTGGTTTTTGACTTAACTCTGTATAGTCCCAGAATCAAGCAGCATATTCCAGCTAGTATTAGGGTAACTATTCATAGGAAGGATGCTTGTTGTTTTTCAGCTGTATTTTTACTGCAGTGTTATGGATATCAAAGTGACATTTATCATTAAGTTGTCCTTTCAAAATGGTCTATGGATTGTTTTTTAGTGATATTAGCATTTCTCATATGACAATGTATAAGTTTTTGTTACTAACTTAATGTCACTCAATATATTTGTGATTTGATAGACATGGGTACTCCATGAAATAATAAAAATCACTACTTGTTTATCATTAAGTTGTCCTTTCAAAATGATCTAGGGATTGTTTTCTAGTGATATTAGCATTTTTCACATGACAATGTATAAGTTTTTGTTACAGACAACGTCACTCTTTTAATATATTTGTGATTTGATAGACATCAGTACTCCATGAAATAATAAAAATCACTAGTTATTCATATCTTTTCATCTTGAGCAGCCTTTCTCTAATTCCTCCATAAATCCTCCACAAAAAGACTCATCCAGAGGCCTTCCTCTAGGTCTCTCAGTATTATGTAGATACCAATAGAATATAAGGGTTATCAGTTGATTATCTCTGTTATGCCATGTGAAAGACTCATCTTGCTGATGATGTGCTATGTAAGCATTACTTACAATAATAAGCATTCAACATTTAAATGGTTTATCAAATTCAATTCCATTGTTAGTTCTGTCCTTTGATGGTAGTTTAAAGGTTTTTTTTTTTTTTTTTTTTCCTGCGGGGGTAATATGTTAGAAATTAGAAGGGGTATAGAGTAAGTGATCTCTTTATTCTCTGGCCTTCTGATCATTGTTTCATCAACCATCTTGCCCCACAAAACACATTATTATTAGGGACAAAATGGGGTAGGAGCTAAGACTAAGAGGTACTATGATTGAGACCCCAAAGAATGAGATGTTTTGAAAAGAAGTACAATATAAAATTTTTAATTTTTGTATAGTTAAACTTTTTTCAACTAGCAAGTATTTTTATTAGTTCTTTCCATTAACCAACCCAATAATCTATATAATCCAGCAAAATAAATTGCTATATTAGCCATGTCTGAAAATATATGAAAATCTTTCTGTTGGAAGGTGAGTGGTATATTTTATCTACATTATTTTGGACTTGTGCTTTATCATTATGTTCATCATAGTTCTTAAGTTTTTCAATATTGCTTTTCTTCATAATATAGCTATTACTGTGTAAATTGTTCTCCTACTTATGTTTGTTCTATACAATTTCATAAAAGTTCCTCCTATTTCTCCTCTCTTTGTCCATTTTATCATTGCTTATGGCATAATAATGTTCCATTGAATTCACACACTACAATTTGCTGAGCTATTCCCAAATTGAAAGATTCTCCTTTAGTTTCCCATTTTGGATAAACAAAAAGTGTACCAAAAAATCTCTGCCCTTGAGGACTTTACTGTCATCCTGTAATGGTAAGACATATGGACAAGCAAACAGTTAGGGACAAGGAAATCCATAATAAAATGCTGAATTAGAAAACTAGGAAGTATAGAACAAGTTGCTCATTGTTCAAAAAAATAATTTTAAAAAAGAAAATCCTTTACAGTGAAGAGGGAAGATTTCACAAAGGAACTAGAGCTGAAAGTGGACCTTAAAAATTGAGAAGTAGACAGATGAGTGGGAGGAGGACACAAACTTCTTTCTATCAATAACAGGGCAGTTGAGTCTTATTTTATAAAGCTTACATAGTTATTTTCAGATGAGAGAAGTGTGGGTAAAAGAATGCTATACTCTTGTTTATTGGTGCTTTAAAATATCATAATTCTTTAATTCCAGTCTAAAAGAAATGTTCAAATGTGGCAAGAACAAAACAGTAAAAGAAGAAGCCTGTGAAAATGTTATTAAAGAAGAGTATCAAAAACTTGGACCAATGAGGTAATTGCTTATATAGCAAGAAAGAAAAGAAACTTATGGCATGTATACATGCATGCAAGGATGTATTTTTTCTATGTACTTAAGACACATATAGAAACCCCTCCCCCCTTTAACCAGAGGTTTATAAACTTTTCTAAAACAAACTATATTTCAATATAATTGATTACTTCTTATCCAAAGTATTTTCTTTTACATAACTTAAAAACATTCTAAGGAGTTCACAGGTTTCACTAGAATACCAAAGAGTTCATGGCAGAATAAAACTAATGTTGAATCCTGGGATGGAAGAATGGCCTTGGAATCATGGATATTTTGGGAAATCACAACCTTTCAGTGATTCTCTAAGACTATGTTAGCAAAGCAGTTCTCCAACTTTTTTGTCTCAGGACATCCTTTAAGTTATTGAGGACCTGTCCCCATAAAACTTTTATTTTACATGAGTGATGTATTTATATATCTATAGCAATAACTATAGATATATAGATCCTTATCATGCTGGAAATCATCTGGGTCATGCTAGAAAGTCAAGCCTAGAGTCAGGAGGACTCCTTTCTTAGTTCAAATCTGGTCTCAGTCACTTTATCTGTGTGACTCTGGGCAAGTAACTTAATCCTGTTAATCTCAGTTTTCTCATCTGTAAAATGAAGAAAATGGTAAATAACTCCAGTATTTCTGCCAAGAAAATCCCAAAGAGATTGATATGAATGAAAATGACTTAACAGTAATATATATTAAATATTAAAACATTTTAGTATTATTTTGAAAATAGATTCCTACAAAAGATTTCAGGGAACCCCAAGAGATTCCTGGACCATACTTTGAGAACCATTGAGCTATAGCAATTTTTCCATTCTGCCTTGGTAGAGGGTATTGCTATTTAGGAGTTTCTAAAACCAGTGAAATCATAGATCATAAACAAAAGATGAACTGATAATGTGTTGATTATGTTCACACAACCTGTTATGTTCAACAAATATTTATTAAGCACTTACCATGAGGAAGCACTTTCAGATAAAGTCTGTGGTCTTATGGGGTTTGCATTCTAGAGTATTAACCATGCTACAACATGGACTTGGATTTTGTCACAATAGGTTTCAAGAAATTATAACCTTGGTCCTCTTCTCCATAATGGCCCTGTTATGGTTTACCCGAGATCCTGGCTTTCTTCCTGGTTGGTCCTCACTTTTTCCACAGTAAGTGGCCCTCTGTCAAATTGTCTTAATTTCTCTTTACTTTTCTTCTGCAGACATCTGTAATTGAAAAAAAAATCATTGTGTAATCACCTACAAAATGAGAGTATAATTGGGTTAATTGTTCTCTAATGCACATTCTAGTTCTGATATTCTGGGTTCTACTCCAAATTCTTTTGAAATCACCACATGAATTTATCCAAACTCTTTGTGGTTTTAGTTCCTATGGAACAATTGGAATCTCAGAGTTTAAAGGAACCTCAGAGATCACCTAGTTCAAACCTCACTTAGAGCATAAATCCCATTGATTAGTACCAAATAATTACTTATTACTTATCAATAAGTCAACAAGCATTTCTTGAAGTGTTGCTATGTATGGCCAGGCACTGTGTTAAGTGGTATAGGTATAAAGAATTTAAGTGACTCATATAAATAGCACAGAGAATGGACAAAGTATAAGTGGGTTATAATTTGCATAATAGAAGGGCATACCCAGATTGAGAACTTAAATTCATTTAAATAAAGCATCACATGATGATAGTTGTGATGATCAAATGAGAATTTACCTCTAGTGCTTTGTAAACCTTTTCTATGTGAATGTCAGTGCACTTTTTCTTTGCCCCCTCTTTTTTTAATGGTAGGATGTTACAGTGGAAATGGTGAATTTGAATTCAGAATCAAACTGGGAACTTTTTCTCTGTCACTTATTTTTATGATTTTATTTTTTTATTTTATCTTATTATTATTACTATTTTTGTTGAAGCAATTGGGATTGAGTGACTTGCCCAGCATCAAACAGCTAGAAATATTAAATGTCTGAGGTCAGATTTGAATTCTGGAACTCCTGGCTTTAGAGCTGGTGCTCTATTTACTGTGCCATCTAGCTGGCCCAATTTTATGATTTTAGACAAATAATTTGATCTCTAGGCTACAGTATCCTTATCTTTAAGTTGAGGAATTTAAAGTCATATAGACCCTTTACCTATGGGTGATCCTAAGATCCCCATTTTAAAGCGAAGGAAATAGATAAGAGAAGGGAAGTGACTTATTCAATGCCATACAACTTGGATTCAAGCACCTTCCTGATGTCAGAATATGATCTTGTCCCAGACCAGGGATTAGCAAATAATGGCCTGCATATGTGGGCTGTTCAAAGACAAATGGCAGGCTGGATTGAGACCACAAGCTTGCTGACCCATGTGTTAAGACCATTGATCTAGGAGAGCAGTATAAATAGAGACAGGTAAAAAAGAAAAAGTCAAGAATACAAAATAATTTGTAAATGAAGATGAACTCAAATCAATTTTGTGACTCAAATAAAATTCCTGCAAACCTTGTATGGTTTGGTATCTATTTGTAACATATTAAAACAACACTTTCTATATAAACCATTATAGGAAATAATGGTAGCTTTATATGTGTATCTGTGTGTACACACATATAAACATATTATAAAAAAAGGTAATTTCATTACGTGTGATTATGAAAATATGACATACCTTTTCTCTATTTGGAATTTGGATCTATTCATAGGTTATCCAAATACCATGTCTTATTGGCTACCTCCTAGTGTTTTCATCCCATCTGTTTGGACCTGGTTAGAAAGCAATGTGTCACTTCATATTAAACAAAATGAGGTTACAGGGAAGCTTAGGCTATCTTGGCAAAATATAGAAGCAGCAATTACAACTGAAATAAAAGAAACCCAGCACGACTATTGCTGTAGATGCTGGTATCTTCAATAGAATGACTCACTCCATGATGACTTTTTGCTCGGTCAGTAAAGAAAATAAATTTGTTTTCAAGCAAGTCAGACTCATTTTAGATAAGGTATTATAGTGAAAAAGAAAATGCTTTATCTGGATGATTATGATTTTCAGGTAGATACTGAGGATTGCCATGTTATGAGATAGTCAAATAATATCTCTCCCTCTTTTTTCCTCACCTTCTCTATGTGTATACACATACATATATGGTTTGAGCCTTTGATTACACCTATGTAGATAACTCTCACTATGTAAAGCCTCTCCACTGGCAAATTATAGTCATGTAGATTTATCTAGGACATTAAGGAGTTATTCAATTTGCTTTTGGTCAAGGGTTAATATATATTAGAAGCAAGATTTTTAAACCCATATTCTCCTTATTTAAAGGAGAAAAAAATTGGTCAAATTTCTACAATACTATATTGTTTCCCTAACCTTTATTTAATTAGATACATACTATGTTTGTATTGTATTAGACTTCTCAAGGAAGCAGCATGGAAAGGTATTGACTTTGGGAGATAAGCTCTATACACATGACTTGCTAATCTGTAGCTTTCTAGTTTTCAAAGAGTTGAAGGTCTTTGGAGATTGCCATACAGTTGACTGCCAAATGGTTCTAAAGACATCTGGTTTTAGGTTTACCCTCTTAAAACATCTTTTAGAGCTAAAAGCACTGCAGATGTCATCTAGTTCAAACTATTTATTTTCTAGAGAGAGGAAGTTAGCCCAAGGTGGGATGTGGTTTTTCCCAAGGTCATATGAGTAGTGTGTCAGACAGGATTTTGAATCTAGCTTCACTTGACTATAGACACAATGGTCACTCCATTATACAAACTGTTTTTCTCTTTTATTTTTATTACAGCCGTATAAAATAACCCAAATTGTATGTCACAGATTCATAAATTTTGAGATAGAAAGAACCACAGTAGCCATCTAGAACTATCCCCTCATTTTACAGATGAGTTGACATGGAGGAAGATTAAATGACTTACTCATAGTCACAAGTATTAAGTAATACATGAACTTCAATTAAGTCCAAATTCAGTGCACTTTTTATAAGGGTAAATGAATTTCTATGAGTTAATAGAAACACAGAGAGCTTCTGCTTCTAACTCACTGAACTTGTTGACACCTAGGTTACTAGAGGTCCCTATAATATTGAAATCACCAATTGAAACCAAAAATAAATAAACCAGTCATCAGTTGAAATGATTCAACTATGCTCATTATAAGACTGGAGATTTATTTTGAAGAGGAGGCTATTTTCAGTGCCTATAAAAAACATTTGTATTTTGTTCCCACTGGAGTCTGGCATAAATGAAGATAGGTGTGAGTTGTAAAACATGTTGCTAGGCCTTGTCTATACTTGCTCCAACTTCGATCTGCTTACAATATAATTAAGAATTGATGGCAATAAATCAAAGGAAAAACTTTTCAGTTGTGTAATTCAAGACTGAAATTTGACATGTACATATTCACTCTCATAAGAGTATCACCATTTGTCCCTAATGTGCTTGCCCACAGGTTCTGAGTACCTGAAAACTGCTTTTCTCCTAGTGTGTAGAATATGGATGTGTATGAACTGTGTCATTCAGAGTTCCCTTCCACCATATCTCTGAATGACTCTCTCCTGAATGCTGGTATAGCTACATAGAAGGGTTGGAGTGGGAAAAGAAACTAGAACCCAAAGCTAAAAATAATTCCAGCTGAAAGCACCAGGAAAGCATGCTAGCCTTATTATTTACCCTTTCCACACCACCACTAATATCACTAATATAGAGACAAGCTTCCAAGTGTTGGACTGTACATTGATTATAGTTTCTCTCTCTCTCTTTCTCTCTCTCTCTCTCTCTCTCTCTCTCTCTCTCTCTCTCTCTCTCTGTTGTTTCTAGCTATTTTCCTTCATATACAGGCACTAAAATACAGTGTTTACACCCCCTCACATCATGGTACTAATTTTCTGAATCAAAACATACTCAGTGCAGAATAGCAAACAGATTGAGGAGATAGATTTTGCACTGTCATGTTATACAATGGATCCTAAAATATTGACAGTACCAGGAATTTGGGGACATACTTAAAGCTACAGGTAGATGCCTTCCTCAGACACCTTCCTCCTCCAGATCTCTGTCTTTCATCAATGTGGAGAACTTTCAGTGTAGAAACTCCCTTTACTGATGCAGGCTGATTTTAAAATGAGAAGTTAGAAGATGTGTCATTGGCACACAGCTACAATATATCAGAAGCAAGACTTGAATCCTATGTATTGAGACTGCAACAAAGACTGGTACACTAACATTAAGCAATAATTCTGAGATTTTGAGATGTCCATTTGTATGCAAATGATTTTGGGGGACTTAAATGATGTTCATTTTTATGATTTTTTTTTCCATAAAATAAGTCACAAATAGCTTCCCATTACTTATAAGATGGTTCATTTAGTATTTTGTTCCTGTAACTTTTGAACACTATTTAATACATTATTTATTTTCCTTAGGTACTCAAGGTTTATTACAGATGCAACTGTTGCCTTAACCATAGGCATTTTTTTCTTCTTGATTCCAGTCAAGAAGTTGACTAAAACTACACCTACTGGAGAAATCAGCTGAGTATTATTTAAAATTCTGGGTTATATCAGTTTCATATTTGTGGATAACCTAATCCATTTTGTCAAAACAATAAAAACAGGCAGGCCCAACAATCTCAGTAGACACACAAAGTTGTAGTGTAAACAGAGGTATATCTGTATGTATGTGTACTCTTGTGTGTGTGTGTAAAAAGAAATGAAATGAAGGAAAAAAAACAGAAACCAAGGTAAAGGTTTAAATATTAAAAACCTACAGATATATGGAGAAGGGGCATAGGAGTTTAGGGGGAAAAGGAGTAATTTAGGGCTTTTTATAAATTAGAAATATGTGTATACATGATATACATATACCTTTTCAGTATAACATTTTTACACATGTATTGCTCAAATATTTTTAAAATAGCTTGTTATGCCTTTCTTTTTATGGCACTCATTTCTACTAATTAAACTCCTTCACTTTCCACCACACATATTGAACCTTCCTTTGTAGCATGTGACAGGGAAGGAGACACATTTCATCATCTCTTATCTGAGATCAAAACTGATCACTCCAAATTCAGTTCCATTGAAAGGTTTTCTTTTTTAAAAGATGGCCATTCCATATATATTTTATATGGATATTCCAGTCATATAAATAAATAGTTTCCTGGCTCCCGTGGTTGCTAAAAAGTGTACATTAGGCACTTGCTGGATGAATCAATGAGTGTGAATTGATAAGGATTCCTGGACTGGTATAAACATGGGAATCTTCAGAGAATATGAAAACTTCAGCTTAGAGGCATCTCCATCAGCAGTACAATCCAAAAGCATTTTGCTGTTTGATATTCTAGTGGTGGCCAGTAAGCCATGTTCATGGACAGTGATCAGAGTAGTTATTAGAATTATGAATGAAGAAGAAACTGAGATTTATTATTAAGTGAAGGAGTAGGGAAAGAACAGGACTATCAAGGTCAAGGATATATATATATTTCTCTTGTCTGGTACTAAGTGGGTGATTGGGAAAGAGCAGAAACAGTTGTTGTTAGCTTTGTGATAACTTTGTGATTAACAAGATCCCTTGTTAAATATTAATTTATCAAAGAGAAGTCCTAATCCACCCCACGTAGTAAGTTATTTTGGAGTTATATTTTTAGGTCTGGGGTTCTCAATCAGGTTGGTGGAGCCACCAAAAGCTACTGTCATGTCTCCTTTCTCAGGCTCACAGACATTTCCTGTTTTCACAAACTACTAAAGTAATTCCTTTCTCATGGGGAGTGAAGTAACTACTCAGGGGGCTTTGGTAGGGAAGATATCTTCCTGATGAAATATATTATTCTTGTGTTAGCATAGCCCCTCCAATACAACCTCAAACACTTTGATCAATCCTCATCTCTAATATAAAATCAGTTTTGCTTATCTTTTTCTCATCCTTAATCTTTTCTCTTTGGGAAATTAAAAAATTAAATCTGTGGGGAATTCTTAAATGACTATATTAAGCTTATATTAAGTAATCCCTACAATGAGGTTATTATCATTATCATAGGTTGCAGGGGAACCAGTATCATGTCATCTGCACTCTTGGGTGAGATCCTTCTTATAAATGTCTAAGGTACATATTTCTTATAAGGGAAGAGGTCTCTCAGAATTGAAAAGGAACCACATTCATGAATAGTAATGCTCTTTATAGTATCCCCAACAAGTAGTTAATGAGTTTCCAATGGAAGCTTCCAGCAAAAGGGGATTTGCTACCTCTCAACTGAGTTCATTCCATATTTGGATAGATCAAACTTTTATGATTTTTCTCTAATGTTGAGCTAAGACCTGCCTGTCACCTGACCTCTTGATTCTAGTTCTAACATCTGGGAAAGAAGCAAAACAAGCCTATTCAAATACTTAATTAACATGTCTCACTTAGTCTTACCTTAGTGGTGCCTCTTACTTCCACTATCTCATCTCACAATTACAAGGAATTTCCAAATTTTATCATTCCTTCATTCTCTTTTCTATCCACTCACAGAACCACCATTCTAGTAAAAAGTTATGAAAAGTCAAATCATTTTTCCTGCCAAATCCCTGACTGATATCCAGAACAGTTAGACCAATTAACATCTCTACTTAATGTTTCTTTTGTCCCCCTTTTCAACAGGAACTATCTCTTCATCACATTTCTCACATCACTGTTGATATTTGATGCAAAACATAGGACTTTAAATTTATCCCTATTAAATTTCCACATCTTACATTCAACTCAGCTGAGTAGTATAGTTTCATTTTTAGTCCATGGTCTGTTATTATCCCATTGATCTTAAGTCATGGTACCATTGCTAACTTTTTTTCTTTCCTTAGTATGCTCAAACTTTTGTTTCTCTGGCTTTTCATATTCATGACTTTGTTCTTAAAGGACTATGCTACTATTTTGATTTCATTCTCAGTTTCCCATCCTTGCTTCCATTTTCTGTATGTTTCTTTAAAAATTTAAATTCATCAGTGAAATCCCTGGACATTTGTAATTGATTCTTTAAATAATATTTCCCCTACTCTCTGCTTCTAATTCATTATCATCATTGGTATTTAGCTTATTTATTTTTAAAGGATTTCATTTTCTTTTAAGTCTTCCTTTCCTTTTGAATTGACTTCTCCCATTGAATTTTTGACCACGGGATCTAATCTATTCCTCTATCTCGTGGCTCTAAAATTATCTCTCTTAAAATCTAGAATGCCATCCAAAATATGAAATTTAACCATCGCCCTTTCCCCTGATCAACCTCCTTATTTACCATAGTCTCTGAAATGATCTAGTTGCTTTCTCTCAAGATGTCTATCATTTGTTCAGCAATTGATTCCTCATATTTGGTCAGAAGGATTTCCTCATTCACCAGAATACAGTAGGATTTGTTACTGTTTAAACAGTTGATTGCATCGTGATAGTCATATAGATTAATAGGCATACCACTTTATGTTGGGTCAAACTAGTGTTTAACACACTTAGGCAAAAGGGATCAGAGAGCAGATGAATGTTATATGCCAAAAGTTTTCCAAACATTCTTATTGTCCTAGCTGATGACTTGTAACTAGCAAGTATTAATTTTTTCTTTTCTCCATGCTTTCCTTTAGCTGGAATTTTGGTAAGTATGACACAAGTGGATACTGTCTTTTCATGATGTTATTTAGAAAATCCTAGATCAAACAAGCATAAGTTCAGTTATTACGAACTAGTAATAGTAAAGAAAAAAGAAAAAAATAATACCTGCCTTCAAACAATTCACATTTGCATGGGGAAGACAACATAAATATCAATAGATATTTATAAAATACATAGAGAACAGAACCTTGGATACATATAAATAATAGCTACCTATTAAATCTCTGCCTAAAAGTTCTTAGGATAAGTTTGGCTTCCTAGATCTTTTTGCTTAGAATACCCATTGGAATGTTGCATAACAAACTCTATAGTCTGGGAATTTCATTATGCATGTGATATTGGATTTCTTTGGAAATAACATTAAAGAGATTTTACTCCCCTTTCCCCAAGTTATGTTATTTTTACCTTTTACAATACAGCTTCCTATCTAAGCATGATTTATGCAACATTCTCAAAATCCAAGCCTTTTCTTGGTTATAGAAATCCAAATCACCTTTCCTCCTGAATGTTCTTTATAAATAGAAAAGGAATCTTCTATATTTGTTGGACAATAGCTATTATAACTGTTTCCAGTGCTGAAAAGGAGGTTACCTTTAAGTATCATGTCATATAGTTATTTTTCAAACAATATTTGAACATCAAATTCTTCTTCTTCTTTTTCTAGCTGCCTTTGATTACTCTCCGCTGATTACTTGGAAAGAATTCCAGTCATTCATGCCCTGGGACATAGCTATTCTTGTGGGTGGTGGGTTTGCCCTGGCTGAAGGATGTAAGGTAATAAATCCTGTAAATTTTGGACTAATTGTGCCTGTCCAAAAAGAAAGAAGGAAAGAAAAAGAAAAAAGAAATAGAAAAAAATCAGAGAGACTCAATCTTCCCCTACATTCAAGTTCATTCTATCATTTCCATAATGTAGATTTAAATAGTCATATACCTAGTAGACAACACAAATGAAATCAAAGTTCAAGGATTTTTACAGAGTATAAGCATAACACATTTATTTTACAGTTTTCAGCATGACAAAAGGAAATAATGCAGTTTAGATTAAAAGTCTCACTCCATGAAATAATATTAGTATAGTGAAGGCATAGAAAAAATACTCAGTTCATAGGAAAATTAGATATAAAAAGGCAAATTTGTCTTCTAGATATGTAGCCTTCACTGATATATGTGTACAAAATGATGGAATTCATTTTATACAGCCAAGTTTAAAATGGTATTATTATACCTTGGATATAAACTCAAACCCTTTAAGAATATTGGTCGTTTGTATTCTTCAAGACCCTTGGTAATCAATAAGGGGCCTATTACTTTTTTGGCTTCTCTAGAGAATAATTGTGTTGAACATTCAGGAAGAAAAGTTTCCTCTAGAACATGTATTACAAATGGTGTTTTGCAGTCTATACTAAGGAGCAATTTGCTTCTGGGTATCAATTTGTAGCATCTTCATATTTGGATTTTGAAACTCCTAAAAGTTCCTCTATATATATGAATGTGTCACTAAACTTGTTTGAATCTCAGTTTCCTCATTTGTCAAATGAGGGAATTGGATTAAATGGCCTCATGTTTTTTCTACCTATCAATGTATCATCTAAAATTTGATGTAGTGAACTTCTGCCTGATTCAATTATATATTAGTCATATGAGCTGACTGACTTAGATAGTCTGGCTTCCATAATCTCCTTCCATAAACTATTTCCACAAACTGACTTTTTTTATGAACAGAAAAAAACCAGACCTAAAGGTACAGTTAGAATAAGAGTCAATGAGAACTCCTTTTTCTTAGAACCAAACTACAGAGAATTATAGTTATTACACAGATCTAGATATTCTGGAAACTTGCTTTGAGATAGGAAAAAAGAGTTTTATTTTTATAGATAAGAACATTGCTTTTCTGAAGAACTTACTATGTGAGGAGAAATTTTTCATAAGAACTAAATATTAACAATATAATTTTATTTATTTTGTAGATATCAGGATTATCTGATTGGATTGGCCAACAACTAACACCTCTGGGGTCATTACCAGTTTGGTCTACTATCCTTATATCTTCTTTAATTGTCACTTCTTTAACAGAGGTAGTCAGCAATGCAGCTACTATAACCCTTCTCCTGCCTATACTGGCACCTCTGGTAAGTAGTTGGTTTACTATTATTAATCTTGTGAGAGAAAAGATTATAATCAAGTCAAGTAGCCATTGCTACTAGAAAGGGGATGCCAATCTCCTCTTCTATGCCTCCATTTACCATCTGCAAGTTTCTAAATCAAAATACCCTTCTCTAGTTAGTACTTCTACATGTGTTTCATCTCAATATATTAGAATGTAAATTCCTTGAAGGTTTGTATGTCTTTGTATTTTTAATCTTTATTATTCAGTGCTTACTATAGGGGTTGGCATTTGGTAAGTCCTTCATTACTGCTTTTTTTTTTTTTTTTGTTCCTTCATTAATACATAATGTAGAACCATTGTGGTTCCCATGGACACTTCAGGTCATCTGTCCATTAGTCTTTAGTAGTAGTAATATTCTTTAGAATATCTATTAAATTCATTATATATTTATTACATTGTATATTTTGTTATATGTTAAATTATTTGAGTACAATTTAACATATAACAAAATATACAATAAATAATGATGTTATTTACTCATTATATAGCCTATATTCATGCCCATTACAAGAAGGGGGAGGGGAGATTATGAGAACCCCTGGTTTTTAGTTTCATTGCTACAATAAGAAATCTTTTAGTTTTTTAGGTTTTTCATGAGCTTTTATCAGAATTTAAAAGTTATGTAGCAATCAGTGACCAGGTTAATTGGAATTTAGATCTAATATAAACATCTCTCACTCAAATGCACCTTAATCCATATTTCTCTCTTTCTCCTTCTTTCCCTGAAGGATAACATAAAGTGTTTGACAAACAACCGAAAAGCATTTATTTTGTGCTTAGAGTTTTGGCACTTATGGTCCAGAGGAGATACTAGGAAGGAAAAGAAGATGAAAAGGAACATAGAAGAAAGCATAAGAAAGAAAGGGTGAATACCATAGGAAGGGATGTGAGATGCTCATTTTTCCCTTCCTCATTTTTTTTTTCCTAACACTGGCAAGTAGTTAAGCACAACTTACTTTTACTTAACTCTGTCTAGCACACAGTGCAGTCATTTCTATGTGAAACACATTTCCTAGTGTGACAAGTGAATTACAGTAAAAAGAAAGTACTTTACATGAAGATTTCTCTTTCTCTGGATGTAAAAACTGATTGGTATTCTTAAAACTGCCAACCAGTGTCTGCTAGCTGCCATGTTGCTATGTCAAATAGGGGAAAATTGTGTGGGTAAAATACTTTCATTGATTTTCTTTTCAAAATTGGAAGGGAGAATTATGTGGGGAACAAAATAATATGGGTAAATATATTGCCATGACAGTTTTCCTACAGTCAGTCCCTGGCTTATTAACATTTAATTTACAAACAATTTATCCTTACAAATAAGGGGATTCATGGTCTGAAATCTTCATTAATATTGGGGATGGTGAGGGTGTGAGTGTGGAGAGAGGAACCACTATCAACGAGGCTCAAATGAGCCTCAATTAGAAGATTTGAGGAATAACTTGTTTTAAAATATGCATTCCTTTATGCAAATATGGAAGTATAGTCAACAAGCTACTGGCAATCTGCATATAGTACACATTAATTATAGATTTATTTAACTGAATTGGTGTCTAAACATTTTTATGCCTCTCTTTTCCCCCACTCCCATGCTTTTAGATTCATGGAAGGTGAAATTAAAAAATAATCACCAGATTCAGAGGTATAAAGAATAAAGATAGAATATCTAGTTCAAGCCCCACATTATACAAATGAGGAAATTAGAGTCTAGTAAAGTTGTGACTTCCAGTCTTTATGACCCTATTTAAAATTTAAATGTTTTTGCCATAGGAAAAAAATTATTAATAGTAATTAGTTCTGGCTACCATTAAGACATTAGTATTATATATTTCAGGTACATTGTAAGTTAAATAGATTTTTAATGAGGGGATGAGGGGATGTGTCATGGACTATTTTAAACATTGTCTCGGGGAAAAAAGAAACAATTTGGGTTAAGTGACTTGCCCGAGATCACATAGCTATAAAGTGTTAAGTAGTTGATTTGAACTCAGGATCCTCCTGACTTCAGGGCTGATGCTCTATCCACTGCGCCACCCAGCTGCTCCCTTAAACATTGTTTCAAAGGGAAAATGTAGTCTAACTTTGAAATAAATGACTGGCAAACTTTGAAGAATACATCCTATTTATAAATTAAAAGATAATCTCAACTTTAGTTTCTTATTTGAAATAATCTCTTTGTTATGATGAGGCAGCTAGATGGAACACATACAGGATTATTAGACCTGAACAAGCCATTTAAATCTTTCTTTTTTAGTTTTCTCATTCGTAAAATGAGTCAAAGAAGGAAATGACAAACCGTTCTTGTATCTTTGCCAAGAAAATACCAAAGGGAGTTGTAGAGAATCAGATACAACTAAGTGAAACTATTATGATATTAAAGATCCAAAGAGATATTGCTATATTGTCTCATCAAGGGACACAATTGTGTAACCATTTTTTTCTTTCTGTAGTAACAAAGAACACTTGTATTCTGTGCCCAAGTTGCTCGTTGAAAAAGTTTGAAAACAACTCACTGATCTAAAAAGGAACTTTTCTATAGATTAAATCTTTTTTTTTAATTTTTGAAAGTTGTAACTGTAAAATGTACATTTATTATTTTATAAATCAATATTTAACCTGCTGCTGGGAAAGTTTTTTGAAAATTTATTAATTTTAGTTTTTGTTTCAATGTTTTGTCTCAGATGTCCTTAACATCTTTTCATTTTTCTTATTCAATAGGCTGAAGCTATTCATGTGAACCCTCTCTATATTTTGTTACCTTGTACTTTATGTACTTCGTTTGCATTCCTCTTACCAATCTCAAATCCACCCAATGCCATTGTCTTTTCCTATGGCCATCTGAAAGTCATTGACATGGTAAGTGATTACAAAGAATAAGATCTTGACTTGCATGTGGTATGTTTTCATTTTTCTTTGGGGGGAAAAATGTGATTCCTATTCCACTATTAATTGATAAAGCAACTGGATTTTGTTTTGTTTTGTTTGTTTTGTTTTTTTAAAGGAGATGATCTGAGAGGAGCTTATTTTATTAAGTTCTCAGGCCTACAGGTTTTTTTTTTTTTAATGAAATCATTTTTAATGATTTCATGGAATTGGGAATAAAATTTATGATTAGGTGTTATTTAAGTGCCTTGCATGATTGATAGAACTTGGAATGATACTTTACTTTTAAAAAGGTCTCTATTTAAAAAAAAAAAAACTTAAGGATATAAACTATCAATCTGTATTCATTAAGGTCATGCTTTCATATGCAGTAAATAAAATAAAGGATTTTTATGTTTCTTATCCCCTTGAAATTCACATTTTAAGAGTTGGCGCAGTGATCCAGTCACCTAGGCCAATACCAATGAATACTTATGAAGGAAATATGTACGTATTTGTAGTTGTTAAATGCACTTTTAACAAGTATTAGACTAAATAGCTTAATATAATAAAAAGTTTTGTACTTAACAACAAAAAATCTTCATGTATGCAACAAAAGAAATAGCTTATGTTTCTATATACCAATAAATTGATATAGGAGTCATAATGAATCATAAATGTAAAGGATCCATTTTATCACAATCTATACTAGAGGTCAGTATCAAATTAGGCTAACCTTTGTTTGCATGCTTGTTTGTTTTTGTTTTTTGTATTTTAAAATTATATTTAAAGATGCAAAAATGATTCTTAGCTGTGGGAATATGAAATACAGGCTTCCATAGTAATTTGCTGATCCTTGATCTGCATTACCCATTTACATTTTTAATGTGGGGACATTTGGGAGGGATACAAGTAATAACAACAAAACAAGTTGGAATGAGAATAATAAGAAATAGTCAATTCCCCATTGTGTCTGGTTTGAGTCACCAAATAAACAGTTTAAAGAAGTTTTTAAGATGATGTAAAGATTAAAAAATGTAACCATAATTTTAAAAAGTCAGTGAAAATTAGTATTACTAAACATGGAGAAAGGAACATTGAAGCCTCATCTTTTCTGAAATAATATTTATCAAATATTGTACAACTCAATTATATTACATTTGATTATATTAAGGCTTTGCATAGATAATGCCTTTAAATAATACCCCATGAAATATAATAACAAAAGCCACAAAACACTGATTACACATGTTAAAAATAAAAAAATAAGAATTTCCTAATGCAAGTAGTTGTTAAACATTAAAATGAGTTACCAACAAAAGTTGTAGAATTTTCTTCTTAAGAATGGCTCAAAAATGGCTTATTTATAGTCTTAGATATCCTTTCCAGGTTACTTACAACTCCATGATGATTTCTTTAGATTAGAACATCCTGTATTATTGAAGGAAGAACCTCTCATTTACAGAACAGTGACTCATATTTCTCCTTAAGGCTGTGTAAAAATTCAATATAGTAAATCATAAAAATGATGTTCAAATCATCTTTTGGTTTTGCTTTCAAGAAATTAACTTTTGTATTTTATTTTTGTTTAAGGTTAAAGCTGGTTTGGGCATTAATATCATAGGTGTTGCTGTAGTAATGCTTGGCATTTTCACGTGGATGGTACCCATGTTTGACCTTCATACATACCCAAGTTGGGTTTCTGGAACGAATAATAATACATTGCCATGACCATCAAGCAGAATGGATCTTCTAATTATTGTACAAGCCATTTTGATAAACATTAAGAGCACATCAAGATCATACAATAAATGGTTAAGTTGGAGAATATTTGAGGGGTTAAGAAAAAAGTGCAAGCCCTCCAAATCATAATTGCTGTTCTATTGAACATTCCAGGAATTCCTTCATTTACTGTAATTACTCTCAAGGAAGCATAGTAGAATGTTGAGTTTGTGGTTAAAAAAAAGACCTGGGATCCAATCCTAACTCTTAGCTATAAATGTATGATTCTGGACAAGATATCTAACCTTTCTGTGCCTTAGGCGATATCCTAGGTGTTTTCTACTAAGAGGGTTGAATTTTATATTGATGGAATTCCGATACTGATACTAAGAAGATTCCTTGTGCAAAAGAAATCATAGACTATGTATTTGTTTATTATGATTACTTCAGCAGGATCCACAACACCTTTGAGAAGAAGGCAATATAATTCCTTTGCCATCATACAAAGCATCATCAAGCAATCCATGATTGACATTGAACTTGTGTTATTTGCTTGTTTATAGAAGTGTTTACTCTTCAGTCTTCCAAAGATATCAGTCAACTTGCATTATCATCAAATTGGGGTTTAATTTAACATTCTGGTTCATATATGAATTTACTTGAGGCATGGCATGAAGCTATGAACTTTTATTTTTTTTTAAATTCCTATCATTTATTTGAAGTTAAAAAAAAAAAAAGTATAAAAAGAGTGTGATATTGACCATCATCCTGGCATGAAAACTGAAACCATGAAAAAAATTGAATCCAATTCTTGTTTAATTTTTCCACAAACATTAAATGAATTTAATGTAATTCATGTCTTTAATCAATGTTAAGGAATATGTTTTACAACTGTATGAAAAATAAGGCTTGATGTGATTTGGGCCACTACTGTAATATATATACAACAAACCAAGAGGAAAAAACAAACAAAAATAATTCATCATTGCTTTAATCACCATCTCAAATTGCATTTATTTTGCTCCCCCCCCCACACACTTATCTTTTTTTTTTTTTTAAACAGAGGAAAAAACTGACAGAATTTAAGCTTTCACTAAGCTTCACAGACAGGCATAAATTAAAAGAGGGGAGGTATAACAATTGGGGGAAAAAACAAAAGTTCAAGACAAAGAGAAAAAATAGGTCATGATTTTATGTAAACTGGGAACTACAAGCAAGAAGCAAGGTTCCAGAGGAAGGTCAAGATTGGCATTTGATAACTACATTGTTAAAGGGGCAAAAGTGACAAAAACTATGTTCAAAAAAGCAGCTCTAATAATATGAATCCATGTAGGAAAAGTTAAAAAAAAACAACCCTGACCATTACTTGGCTATTTTAAATTTATATATATATATATACATACACACATATATACATATATATTATCAAAAGTGCTTTGTTAGGCTTGGTTTGGTCTTGTAAAAATAAAAATCACAGTAGAAATCCTGGCAAAATTAGATGTCTGTAAGTGAGTGAGTAGTTGTATAAGTTATAGAAGATATTTAAGGGATTTTTAAATTATTCATTTTAAATATTTAGTATTTATCTCCATGAATCTTATGTAAAGGTTACCAATATATTCATATAAAAATAAATCCATTTTTTTTTTACAAAATTCTTGAGTATATCAGTCTTCTGTGGCTTCAAGAAAACATTTCACAAAAACTCTATTCAAACATTCATTTCATGTGGTAAACTCATTTATTTATGACCAATACCATTTATTGTAATTTTGCCCTTTTTAAAAAACCTAATAGTTCCTTACATATAGCCTGGTACATATTCCATTATGAGAAAATAAAAATAACTTTACCAATTATAATAAGTAGTTTAGTTTTGTTCTCAAGAAAAATAATGCCAACTTTCCAGCATGAACAATTTTTCTAAATTACTCCCAACTTCTACCAAATACACAGTACAGGATGGGGAAAAACCATCACTGTGGATATCCTGTAGACATTTCCAACTCAACATAAACTAAGCAGAACTCATGTTCTCTGCCATACTCATGATTTTTTCTGAATCTCCCATTTCAGTTGAAGGGACTATCATTATCCAGATTGAAAACCCAGGAGTCATCTTCACTCTTCCTCATCCTTTTATACAATCAGTTGTGGATTCTTACTCCACAATATCTCCCACATCTATTTTTGGCTTTAGAAGCATCTAGCTACTACTTTGGACAGAGTCCTGTAATTAGAATTAGAAAGATCTCAAACACACACTAACTTTGTGTCTCTGAGCAAGTCACTTTTGTCTGTCTCAATTGCCTTAGGTATGAAATAGGGATTAAAAATAAAAATGCCTGTTTCTCAGGGTGGTTGTGATGATCAAATGAGTTAAGATTATAAAGTATTTAGCACACTGTTTAGCACAAAGTAGGTACTTAATAAATTCTTGTTCCTTTCCCTTCTTTCCACTCACATAAACCATCACCCAAATTCACTTCCTCTTCACTTATTACCTAGATTACTGTAATAATCTGACAAATTGGATTCCCTACCTCCAGCCTCTTCTCTCTCCTAAACTATCTTCTATACTGCGGCAAAAGTGATATTCCTAAGGAATAGATGTGAATATATCTATCCCTTGCTTAAGAAACTTCACTAGTTTCACTATAAATTTCTCTGCCTGGAATTATGACTCTTCACAATCATTTCTAGATTCTCACCTCTCTTACCCCCTACCTATTTTTCTAGACTTTTCACATATTGTAGCCCTTTGTGAATTCTATCTTTCAGACAAACTAGCCATTTCTTATTCTCAGTATGTGGCAACCTATCTCTTTCTTCCTTGCCATTGTATGGACTCTCCTCCATACTTGAAATGCTTTTCCTTCTCACTTTTTCATCATAAAATCCCTAGCTTCTCTCTTAAAGCAGTTCAGTCTGATCAACAATGGCCCCCAAAAGTCCAAAAGACTCATGATGAAACATACTACTCTTTTCTAGATAGAGTGTCGTGGGACACTCTGTCAATTGAGGCTTGTTTTGTTGCTGTTATTTAATTTTTTGGATATGGGTAATGTAGGACATTTTTTGCTTAATTATACATATTTGGAATGGGTTTTTTTTTTTCTTGCTTTTTTAGTGAGATGGGGGGCAGGGAGCAGAGGTAGGAGGGAAAAAATTCAGACATGAAAATACAATAAACTTGAGTTGGGAAAAATAATTCAAATGCTTCTGTTTTGAGGTCTTTCTAGGTTCCTCCACTCATTAGTGCTCTTCAAGGCACCTCTCTACCTGAAATTTATTTGTATTTACGCTGTGTATATGGTATATTTACTGCCTCTTCATCTCATCCCTCACCAGTTAAATATACTCTCCATGAGGCCAGAAACTTTGTATCCCCATTGCTTCAAACATAAAACAAACGTTAGTATAACTGAATTAAAGCAAATACATTCTCCAGAACTTTGTGATGGCATCATGTTTAGTAATCCAGGTTCCCACCTACACTCAGTCAGGACCTAACTTTGACTTTCACAGGGCACTCCTAAACAAAAGCCTCTGTCCTCCTACTCAAGATAAATGGTGGCTTTTATTTTAGCTTTGACAGTCACTTACAGGTAAGCTTTGTCACTCTAAATACATGTATCTCTTTTGTGATCACTTCTAGTCTAGATAATAGAAGCAATTTCACTAAGTGCTTACTCACTGTGTATCTGTGCCTGAACTGCAGGGCTCCATCAGCAATTCCCATCATTCACCCAATCTTCTTCCACAAATCTTAGCATCTCAAGAAACATCCCCCCCATCAACTCCCACACCTTTCAAATATGTTTGTTGGTTTTCACCTTAAAAACTCTCTAGTGTACTGATCTCTCCTTTAGCTATGGCTGAGGAAGAAAATATACCTTCTGCTACATCTAATCATTTATGAATAATCAATAAATATCCAATAATCTTGTTCATGTAATTCAACCTGTTGGGGAAAGTAGAGGGAGTTTTGCCCAGACCTGCATAGACTGCTAGGATTTGGAGATGTCACTAATTTCTTTAGGCAGGGAAATATGATGTCATTTTTGGGACTGTGGCTGGATTGGGAAAGGAGAAAAACGGAAACACTGGCAGGAGAGAGTCATACTTCCTCTGCAGTCTTTCCCTTCAGCATGCTAGGGGCATGAACAAGAGATAAAAAGTGGGGTTAAAGGAGACCTAAAAAAACTGATAAAATGAGACCTAATGTGGCAGTTTTAACTGCAGCCAGAAATGTAAGTTTCTCTTTTTCCAGGCTAAAGGAAAATGAAGGCAAGACTAAAGGGGACATTCAAAGAGGTAAAGTACTCCACATAATTGTATCCAATCACATACTAAGCTATTGTTATTCCCCATACTATGGATGATGCTTATTTCCAAGAGAATTTCTTTATTCTGTTATAAATAGTGGCTTATAGAACTAATTTTGGTTTTCATAAACTCTTGTGGCTGAATCAAACATACAGTAATATTTCCTTGCCTCAGGAGATAAACAAAAACTTGAAATTCCAGAAAGTCTATGAAAGTGAAGGCTATTCTTCCCCTGTCTAAAGAAGCATTATTTTCACAATATTAGCAAGTGACTACCACACTTCTGGATTCTCACTTCCCTTTATCCCATTAGACTTCCTTTGCTTCATGGAAACAAACTATCAGAATTTTAACTATTAACATGTATTATAAAATATAAAAATAATATTTTAAAATAGCTAATGTTTATGGTACACTTTAAGGTTTTCAAAATACTTAACATATGTTATTTAATAATCCTCTTCAGGATCACATGCATAGAAAATGCTGGGGATGAGATTTAAACCTAGTCTTTCTGACTTCAAATCTAGCTCTCTAATTACTGTGCTGCCTGGAATGCCTAACTCAAGGCATGAATGACTCTGAATCCCATTTTGAAAATCCCATTTAGGATCTCTACTTAACCATTTTTCTGATAAAGCAACAGATGTTCCTTTAACACATTGTTTAAAGTTTAAAAGCTTTTTCATTATTGTCTGCAGTTATATGTTCCCTCAATTCCTAAAAAAAATTAATGTTGGTATTTTTCAGTTTTTCTCCCTGATATACAGTCCAAGCAAATTTAGACAACAAATCTATCATTAGGATATATATATATGTCCTAATTATATGTACATATATATCCTAATTTTATATATATATATATATATTAAATTACCTTCCTACTTAGAAAAATGGAACTAGGACCCTAATTTTGCCTGTCACATGAATATTGGTAAGAAATTTTTTGTGTACAAATCTTCTCTTTGAAATTTTTTATAACTTTTAAAATTGACATCCATAGGCATACAATATATAGCAGATTAGAAATTAAGATAATTATAATATGTTTTCAGTCTCAAACATTCTATTTTTTCTTTAGAACTGACTATAGGTAACTTCTTCTCAGCTCCAGTCTATCCATAAACCATAACGTATTCTAAACTCATTCACTTGAAAAATTAGTATTGGAGGAAGCTCAGCACTCTTCCTAACAAATCCTAAGGTTTTACATGTGTGTTTTCTTAAGTAATTTGAGATGAAATGTTGAAATTTAGAAGAACACTTAAAGATGATTTAGTCTTTTCCTCCTTATTTTACAAATGAGACAATTGAGGGCTAAAGTCATACAGATAGAAGTGATAAAATGAGCATTCATTCATTCAAACATGAATTCAAAAATGAAGGTTTAAAACTATCTTTACATGTATTTATAAAATAAAATACTACTGAAAATTAAAAAAAAATGAAGAGATTTCCCAAAGTTGAATAAGTTGGCTCAGGACAATGTATTCTCCTTTAGTAGAGATATTAACATAGAGGTTGGATAACTCCCTCTTTGATAATGCTGTAGATTTTTGATCAAGTATGGTTTGCAATAGATGGTGCTTCCAATACTTAAATTAACAATTCTGTGGTACAACTAGAAAGAATTTAGAAAGGATGCTAAGGATGTTAAACCTTAGGCAAAATTTGAACATTATAGGGGTATTTTCAGAAATTCTACCAATTAACTATATATCAAGCAGTAATTAGAGTAAAAGGTAAACCACTCTAATATCTTTGCCAGAAGAATCCAAAATACAGTCATGGTGAGTTTGACATGACTGAAATGATGACTTGCAGTAATGAAAGGAAGATTTAAGAGATAAAAGTTGGATAAGATGGCATTTGGTTATTTTGAATCATAATTTTTTTTAAAATGGTAATCAATTTAACTGAAGAAAATCACACATTAAAAACTAGAATGGAGCAAATGGAAGCTAAGGACTTTATGAGACTATAAAGAAACAATAAAAAATGAAAAATGGATGAAAATGTAAAATATCTCATTGGAAAAACAGCTGACCTGGAAAATATATCCAGAAGAGACAATTTAAAAATTATTAGTTTATCTGAAGACCATGACCAAAAATGAGCCTGAATAGTATTCTTCAAGAGATCATCAAGGAAAACTTCCCCCATATTCTGTAAATACAGGGAGAAATACTCACTGAAAGAATCCATCACCTCCATAAATAGATCCCACAAGGAAAACCTACAACCCTTATTGCAACACTCCAGAACTATAATTTCAAGGAAAACTGCCAGAGAAAAGCAATTCAAGTATCAAGGAGAAAAAGTCAGGATTACCCAAGATCTGGCAGAGTATGCAATGAAGGAATAGAGGGCCTGGAGTACCATATTCCAGAAGACAAAGGAGCTGTAGTTGCAACTAAGTTACAACCAGGCAAGACTGAACATCATCTTTCAGGTGAGGCAATGGAGCTTCAGTGAAGTAAAAGACATTCAATCATTTCTATTGAAAAAAAAAAAGAACAAAACCAGAAATTTTAATCTTTAAACACAGGACTCAAGAGAAACATAAAAAGGTAGATGGGGAAAATAAATATTATTTAAATAATAAACTGTTCACATGCCTGGATGTGAAAAAATAAAAAAATAAATAAATAAAATGGTAATCAAAGATTATTGTCCATGAATTATACCTTACAATGCCTAGAAAATGGAGGTCTACTTGTAATCTTTGGAATTTAATGAAAACAATATTAAATTTAAATGACAAGAAAGAAAAAAAAACCAAAATTATCTACAAGGTCTTGTCAAGATTGGCCCCATAGAGAGCAGCAGATAGAATGCAGGAAGGAATTGATGGAAAGGAGCAATAATCCAAAGATAGTATCCAAGAAGAGGTTAAAACAGTTTCATGAGTTTGCCAAAACTTAGAATTAATTGGTACTGTCAGCGAGAACAAAAGACAACAAAAAAGGGTATTTTAAAGTTAGATATAAAAAAAAGAAATGCATCAAAGAAAGCATAGGGCTATTATAGGAGAAGAGATAAATGTTGATGTAACAGATGCTGGATAAGTTACTTAATTTCACTTTTCTGTTAGAACGATGCTGTTCAACATTTTTATCAGTGATTTTGATGAAAGCTGTAGATGGCACATCTGTAAAATTTGTAACTGACACAATGACAATTAGTATGTAAAAGGATATAGATAGGTTATTAAAAATATCAACTGGAATATGAAAAAACCTACTAGAATATGGCATAAAAAAAAGTCAAGAAGCTGTCTCATGCTCTCTATTTCCTTCGAAAACCACATGAACCCAGCCTCTGAACAGTCTGATGAAATGAAACCATTCTCCAGCTCAAGATAAACTGGAAAAATTGCAGGAGAGGTCAGTGTCACTGGGTTGAAAAAAGTGTTCAGCTCAAGTCAGATAGCTGGGATTCTGAGAGATCCTGTGAGAGGATCTTAGCAACTAAGATCCTCAATCCTGGCTCAGTACAGGAGCAAATCAGTGGGACAGCTTCCAGTTCCAGTTCAGAAGGCAAACTCTGGGAAATGAGGTTGTTTCCTGAACAGAGCAGGCATAACTACAAACATAAGGGGCTCCTATGCTCAAAACCAGAGCTGCACAGGAAGCTTGGGACATTGCCATCTTTACCCCAGGAGCTCCATCTTAAAAGTAAAATAAAAAAGAGGAAATACCAAAAGAAAAGGAAAGAAAATGAGCAAGAAACAAAAAAACAACTTGACCATAGAAAGCTACTATGGTTACAGGACAGACAAAAACACAAACTTAAATGAGGACAGAATATCCAAAGAAGAAAACTCAAAGAGTGAAATAAATTGGCCTCAAGCCCCAAAAGGCTTCTTGGAAATGCTTATAAAAGATTTCAAATGGCAAATAAGAGAGGTAGAAGAAAAACAAAAGAAAAGAAATGAGAAGTATGTATGAAAGAGTCAGCAGATTAGAAAAGTAAGAGACTTTCAATCACTTTTTCTGAAAACACCAGAACTAAACAGAAAATTTAATCCAGAAACACAGGACTTCAGTACCATAGAAAGGTAAATAGGGGGAAAATATATAATATTGAAAATTTAAGCTATTTACATCCTTAGATGGGAAAACAATATCTATAACTCTTGAGAACTGTATTTGTCACTGGGGCAGACAAAAGGGGGCATCACATGGACTGAACATGTGGTTGTAAATGGACTCTGAAGCGATGACATCAAAGAAAAAAGACATTAAAGGGTGGAAAAAGTCTGTGCTGGAAAAAGAGGAAAGGGGAGGTATACTGGAACAATTACTTCACATGAAGCAGTGCAAAAGACCTATTCCAATTGAGAGAAAGAAGGGAGGGGGATGAGCACTGTCTGAAGCTTGATCTCATCAGTTTTGGCTTTAAGAGGGAATAATTTAATCATTCAGTTGGGTATAGAAATTTATCTAACCCCATGATGAAGTAAGAGCAAAAAGAGGAAAAGAAAAGGGAGGGACAGAATAGAAGGGAAGGCACAAACATGGGGGGGGGGGGGATGTAAGAGAAGGGGGAAGGGTTGATAGAAGATAAGGCAGTGGGTGGAGTGGGTTAAAAAACACTACTAAGAGAAGGGAGGAGGGGTGATAGGAGATATAGTAATGGGTAGGGTGGGTAAAAAAAACACTATTGAGGACTGGGTTGAAAAAGAGAACTAAAGTATATACAGAGGAGAAAACAGGATGGAGGGAAATAGAGCTGGTAATCCTAACTGTTAATATGAATGGAATGAACACTCCCATAAAACAGAAGCTGATAGAGTGGATTAAAAAACAGAATGCTAAAATATCTTGTAAAGAAACACATTTGACACATACAGAGTAAAGGTAAAAGGCTGAACAGAATTTGTTATGCTTCAGCTGAACTAAAAAAAAAAAAGGTAGAAATTTGATCTCAGATAAAGCAAAAGTAAAGATAGAGCTTATCAAAAGAGATAAGGAGAGAAAGTACATCTTGAAAGAGGATACTGTAAATAATGAAGTAGTAACAATATTAAATGTATATGTACCAAGTGGTAGATCAGGCAGATTCCTAGAGAAGATTTTAAGCCAGTTACAGCAAGAAATAGATAGCAAAACTATAAGATCCTTGAAAACCTAGATTTGATAGATCTCTGAAGAAAATTGAATAGGGACAGAAAAGAATATACTTTTTTTTTTTTCAGAAGAACATAGAACACAAAAATTGACCATTGACCAAAGCATAAAAACCTCACAATCAAATGCAAAAAGGCAGAAATAACAAATCCTTCCTTTTCAGATCACAGTGCAATAAAAATTATATTCAATAAAGGATCAGGGAAAAATAGACTAAAAACCTATTGGAAATTAAATAATTGAATTCTAAAGAATCAGTGGATCAAACAATAAGTCACAGAAAGACATAATTTCATCCAGGAAAATGATAATAATGAGACAACCTACCAAGACCTATGGGATGGAGCCAAAGTAGTTCTTAGGGAAGTTCTTACGTCTCTAAATAGCTACATAAATAAAACAGAGAAAGAGGAGATAAATGAAATAGACATGCAACTAAAAAAAAAGCTAAAAAAAAGGAAAAACTAACCCCCCCAATTAAATACCAAATTAGAAATTTTGAAATTCAAAGGAGAGATTAATAAAATAGAAACTAAGAAAACTATTGAACTAATAAATAAAACTAAGATTTTTATGAAAATATTGACAAAATAGATAAATCTTTGGTTAATTTGATCAGAAAAAGGAAAGAAAAAAAAAAAACAAATCACCAGCATCAAAAATAAAAGGGGCGAACTTAAAACCAATGAAGAAATTGAAGCAATAATTAGAATCTATTTTGCTCAACTCTATGGCAACAAAAGTCATTGACAAAGCCCATAAGCAAGAGGAAGGAAAAAATTCCACTTAAAATTACTGTAGACAAAATAAAATATTTGTCAGTCTACTTGTCAAGACAAACTCAAGAGCTATATGAACACAATTACAAAACACTTCTCACACAAATAAAATCAGATTAAAACAAATGGAAAAATATCAATTGTACATGGTTAAGCTGAGCTAATATAATAAAAATGACAATTCTGTCTAAATTGGTCTGCTTGCTCAATGCCATACCAATCAAACTGCCAAAACATTATTTTATAAAACTGGAAAATATAATAAAAAAATTCATCTGGAAGAACAAAAAGTCAAGACTATTAATAGAATTCATGAAAAAAATACAAAGGATGGTGGCTTTTAGTTTTTGACAAGACTAAAACTATATTATAAAGCAGCAATAATCAAAATTATTTGGTACTAGCTAAAAAATAGAGTAGTGGATCAGTGGAATAGATTAGGTACAAACAACATAGTAATCAAGGCCTATAGCAATTTAGTATTTGATAAACCCCCAAACTTCAACTTCTGGAATAAGAACTTAGTATTTGATAAAAATTGCTGGGAAAATTGGAAAATAATATTTTAGAAAGTTGGCATAAAACTACATCTCACATCCCATACCAAAATAAAGTCAAAATGGATACATAATTTGAACATAAAGGATGGTACCATAAACAAATTAGGAGAACAAGGGATAATTTACCAATTAGATCTTTGGATTGACCCAAGGAGAACTAGAGAACATTATGAAAGTCACAATTGACAACTTTGATTACATTAAATTAAAAAGGGTTTACACAAACAAAACCAACAAAAACAAAATTAATAGGGAAGTACAAAGCTGGGAAAAATTTTTACAGCCAGTATTTCTGATAAAATTCTCATGTCTAAAATATATAAAGAATTGTGCAAATCTTATACAAATAAAAGTGATTCACCAATTGATAAATGGTCAAAGAATATAAACAGGCAATTTTCAGATGAAGAAATTAAAGTCATTTATAGTAATATGAAAAATGCTTTAAAGCACAATTGATTAGAGAAATGCCAATTAAACAACTCTGAGGTACCTCATACTTCTCAGATTGGCTAAAATGACAGGAAAAGAGAAAAATAAATGTTGGAGGGGATGTGGGAAAACTGGGACACTAATGCCTTGTTGGTGGAGTTGTGAAATGATCCAACCATTCTGGAGAACAATTTGGAACTATGTCCAAAGGGCTATAAAACTGTGCATACCCTTTGACTCAGCAGTGGCATTATTGGGTCTGTAATCCAAGGAAATCATAAAGGAGGGAAAAGGAACCACATGCGCAAAAATGTTCATAGCATCTCTTTAAAAATTGTTTTATTAAAGCTTTTTCTTTTTCTTTTTTTTTTTTTTAAATAAAGCTTTTTATTTTCAAAACATGCATGGATAATTTGACAACACTGACCCTTGCATAGCCTTATGTTTCAGATTTTTCTCCTCCTTCCTCCTACCCCTCCTCTAGAGACAAGCAATTCAATATATGTTAAACATGTTAAAATATATGTTAAATCCAATACGTATAAACATATTTATACAATTCTCTTGCTGCACAAGAGAAATCAGATTAAAAAAGTAAATAAGTAAGAAAACAAAATGCAAGCAAACAGCAACAAAGAGTGAGAATTATGTTGTAATCCACATTCAGTTCCTGCAGTCCTCTCTCTGGGAGGAGATGGCTCTCTTCATCACAAGATCATTGGAACTGGCATCAGCCATCTCATTGTTAGAAAGAATCACATTTGTCATGTAATCTTGTTGTCATGTGTTCTCTTGGTTCTGCTCATTTCACTTAGCATCAGTTCATGTAGGGCTCTCCAAGCCTCTTTCAAATCATCCTGCTGATTGTTTCTTATAGAATAATAATATTCCATAACATTCATATACCATAATTAATTCAATCATCCTCCAATTGATGGGCATCCACCCAGTTTCTAGTTTCTTGCCAAAAAGGGCTGCCACAAACATTTTTGCACATGTGAAGTCCCTTTCCCTCCTTTAAGATCTCTTTGGGATAAAAGCCCAGCAGAAATACTGATGGATCAAAGGTTTCTTCTAATTTGTTTATAATATCATTCTTTATTTCCAGATCATGAACCCATTTGGACCTTATTTTAGTATATGACATTATGTGAGAGTCAATGCCTAGTTTCTGCCATATTAGTTTCTAATTTTCCTAGCAGTTTTTTTCTAAATAAAAATAGTGAGTTTTATCCCAAAGGCTGGGGCCTTTGGGTTTGTAAAATACTAGATAACTATAGTCATTGACTATTTTGTCCTGTGAACCTAACCTATTCCATTGATCAACTAGTCTATTTCTTAGCCAATAACAAATGGTTTTGATGACCACTGCTTTATAATATAATTTTAGATGAGGTACAGCTAGGCCACCTTCATTTGTTTTTTTTTTTCCAATAATTCCCTTGAAATTCTTGATCTTTTGTTCTTCCAGATGAATTTTGTTGTTATTTTTTCTAGGTCAGTAGACCTGGAAATCAAACTTGGGAGTTTGATTGGTATAGCACTAAATAAATAGACTATTTTAGGGAGTATTGTCATCTTTATTATATTCGCTTGACCTATCCAAGAGCATGTGATATTTTTCCCATAGTTTAGATCTGACTTTATTTGTGTGCAAAGTGTTTTGTAGTTTTATGTAGCACCTCCTTTTTTGTGGTAGCAAAGAATTGGAAAAGGAGGAGATGCTCATCAATTGGGGAATGGCTGAACAAGTTGTGGTATATGAAGGTAATGGAATATTATTGTTCTGTAAAAAATGAGTAATGAGCTGATTATAGAAAGGCTTGGAGAAATTTAGATGAATTGATGCTGAGCGAAATAAGCAGAACACAATACGATAATACAAGCAGAATACAATACAATAATATAAGAACACAATAGCAGCAAGAATTTGTAATAATCAACTATGAAAGGCTTGGTTCTTTTCAGTAATTCAGTGATTCAATGCAATCCCAATAGATTTTGGATAGAAAATGCCGTCTGCATTTAGTGAGACAACTAAGGAGACTGAATGTAAATCAACATATCCTATATTTACTTCTTTTTTTTCCTTTTTTTATCTCATTGTTTTCCCCTTTTGCTCTGATTTTTGTGTCCCAATGTAATTCATAAAGCAATATGTATTAAAAATAAACTTACAATAAAAAATTGAAAAATGATATTAACTGAATAATGTGAAATTTAATTGGGATAAATATAAAATCTACTCTTCAAATAATCATCAATTCACACAGATAGGGAAGATGCACTAGATATTCCTTGTAAATATGTGAGGACTTTAGTGGTATATGAATTCAATAAGAGTTGATAGTCCAACATGATAATAAAAATAACAAGTGTCTGGAGAGCAATTTGGAACCATATCTAAAGGATCTTCATGCTGTGCCTACCCTTTGATCCAGCAATACCACTATTATATCTATATACCAAAGAGAACATAAAAAGGGAAAAAGGACTCACATGTGCAAAAATGTTTATAGCAGTTCTCATTGTCATGGTAAAGAACTGGAAATCAAAGGGATGCCAATCAATTGGGGAAGGCTGAACAAACTGCAATATATAAATATAATGGAATACTATTGTTCTATGAGAAATGATGAGCAAGAGGATTTCAAAAAAACTTGGAGAGACTTAGATGAGCTAATGCTGAATGAAATGAGCAGGACCAGAAGATCATTATATACTTCAACAACAATACTATCTGATGATCAATTCTGATGGACGTGGCTCTCTTCAACAATGAGATGAACCAAATCAGTTCCAATAGAGCAGTAATGAACTGAGCTAAGTACACCCAGGGAAAGAACTCTGGGAGATGACTATGAACCACTACATCGAATTCCCAATCCCTTTATTTTCGTCCACCTGCATTTTTGATTTCCTTCACAAGCTAATTGCACACTATTTCAAAGTCCGACTCTTTTTATACAGCAAAATAACTGGACATGTATACATATATTGTATTTAACTTACACTTTAACATATTTAACATGTATTGATCAACCTGCCATCTGGGGGAAGGGGTAGAGAGAAGGAGGGAAAAAGTTGGAACAAAAGAATTTGCAATTGTCAATGCTGAAAAATTACCTATGCATATATCTTGTAAATAAAAAGCTATAATAAAAAAGTAAAAGAAAATTAAAAAAGAAAAAAATATCATTGTATTGCTGGAAAGAGCTAAATCTATCAAAGTTGATCATCACATAATGTTGATGTCATTGTATGCAATGTTCTCCTGGTTCTGTTCATTTCATTCAGCATTAGCTCATCTAAGTCTCTCCAAGACTTTCTTAAATCATCCTGCTGATCATTTCTTACCAAACAATAATATTCCATAATATTCATATACCACAATTTATTCAGCCATTCTCCAATTGATGGGCATCCACTCAGTTTCCAGTTTCTGGCCACTGTAGTGGCTGCCACAAACATTCTTGCACATACAGGTCCCTTTCCTTCTTTAAAATCTCTTTGGGATATAAGCTCAGTAATAATACTGCTGGGTCAAAGCTTTTTAATAGCTTTTTGAGCATAGTTCCAAATTGCTCTCCAGAATGGCTGGATGTGTTCACAATTCCACCAACAATGTATCAGTGTCCCAGTTTTCT
Source organism: Antechinus flavipes (assembly GCF_016432865.1). Taxonomy (NCBI): domain Eukaryota; kingdom Metazoa; phylum Chordata; class Mammalia; order Dasyuromorphia; family Dasyuridae; genus Antechinus; species Antechinus flavipes. The sequence continues at coordinate 121,871,357 of NC_067402.1, forward strand.
CACATTTCCTCCAACATTTTGCATTATCTTTCCTTGTCATTCTAGATAGTCTGACAGATGTGTAGTGGTATCTCAGAGTTGTCTTAATTTGCATTTCTCTGATTAATAATGACTTGGAGCATCTTTTCATATGGCTAGAAATAGTTTCAATTTCTTCAATTGAGAATTGTCTGTTCATATCCTTTGATCATTTATCAATTGGAGAATGGCTAGATTTCTTATAAATTATTTTGCTTTGTTCAGGCAACATTTAGTATAATGTGCTTAGTTCTAAGCATTATATTTTGGGATAGCCTAGCTACAGCACATTAAAAAGAAGGTGGGGAGGTTAACTTGGCATATTTATTCTACAAAAGACAAAACTTAGAGAGTATATGATAATTGTCTTCAAATACGGGTTTTTATGTTGAAAAAGAACTAGATTTAATCTTGCTTGACCTGTGAAAGAACAACTAGTTCCCATTGTTGAGAGAGATGGAAATTGAGGCTCATTATTTGGAATAGACTTCCCAACAATTAGAGTTATTCTAAAACAGAATAGACTGCTTCAGGGGGTTCTGTCAACTCCTTGGGATCAAAAACCTTTAGATAAGGCAGCTAAATAGTGAAAAGTGAATAAAGGACTAGACCTGGCTTTATTTATCAGCACAAAACTTACAACCTATTGACTGATTTTGTTTATTTTGTTTTGTTTTGTTTTTTTACTATTGAGTAGATTAGACTGCTACTTATGCCTTCGATAATTTAGACATTATCGTTTGCCTTTTGGGAAGCACTTCATCAAACTCTAATAAAATTGAACAATTTAGAAATTCCTTGAGACTATGTGTTTATTGGCACAGTATATCTAATTCTCAGAGACTTTCTGAATACTTCAGAGAGGCACTCAGCTATTCAGATTAGGGGGATGATAAATAAATGGATTCTTTAGTGTAGCAATGGGAAGAAAAATGTCTCAGAACTATCCTTATACTGTAGGAAATGTAATTTTTCCCCTAGCTCAGTAAACTCAGGGTAAAAAAACACCCAAACTAGAGTATTTATAGAGTACCTAGTGGTCTTCATATCTATATGACAATGGCATCCCTTCCAGTTCCTTATTCTTTACCATCACTTCCCATTATCGCCATCTGCTTCTCTTTTCTTGAATCTCTGTCTCTATCTCTCTGTCAGTCTGTCTCTGTCTGTCTCTGTCTCTCTCTGTCTCTGTCCATCTCTCTCTGTCTGGCCATCTGTCTCTCTGTCCGTCCGTCTGTCTCTCTCTCTGTCCGTCCGTCCCTCTCTCTGTCTGTCTATCCGTCTCTCTCTCTGTCTGTCTGCCTGTCCATCTCTCTCTCTCTCTCTCTGTCCGTCTGTCTCTCTCTGTCCATCTGTCTCTCTTTTTCTCTGTCCATCTGTCTCTCTTTCTCAGTCCCTCCATCTGTCTCTCTCAGTCCCTTTGTCTGTCTCTCTCTCAGTCCGTCCATCTCTCTCTCTCTCTCCGTCTGTCTGTCTCTCTCTGTCCGTCCGTCTGTCTCTCTGTTCGTCCATCTGTCTCTCTCTCTCTCTATCTGTCCTTCTGTCTCCTTCTCCTTCCATCTCCTTCTCCCCCTTCCCCTCCCCTTCCTCTCCCTCCCCTTCCTTCCTCTCTTTCTCCCTCTTCCCTCCCACCTCCTCCTCCTTTTCCTCCCTCCTTCCCTCTCTTCCCCCCCCCCCCCCAGTCTCAGATAATTCAACTAGTCACTGAATTTAAGAAGGCCTTTTTGAAAGCCAACTTTTATTATTGGTGCATCTTTTCTGTTCTTATAATTCTTCAAATCTAGGAAGCAATATACCAACCACAGAATGGTCCTAAATAAAATTAGCCAAAGATGAATAATCATATAACACGATTAATTTTTTAAAAATGACTTCTCCAGGATTTTCCTGATTGTTTTTTGGCTCTTTAGTTCTTGCTAACTTTTTTGTTCAAAATACAAATCAGAATTAGAGCTTATAGCCTTCCACAACACAAGTCCGACCTTGACCATTCCCTGATCAGGAAGCTTTAGAGACTCTTTATGGCCTCTGGAATATACAGCCCTTCATAATCTAGCTTCACTCTATCTTTCCAGTGTGGTTTCATATGATTTTCTCTTATTTACTGTACTTTTTAGCCAAATTGTCTTACTAGCTATTTCTCTTAATTTCCTTTTAATGACTACTTTTGTGACCTTGCAAAGTGTGTATCCCATATCTAGAATGCTCTCCCTTTTCAGCTTCATGTCTTAGAATCCCTAATTCCTCCTTAATTTGTATTTGTGTGTATGTATGTATATATATTCATATGTGTATATTTAAAGACATGCACACATGTACATATACATGCATGTATGCACAGTCATACAATAAATATACATATACATGTATATATACACACACATCAAGGCAAAAAACTGATAAATAGGGAATCAGAAAAAGTCTTTAAGTCAAAGCTCCTTAAACTAAGCCTTGAAGAAGGCTAGAGTTTCTAAAACATTAAACTGAGAAAGAATGATAAGGCTATCTTGATCATCTTTCTGGACCACCTGAAGACATGGTACTAGGTTTTGTACATGGACAACCAAGCCAGAAGACAAGACTTTCCTATGTTGTCCTTCCCTCCTCCCCCCCAAACTGAAATCTTTAACTCTCCCTGATAGATATTTGAGTTTTCATATCCTTTCCCCCAGAACCTGGCTTCCCTGTCACTTCCAACCATTTTTACCCCATATTGCACCCCTTTTATATATTGTTTCCCTCCATTAGAATGTTGACTCTTTGAAAGCAGGAAATTCCTTTATATTTATAATCCTAGCACTTTGCTTGAAACTTGGCATATAGTAATTTTTATCATTCATGATTCAAGATAATTTTCCTTCACCATAGAGAGACCAATCCTGTCAAAACTGTATAGTCCCATAAACATCCAGAGTTTCCTCTAGTAGTCTGATATATCTGGACTTCCTTGTGTCTGGGACAAAAGCTTCTAAAATTAGATCCAACTGTAGGATAATAGATCGAGAGCTCAAACCAAGACTTGCCCAAGCAAGTCGTAAGTAAGCAAGACACACAGCTTTTATATATCAGGAACAGAATTGGAACTCAGGTCTTCTGACTCCAGAGCAAGATTAACTATATTGCAACACAAAAAACTAGTGCTGTTAGCTGGCACAATGGATAAAGCACTGGTCTTGCAATCAGGAGGAATTGAGTTCAAATCCTGACTTAGAAATTTACTAGGTATATGACCCTGCACAAGTCATTTAAACCCTGTTTGCTTCAATTTCTTCATTTGTAAAATGAGTGGGAGAAGGTATTAGTCAACTAATTAAGTATCTTTGCCAAGAAGATCTCAAACAGGCTCATGAAGAATCAGACACTACTGAAAAATGTCTCAACATCACCATGAAAAATCAAAACCTAACTTACAAAGCTATCCAGGATATTAAACACTTGTAATTCTTGTATGAACCAGAGTTCTCTGCCTCTAACATAAGAAATTTGCATTCCTTTTAATTACTTGCAACTCCTGGATATTTTTCACTTTTACCAATCAATATCTTATATTTTCATATCACAGGATATATAAATATATTCTCTGATATAATTGTATTACAACAAGATACAATACTTCCTCTATCCCATCTTCCTTTTTTATTTTCAAAATATATGCATAATTTTAAACATGCACCTTGTGTTCCAAATTTTTTCTTCCTCCCTTCCCCCCACCTCCTTTCCTAGACAGCAAGTAATCCAATATATGTTAAACATGTGCAATTTCTTTCATATGTATTTCCATAATTATCATGCTGAGCAAGAAAAATTTGATAAAAAAGGAAAAAGGGAAAAAGACAACAAATTCAAGTGAATAATGAAAAAAAAGTGAAAATACTATTCTGTGAGCCACACTCAGTTCCCACAGTCCTCTCTCTGGGTGCAGATGGCTCTGTTCATCACAAGACCATTGGAATTGGTTTGAATCACATCACTGTTAAGGAAACCATGTATGTCAGAATTGATCATCTAAAACCTTCCCTTTTAACAGCAAAAAAAATTTAAGCTGAAGTAACCAATACAGCAACTTCATCTACTATATATTAGTGTGCCACATTACACATCCATCCATAATCTCCAGTGATAGGGCAGTGATACACTTCCATGTCTCTGCTCTCAGGCAAAGATTGGTCACAACATCTGCACAGAATTCAACTTTATTAAATCTTATCCTTTTCATTTATGTTGTTGTATATATTGTTTTCCTGTCTCTGCTTACTTCATTAATCAATGGTGTATAAAAGTCTTCCCTTCTTTCTCTGATGTTCTTATATTTGTTGTTTCTTATGGTACAATAAGATTTTGTTAAATGGCTGTATCATATTTTCTTTCAAAACCCAAGCAAGAACACATGCTTCATTTCCATTTTTTTTTTTTTTTTTGCCTCTATAGAAGTTCTATGTTTGCATTTAAGGGGACTTTTTATCTAACATCCTTGTAGTAAATATTCAAGTGTATTAAAGGGTAGCAAAAAACTGTTTGACTGGATTACTTCTCTGATGCATTTTGATTGCTATTTATTAAAATTCAGCACAACTATCCACCTCAGTTTGGCCCATACAATGAAAATCCTTAACAATCTCAAGAAGCATCGGCTTAGTTCTCTTGCATGGTTCCCAAGAAATTGGAAGATTAGGAGAACTGAAAATACTACCAAATCAAAGATACTTTCTACTTATCCTCAAGAAAGTGTTGGATTGTAAGAAGAATGACTTATGCAATTTCAGAAATGGCTAATGTATCGATTTATGTTGCTTGAATATACTTTTTTAAAATGACAAATGTAGTCCTCATTGACAAGGTGGTTGATAGGTGTAGTTTTTCTTCAGTTGACAAGAGGGATCATGAGGTGTCAAAAGTTACACAGGAAAAAGTCTGGGAAATTTAGGCTCCTAAGGAGAGGACATGGGCCCAGGTTATCTTGACACATGACCAGTGGACAACCTTAAGGAATTATCTGCCTAGATAGAACTTATAGCCCCGTTGTTTTTAAGTCATTTTTCAGTCACATCTGACTCTTCATAATCCTTTTTGAAATTTTCTTGGCAAAGATATTGGAGTGATTTACTATTTCCTCTTAAATTCATTTTTATGGATGAGTAAACCGAGGCACAGAGGGTTAAGTGACTTGCCCAGTGTCATACAGTTAGGGTCTGAGGTCAGATTTTAGTTAAGGAAGAGGAGTCTTCCTGACTATAGTTCTGGCATTCCATCCACTAAGTCACCTAGCTGCCTTGTGGCCACACTGAGATAGGGTAAATTTATCCTTTTTCTATTTCTTCCTTCTTTATTTGTACTTTTATCATAATTTTTCTTTCCAGATAAAAAGTTATTTTTATTGCATTCTGAGTGAGCAGACCACTACAATATGGAATCACAAATAAGAATACTGAATAGATAGCCATAGACTCAGCCTAGAGTCATTGTGAAATGTTCTCTTTCTCTCCTCACTTACCCTTTTTCCCCTCTCCAAAAAGGGGATTCACTAGTAGGAATAGTCATTGGGAAAAGAAAAATGTAAAAGGAAAAAATAAAAGAACATCAATAAAATGTTTAAAAAGAAAAAAGGAAACATCAGCTAAGACACCCACTATTAATCCTCTTTGCTCTCTTCATAACTGTGGAGTTTTAGAAAAGTAGAATCCCTGCAATATAAAACATTACGCCTCCTGCTCCTCTCACCTCATTCAGGGACACATTGTGTTTGGCCCAAAGGTCAGTTTTGATCAATAGAAGCTTTTCCTGCTCTCAAATCCCAGGTGCCTTTTATTAAAATTTAGTTACACTGTTCAAACAGAAATTTTCACTTACAGTGTATTGATTCCTTATAATAACACTATGTAGGTGAGATGGCCTATAAATCCACTTTTAAGTCAAGTCACCTGGAAGCCAGGTGGTAAATTTCTTTCCACCACAGGGTCCTGAAGGTGCTTAGTCTAGCATTTAATGTGGCTCTACAGTAGTTGTTTGTTTATTCAATTACTTTAGAACATTCATATAACAACAAAGACAATTCCCTTTAAAGATACATGTAAAGATAGAATTCAACAGTAATTGCCATCTTAGAGTGTATACCTAGGAATAGTTTTCCTCACTAATATTTTTAACCTCTTCAATCCTTCTTTCTTATTGCATATCAATGTCTTTGGATTCTTTCATGGAAAACATTTCAAAATCACAACTTAATGAGATGGGCTGAGGAATTATTTAGAATGAGTATTCTGAGGAAGTTTTAGAAAATTGTAATAATTAAACACTTAGTCATGAATCTAATCATCAATTAAATCTTATCAAACTGTAGAAATATTAAATTTGGATAGACTGCAAATATGCACATTAATATATGTGTGTATGTATATACATTAATAAATTCCTTTCAAATGCATAAACTTAGAGTCATTCTTGACTTTTCCACATTTTGATAGATTGCTTATATTCAATCCTTTTTTTTCCCCACCTCTTAATTCTTTTATATCATCTTTTATATCATCACATCAAAGGCAACTTATACCCACAACATTCTGTCTATAGATACTCCTAACTGCACTAACAGAAATACAAGAATGACTCTGTAGTTATTCTATCTCAAGAATTACTAGTATCTTCTCATATGGAGATATAGTTTAACCTTGTTGAATAACATGGGTTTTTTCTTTCTTTCCTATTTATCTTTTTATGCTTTTCTTGAGTCTTGCATTTGAAAATTGAATTTTCTGTTCATCTCTGGTCTTTTCATCAGGAAAGTGTGGAAATTCCTCAATTCATTGAACACCCATCTTTCCCACTGAAAGATTATGTTCAATTTTCTGAATAGTTCATTCTTGATTGTAATCCAGGGTCCCTTTCTTTCTGGAATATCACGTTGCAAGCCCTCTGATTCTTTAATGTAGAAGCTGCTATGTCTTGTGTAATCCTGACTGGCTTCCCAATATTTAAATTGAAGGTATTTTGACAGTGTTGTGCTCTTCTGAATTTGTGTTCTGATCTTCCTTGTTGCCATAGAAGCTTTCTAAGCTTTTTGTGGTTGATGCTTTTTGTTTTTTTGGCTCATTTTTCAAAGTTGAGCTTACTCCTGCAGCACAGGGCCACTATCCCAAGCTTCTTGTGCTAGAGTCCAGGGGCCTTGGGTGCTTGTGGCTTACCCACTGCACTGGGATAGTTGCCTGTTGCACCCTTGTGTGGGGGCTGGCAATTAGCCTGTTATACAGGGACTGGAACCCTTACAGTTGACTTTTTAGGCCACAAGAGTACTGAGCCAGGATGGAAGGCCCATGCTAATCTGGGCTGTGGCTAACAGTTTCCCACTGGCTGTCCTAGGCACCGAGCTGGGCTGTGCTCCCCTTTTACCCAAGTGACACAGACATTTCCTGAAGTCCTTCCAAGTTATCCTGAGCTGGAAAATTATTTCGCTCTATTTTTTTGTGGATTCTGTGACTCCAGAATCCATTTAGAGGATTGATTTAATGTTGTTTCCGAGGAAAGCTGTGGATAGAGATCTGGCAACTTTCTGGTTTTTCTCATCCATCTCGACTCTGCCCATTACCATCCATATCACATTTCTGCTCAAAAAATCTTCTCTGACTTCCTCTTTTCTTTATGACAACCCTGTACAACATTATCCTTATTTACCCTTTCATATTATCACTCATACTGTTATCTGTTCCTCACTAAACACAGTCATCTCCTGCCTCAGGAATTTTATACAAGTCTAAGATGCCTTCGAGCTTCTCACCTATATCTCATATAAACTCTAGTTTCCTTTGCAACACAATTCAGCTGTTACTTCAAACACTAGGCCTTTCCTATTCCTCCCAGTTGTCAGTACTTTTACAGTTGTATTTGTTTTGCATTTGCCTTAAATTTATCTGTGTACATGTTGTAACCATCAGGTAACATATGAGTTCCCTGAGGAAGAACTCTCATTATTTGTGTTGACATCTGCAGTTTCTAGTAGAGTCAATGTCTCACTGTTAAAGTAGTTACTGAAGGAGTTAGATTGAGGGTTGATGCTATTATCTTAACATGGATTCACCTGAATGAAGTACTCAATTATCTTAACATCTGTTCACCTTAGTGAAGCACTGGATTGTTTTCTCAGGTAATTTGACAATGGTTGTGTATTCTCAGTTATGTGATTTACAATGTAAATCAAAAATTATTAAGTGATGTTCCAGAAGTCCATTTGGGATTTTCAGAAACAAAGGGTAGGCTGAGAGCTATCAAGATGATAGTAAATCAATCTAATCATCTCAGATATAAGGTTTGGGGAGAAGAGAGGACCAGGTGGATTATGGGGAGAAGGTTGATTTGTTGGGATAGTACTATGACTCCAGAATTCATGGACAAAGAAGAAGTCATTCTGGCTAAACCATGATACTAAAAAGACTAGAGATACATAAATATATATATATATATATATAAAAAGACTAGAGATACATACATACATACATACATACATACACACACACACACACACACACACACAATAATCAACAGGCTGGGGCTAGACCATACTTCTGTTGTTGGATTTTTTGCTTGTTTTTGTTTGTAGGCTAAATTTCTTATTTTGTTTTTGATTCAGAGGTATAAGAAAAAAAAAACAACTTATGAGACTGAGGAATAACCAGAAAATAGGTCTTTGTGCTCTATTTGTATATTTAAGAAGTCAAGAGGACACTCAGGAGGTTATGGACATCTTGTGGAAATTTATAGGGGAACCTGACTTAGCATCTTTTAGGATGAGTTCAATGTGATCTGCATCATGGAAAAGAATAACCACATTATTTATGAGATCAAAGTTCCCTATAAATGAAGGGCTAACTCTCTTTTCTATTTCTGCCTCAATCTTACTCTTCGCCCCCTCAATATTACTCGATTATTTATTGTAAATAGATTTCAAAAGGATAAAAAAATTGAATGTGGGAGTGGAGAAAGAAACTCATGAAACCCTTTAAGAAGCACATGGGGTAGATTATCCGTGTCCACTCTTCTAAAAGCATGTCCTTTTGCCATTTTCCAGGATGATCAGAGTTCAGAATTCACTTTGCAAGTAAGTATTCAATGCAATAAAGTGAAAGTGAATTTAATGTAGACCTCACCTAAAACAATTCTAAAACGGTCCTTTGTTAATTCTATAGGGGTAGAATTGAGTCTCCAACACTGAGAACCCAAAATTCCTGTGACTTTTTTGTGACTCCTTTTGGGATTTTCTTGACTAAAATACTGGAATGGTTTACCATTTCCTTCTTCAGTTCATTATACAGATGAAGAAATGGGGCATATAGGATGAAGTGACTTGCTCAGGTTCACACAGCTAGAAAGTTTCTGAGGTTAGATCTGAACTCAGGAAAATGAGTTTCCCTGACTCCAGCCCCTGCTCTATCCAATGTGCCACCCAACCATACTATAAGGTTTTTATTTAAGTGAAAGGAATTTACACTTATAATTAGCAGATCTTTTGCAGAATTGCTCCCTTAGAAGGTAGGATCACTTAGGGTTACTAAAGAAGCCTTTATTTTTTTCCTATTTATTCATTCAGGTATATTTTTAGGACAAAGGACAACATATTCCTGTTTACAGTATGCAAGGCGAATATTTTTGATTTAGGTTATTTTACTCAGGATGTATTCTTTAAGTGAAGATTGAAGGCTATAATCAGAAGAGACCTACTGAATGGCCAGTAGGTGGAATAGATCTTGGATTATTCTGTTTGCATGAGTTATGGCAGTTGCACAGTGAAAGAAATACATTCTCAGAAATTTTAATAAACATGTTAAAAAAAACTTTTCTGAAAAAAATCTTTACAGCTTTATTTTCTGTTTTAATCAAATTTTATTATAAACTTGTACAGTCACCTATAAAAAAATTGAATCCACAAATTACAAAAAGAATATTGCATATGGAATTATGAATCTCAATCATGTACAGCTTGTTTTTTAAGTGTAAAATAAATTCAATAGTGTGATTTTAATGCTTTCTTGTTTATGTTTCTCTTTTGGAATTTTTTTGTTTTCTTCTATGTAATTAACATGTTTTCAGGTACACTTAAAGTTTTTTTTAGCATTATTATTTCTACTACCCCCCCATCATCCACTGACAACCCAAAGCAGAACAAAACCTAACAGATAAGTGTGATCAAGCAAAATGGTTTCACTCTTTGACCATATTAGAAAATGTATGCCTCATTTTGTATCTTTAACCTATCACCTCTCTGTTAGGAGGTAAATAGCATGCTTCATCGTTAATCTTCTGGAGTAATGGTTATTTTCCCATAATTTAGAGTTCTTAAGACTTTCAAAATTATTTTGCTTTACAATGTAAGTGTTGCATAAATTGCTTTCTAACATATCTTTTTTCAAATGCAGCAAAGAATGGAGAAAAGAATAGAAAAGGGGAATGAAATATAAAGGGAAAATGAAGTAGCTTAGTGGAAATAAGCATGAGGAAAAATAGAATTGCAAATTATTACCCAGTATTGGAAATACATGTAAATTTGTTTTTAATAAAGGAGAAGTTACATGATATTTCTGACATTTCAGTAATCTATGAGGTATAATTTTTGCAGAACAAGAATCATAGAGGCAAAGAGTGCATAATAACTCACTGACCCAGTCACACAAGTGCTGCTGAAGAGATGTCAAAAGGGTAACTCCCCAGCTTAGTGTGTGTGAGAAAGCCTGTAGCTGCCAGGGTTCATAAAGAAAGCTGCCAACACTATTCGTGGAACATAGATGATAATGCGTAGGAAAGTGAGATATCTAAAAACCATTCATGTTAAAATTAAAGATGAATGCCATTTAAAGAGAGGAGCAGCATGGCTGAGGAGACAGAGGCAGACCTTGGAAACAGGAAAACATGACATTGTCTTATCATTGACACATACAAACTGTGTGGTTATGTGCAAGTCAACTAACTTGGTAGTTTTTCAGACATGTCTGATATTTTGAATTGCCTGGAAATTTCAGAGCTTCTTCAGTGGGAGAAGTTTATGGTAGAAGTTGCCTATACAGCTGAAATCATAAATTATAAAAACAAAGAAAATAACAGGGAAAGAGGGAAAAAAACACTTATTTAAAGAGGGCGAATCCTGAAACTAATATGCTAACTCAATTCCAGTAAAGTAAATGATCTTTTATGAAATAAAATACAAATATAATATATATTGTAATATATATATGTATATATATATGCACATACACACATATCCTGTATAATACAAATCCTTTGTATGTATGCATTAAAACTTTTCAAGATACCTAATATTTTATTTTTATATTGACGTTTGGGATTATTCAATTAAATATTTTTTAATTGTAAATTTTGCAATGTCAACAAAAAACAAAAGAAAATCTTCCAAGTTCCTAAATGACCACAACTTTTTACAATAAATGTTTACACTAGTAACGCCTAACTTTATTTTTTCTGTTTCAGTCTGATCTTTGTCCTTGTTAGCTGCATATGTCAGATTCTTCTTCAAATAATAAACAATAAAGTATTTATTAAGTGGCTATTAGGTATCAGGTACTAAGCTAAACAAACATGGGGAGAACATTTTTGAAAAAATAGTTATGGCTCTCCAAAGTTTCATAAGCATCAGTTTTTGTTATTCAGTAATTTTGTCAGGTTTAGGGTGAGGCTGAGAGAGGATATTGAAGTTGCATGCATGGACATTTCTCTATTAAAAATGTTAAAATAATTCATACCTTCAGAGTTTATGCTTCCTTTTTTTGTTAATTGTCTCTTTATGGCCCTTTATTATTTATACACCTGTAAAATGAGCTGGGAAAGAAAGCAGCAAATCATCCAATACCTAAGAAAATCCCAAATGGGGGTTCACAAAAAGTCAAACACACTGAAATGATTAAACAACAACAGTAGCAACTGACATGTTAAATTTATTCTTGGCCAATAATCTTGGAGGAAGCACATCAGTGAGGCCTCGAGCCAATGGCAAAAAAGAAAAATCAGCTCTGAGCCTTATTCCCAGGACCCTGAGAAGGAAAATGTAGGCTTAACTCTTCATCAGTAGAGTGAAAATTGGAATAAAGATCTTATTCCCCACCCCCATACACATACCCTTTTATCTTCTTTGGTTAAGTAGATAACTGTATTATTGAATTTACTTTTCAGTGTCTTCAAGTTTTGTTACAGAAGAGTTTCAAGTAACTGAACTTTGTAGTTCATCCAGTTTAACAGAAATAATTATGATATTTACCGTATTGATTGCCTTTCAGTGTATAAAATAAGAACAGAAAATTTTCATTTTCAGAAAAGGAGCAAAGGGGAAAAGGAAAAAGATCCTCTGAAGTTGAAGGTAATTTTTATAATGGGAAAATTCAATTAATTTTAAAGTTCTCAATCAGCTATTCTTATTTCTTCTGATGTTCAGTACTCCATCCTTAAATATTTTCACAAACTCATGAAAACTAAAAATTTAACTAAAATGAGGGAAACTTCTTTGTGCTTTCACATCTTCATTTATTTCTTGATTTGGTGTCATTGTCCCTGCAGAGAAGTATGAAAGTGGTTATTTGTAGAACTTCCTGACATGAACAATAAAATGATTTCTATCCTTGTAGGATGTTTATTCAGGCAGAAATCTTCCAAAGACTTGCCTGACCTTGAAAGTGTCGTTGTATTCCTTCTTCTGACCTCTATGTAAGCACTTGCCTTGTTTGAATTTTCTGTAAAATAGTCTTTTAGGCAGTTGTAGGTTTGGCAGTCTACCCACTTGCTTTACTTATCTGCTCTTTATTGCCAGGACCAAATCACAGAAAACAGACTAATGATAAGATATTAAATTATCCAGGAAGAAATTGGAAGAAAATTTTTTTGAAGTTTAACTCTAGAAATGAGTCTTCCTTAATTCAGTTTCTACTCTAAAGGAGTTACAATTTACTGAAGGAAGGGGTTATAATACATACAAAGGCATAACGATGGCAAGTTGACTATGGGAAACAGTTACTAAGCTAGTTTGGTTGGAATACAGATTGCATGAAAGGGAATAAAATGAAAATCTGGAATAGGCTCTGGGGAGAAAGCAATAGAATTACTCAGAGAAGAATAATAAGATTGCTATGCCATAGTGAACTCCCAGTCAGAAATAAACATAAATTTCCAGAAAACTCAGTCCAGTAACATTCAGCAGTGGGTGAGTAGGAGTAGAGAAACTAGATGAGGGGGGCTAACTCAGAGTTAGAATTTGGCAGTTAAGACTGAGGGGCAGATAGGTGGTACAATAGATAGAGCACCAGCCTTAGAGTCAGGAGGGTCTGAATTCAAATATGGCCACAGATACTTACAAGCTTCATGACCCTCGTTAAGTCATTTACCCCAGTTTGCCTCAGTTCTCATCTGTAGAATGAGCTGGGGAGGAAAATGGCAATCTATTCCACTAGCTTTGCTGAGAAAACCCCGAACAAGGTCATGAAAAATCATGAACTAATCAAGAAAAATAAATTAAGACTAATGTATAGCAATTGAAGAACCAATCAGGAAAAATAAACAACATAAAGAATCCAGTCAGCAACAGTGTGTGTCTTCAGAAGTGTTTTAACAGAGCAAACGTTAGGGTTAAAAAGGTAGATGGTGAACATAATCCAATGTTGGGATTTAGCTAGATCTTAGTGCTAGAAGATAAAATGGCAAATGACTCAAAGGTAGAGAATATATATTCTGAGACATATATATATCATATATAATATATAATTAGAAACATAGGACAATTATAGCATAAAAACTGTGAAAGGAAGAAAGTGAATCTAGGAGATGATTTATAAAGTGATAGAGAAAAGATGCAAGTTAGAAGGGCAGTAATTCATGATAAAAAAGAAACAATAACAATAATTATAAACTGTATATTATGGCTATAATGGTTGGACTCCAATGTAGAGTCACTTATGCGAAGAAGTCTTAATGCTCATAAAAGCACATAGATGAATAATGTATATATTTGCATTGTTAATTTTATGTCAGGCAGATAAGGCTAGCAGTTTTTGATTTGATATAACTCTTAACTGCCTGCAGGAGTCTGAACTAGTTTTCTATTCTATTGCCTTAGAGAGGTATTATTAGTCACTCCCCTTACTCTCCTGTTTGTGTCTCCAATAAACTCTCCATTTCCTATCCTCACTAAAGCCTGATATCAAGAAGTGACTTCAAAACTTCTCTACTACATCTGGATCTAATTCAAAATGCCCCTCCCAAATCTTGCACCTGTTCTCAAACGTTCTTAAGGTAAAAAATTTTGTCATTGCAACACCATCTTTGAATGTGCTTCTTCCCTGACACATTTCCTTCTCTTATTTACATCCATGGGGATGAATCTCTGTTTATGTTGCCATTTACTGTGTATATATGTTTTAGTTTGCCTAGCTGCTGCACCATATAATAATAAAGCTCTGGTTTGTAGCACCTTCCTAAGTGGCAATTTCCTGAATCTGGACCAGGGTCTTTGCTTTAACTCAAGGCATGAAGCCAAATAAAGCACACAGTCATGAAGAAACAGAGAGATTAAAATGTAGGAGAACCTAATTTTAAAAATTCATTGTTTTGGATCATGGAAGTAAAAAGATAAGATCAAAGAATGACAACAGTTGACTGAGGTTGAGTAATTATGTAGGTTATAATTGTTGAAGCCAAAGTTTATCGGTGAACAGGGAATTATTTGTTAAAGTTTTCAAGTATAAAAGCAGGGAGAGAGTAGAGAAAAAGAGATGGTGCTATAAATCCATCCACTGCCTTTCCATTTCCCCAACAAAAATTCAGACTAAAGCTGACATTTACAATTCAAGATACCCACTCCCATAGTATTTGTTTTGTTTGGGTATTTTTTGGAATACTACATTCTTTCCATAAAGCTTAAACATCTCGAGAAAGAAGACAGAATGAATGAACAAGAGCCCAGTAGATGACTATGACCAAGAGTTGGATCCATTGATAAAGATGTGTGGAAAGAACTTTAAAGTAAGAGGGGTTGCTGAGTGATAATGATAAAGAGACAGTCCAAAAGGCAGGGTAAGAAATGAAGAGTAAGTCTACCTTCTCTCCTTGCCCAGTGCTTTAGTAGGCACAATAGGGATCCAAGTTTCTGTTAGCAGAAGAAGATGCAAAGTGTATCAAATGAAGAAATTCAGAAGGGAAAAGGAATTTGCGAAAAATAGAACTAGGTCTCCGTGGTACAATGCATTAGGATGATATGGACTGTAGGGTAGAAAGAAAAAAGAGCATCAAAGTGACAGAAGCTGGGAGTTTGCCCAATGGTCAGTTTGTTGTCCTTTTTCTTGAAGAGGATCAAAAAGCAATTATTATGTTGGAAACGGGGACGGTGTGTCCAATGGTGGTTAATCAGACCCATATTAATTTATAACACTTTACCACAGATTAGCAATAAATAGTCCATATGTGGAAATGTCTTAAATTCGCACTTCTGACATTTCTTTTGAGCCACTACAGCTCTACTTTAGTCATAGAGTACCTTCTTTGATGGAGGCATGTCATGCTGGTTGGTTCTTTGCCAGTGTCTCCCATGTCATGTAATCAGATCCAAAGTTCTTCAGAAAGAGCTGGAAGGTATCTTTATATATCTTCTTTTAACCCTGATATGAGTTCTCTGTAAAAGTCTTTTAGGTAGATGTACTTTAGGCATTCAAACAAAGTGGTCAGCCCATCAGAGTTATACTCTCTTCAGCAGAGTTTGAATGCTTGGCAGTTTAGCTTGAGAAAAGATCTGTCTGCTATGGCAAAGAGGAAGAACAAGTTGATTGGGGTCCTCACTTTACAGGTATCGGTGACAACTAAACACATAATATTGGACGGTTGTATTACGTTCTATGGCTAGCTACTGTGAGATCCCTAGGGAATAAACCCTTTACTGATTCAAACATATAAAGTATTTACACCTCTGCATCAATTGATCATACATTCTAAAATGATTAAATATGAATTATTGATGTTTTTACATAATTCATAAAAATACAGAAAAAGATTTCATTAACTATTCCAGTAAGCAAGGATTTACAATTTTCTAATGTAGTACATATAGGGCTCTGGATTTACTTTTCTAACTACCAAAAGTCCTGACAGGTTGGATTCCCACAGCTCTACATTTCTCCTATTGATTATCAGTTGATATTAATTAGCTCAGCCAGACTGAATTAGCTTTTAGAAATGGGTTATTTACTAAAAGCAAAGTACAAAGATTTTGAAACTGAGAACCCATTCATCTACCATTTTAGTCCCTGAGAAGAGAAAGTTCATTCTTAAAGTGGTACCCTTCTTAAACCGGAGGCTTAGGGAGAATCTAATCCATTCTACAATCCAGGGGCAAAGGATATTAATAAGGTGAGTTTCAAAGCTGAAGTGATCTTTCAAGATGAAGAAGTTCCTTAGGCAAAATACAGGAGTTCAGAGGAATAAGTCCAGTGGGAAAATGAAGTTTGCTTCTCAGAGTTGGCTTGGCTAGTGGATTTATCTGGACTCCCACTTCTGGACCTCTTCTTTTAAAGCTCCTTTTAAAGCTCCCCTGGACAAACTTTCTCATTAACCTAAAATCAGGGTAGAATAAATACAATAGAAATAGAAGAAAATAAGTACCATGTGTTAAGAGTCTGCATACTAATTAGTTCAGGAAGGGTCTTTTCCAATTAGAGACTTAAACTAAATTTTTTCTTCCTTCCATCCGGGAAAGATTTCATATTTTTCATACCTTTTCTAGATACCTTTAGTTCTAGCTTAGCAGCCAATTAAAAGGGTTTTCAGCACCCTTCATTTATTTATTTACCATATTCCAAAAAATCATTTTTTTAAAATAATTTTTTATTTATAGAACCCATGCCAGGGTAATTTTTTACAGCATTATTCCTTGCACTCACTTCTGTTCCGATTTTTCCCCTCCCTCTCTCCACCCCTTTCCCCAGATGGCAAGCAGTCCTTTACATGTTGAATAGGTTACAGTATATCCTAGATACAATATATGTGTGCAGAACCGAAGTTTTCTTGTTGCACAGGGAGAATTGGATTCAGAAGGTATAAATAACCCAGGAAGAAAAACAAAAATGCAAGCAGTTTATATTCATTTCCCAGTGTTCTTTCTTTGGGAGCACCCTTCATTTAGTGAAAGGAAGATGCCACAAAATGCCTGACCAATATAAGAATTGGAGGCAGGGTCTCTCCATTATGTCACTAGCACACATATCCAGAAAAAATGTACCAAGTTACCACACAGGCAAATACCATGTTGAGCATCCCACCCATACTCAAAGGACTGAATTCCTATTGGTCAGTTTTCCCAGTTAAAATAAAGCTGACATGTACAATTCAAGATGTCTTCTCTGCCTCCAAAAATACACACATACACACACACACACACACACACAACACAAAGACTAAGAACAAAAATATTTGTTTTGGTTCAGTATTTTCTAGAATTCCAAAGATTTTTTATAAAGCTTTTATAAAGCTTATTGCTACCAAATAAAGATAAAAGTATACATGAATTTTTATAATATAGTAGATTTAAAAATGGAGAAGCAGGCAGGAGAAATGGGAGAAATGGAAAGAAAGACACATCTTATATTCTTTAGTTCTGAGAAGTCTTGGGAATGAAACCATTATAGAAATTGATAAATTTTTCATCAACTTAAATTGTTCCTAATTACAAGCTAAAGATTTTCTCATTGATTTTTTTCCCTCTCCCAAATGGCTATAATCAGGAGATGAAGTTTTGAAGAACTACTTGAAATGGGCTTTACGTGGCATATTTCTTAGAACTGTTAGTACATTTCATGCCCTTCATTTGTACTATTGTGAGAATTTGAGGCCATCATCAAACCCAACATTATTTTTTTGCTTTGTTTGTATGAATAAAAAGAATTTGTCATTGGAAAAATAATTGCTAACATTTATATTGTATTTTAAAGTTTGCAAAGCACTCAGTAAACATTATATTGTTTGGTCATCATAATAACATTGTACCATTTATTATCATTCTCATTTGAGAGACAAGGAAGCCAGACAAGTAACTTGTCCAGGGATTCACCACCAGTAAATATCTAAGGCAGGATTCAACCCAGACCTTTCAGAGATAGTATTATGTATTGTTCTTGGTTGGTTTTCTGGAGGTCTCTGGACCAGCCTTTGTTTCAGCAGATTAATTTCCACAAGAATAGCCAGGTATTAAAAGTCCAGAGTCCAAATTCTTTGTTGTCTCCTTGCCTGGGGCCCAGTTAGCTTTCTTGAGGCCCTTCAGATGGGCCTTGGTCTCAGTGGGAGAGCAGGAGGACAGGCCAGCCACCAGGATGCTGATGAAGATGGAATAAATGTCTCTCCTTGGCTCCGAGAGCTTGAGCTCCTGCCTCCAGTCCTCTTATCCTCTCCAGCTCTGATTGTGGCTGAATTTGTCCCAGCTTTATATGCTCTATCATAATTATATCATCATAGGTGTGAATCTTGTAAAACTATATTAAGTGTTAAGTACATGTATTGAACTAGAAAACTCACATGCTAAACTAGATAACCATTGTCTTATCAATTGCACTGACTTAAGACCTTGTAAGAATCCTTGTTTCAAGTACAAGAGTTCTGGCCCATAACAGTATTATATAGTGTAGAAGTGCCAAATACACAACCACTGGAGATATGTAGCCCACAGTGTTTTTGAGTGTAGCCTGAATCAAAGTAGAATGTAATTAGGGAATATTTAACAAAATAAAAATACATGAAAACATAGAGAATATTAGTAAGCAGTTTTCTAAGTCAATGTTGGTCCATAGGATCCCATACGTCCTCATTTCTATTTGAGTTTGACATCATTGGTACAGTATGGGTTTAAATCCTGCCTAAGATATATAGTAGCTATGTGATTCCATGAGCAAGTGACTGAACCTCTCTGAGTCTCGATTTCTTCATGTATAAAATGAGGAAATCATACTCAATTTTCTTTAGAGCTATACCTAAATCTATTATCCTATTTAGTGTGAATACTCTGGTTTACTTTCTCAAAGACATCAAAGCTACAAATGTCCTCCAAGATACCCGGAGGGGTTTGGGTGGGCCCTTTCTTCTCTGCCACTAACTTGAATCCCCATCACCAATATTCCCCTATTATTAGGGATCAGTGAAATTTTAAATTGACTAGTTTTTACAAAGGGATATTTACTTTAAAATATAGCTAGACCTAATTCATAAATACTTTCCTTATAGCTTCAGGGCATTATTTTACCCATTAAGTCCCCAGTGGATAGTAGCTCAGTTCCTACTTAGCATTGGTCACACCAAAGCCCACCTAAAGAGATGAGACTCAGCTTCTACTAGTGAAGATCCAGAAGGTCCTTCCAAAGATTTAAGGCACTGATGCTTGATTGGCTGAGAAAAACAGTCTGAATATGGACTCCTAGCTTCCAGGGGTTCATTCTTCATATACACATACATACATCTATCTTATTATTAGTGTCATCATTATCATCATCATCAAATCCTGGAACCCTTTGTTTCCCTTTGATTCATGATGGGATATTTGGTTAATCATAATCGTGCAAACATAGCCCAAATTCCCAGTTCTCTACCAGCAGTCCTATGAGGAATTATTAATAAAATACAAGGCATCTAATTGGGACAGAATAACAAAGTCAGTAACGGGGAGGATCAAATATTTTTTATTGTTGATCTCTGCCACTCCCTTCACATGTATACATATCAAGTGATATAATTTCCCACAGAATGGGAAAAAAGCAAACTCCCCCAGAAAATTCCAAAAAATAATAGGGTTTATAACAATGCAGGTCAAGAAGACCTGAGTTCAAATCTGAATTTGGACAATTATTAGCTGTGTGATTCTAGCCAAATCACTTAATTTCTGCTTGCCTCTGTTTCTGTATCTGAAAATAGCAGCACTTATTTCTCAGGATTATTGTGAGAGTCAAATGATATAAAGCACTTAAGTAATGTGTGGTAGATGCTATATAGATGCTTAGTCCCCCTTCACCTACCAGTGCCCCCCAATCATGACCAGAATGCACATTTCATTCTTCTGTTTCAGGGCAAGCATTTCCACTTCACTACTTTCCAACTTTGTAGCTCTTCTCCAATAATAAGATTCTGGAAATAGCCCTTGCTGCTATTTTTCCATTCTGCCCCCACTGAAACTGTACTTTCTGGACACATTCTGTACCCCTATTGACCCACACCTTCCCTTGCCTCCACTAAAGCTGCCTAATATTAGCCTGAATGTTGAATTCACTCTCTTCCAACTAAAGGGTGGTGACTAAAGGCTAGTCAAGACATTTTGAAATCTTTTGTCAGAAGTAAAAAGTATAGACACATAAACCCATTGTTTTGATGGCTTTCATAACCTTGGTTATTTATTTTTCCCTCACTTAAAAGTTTCTAGTAATTACTTCAGTCTTTTCTTGGAAGTCTTTCTTAAATCCCACTTAATTCTAGTTCTTCTCTCTTTTAATCATTTCAATTATTTATTTGTCCTGTATATGGCAAACAAACGTACTTGTTTGCTTATTGTCTCCTCATTTGATTGTGAACTAGGTGAGAATAAGGACTGTTTTACTTCTTTTTGCATCTTTGATGCTTAGTGAAAAGTAGGCATTTAAGAAATATTTATTGGCTGACCAACTGACTGACCATTCCTATCAGGGTAAATAAATTCTCTTCCCAAACACAGAGTATAGGTTTTATCTTTCTTTCTTTGATGTCTCTTACCCTAATATGGTCTGTAACTTCCACTCAATCTTTCAGAGGTAGGGAATAAATACATATATTTAACCTTTCAACTCCTGCCTTGTCCCTGGTAGCTAGAACCTTAACTACTTAAATTACCTTTAACATTTGACAGTCACTAGGGAGGCTGATAAGTGGAGTTGATGATCTTTGTCCTGCATTCCTGCTGTCACAGCAAAAATGTCTGATCTTCCTTTCACTTATAAACAGCATGTCTATTTTAATTAGCCTTCATTTTATGGAATATCCTTTTCAATAATTCTCCACAGAGAAGTACTTTGTACTTAGTTCCCTTCATCCAATACTCTCAGTGTTGTCTTATTAATCCCACCACTATGCTTTAGATGGAAGTGACAACATGATTATCTTTATTTCACATGCCATAAAGTGCTCTTCTCAACTTTATAAAAAACCAGCAAAAATAATGTAGAAAACCTTACAAGATGCTGTCCTCTGATCTAATACTTTTGACAATTTTCTTTCCCTTCTTCTGTAAGTAAAGATATGATTCTTCCTCTTCCCACAGTGCATTCTTCATTTTTCATGGCTTTAAGTTCTAAGTAGTTGATTTTTTATCAACCATAGAAATGAACTTAATTTTAATACACATTTTAAAAGTTATTGGTGGGGTGTTTATGGCTCTGATTAGAGGCACTCAATGGACAATTTAAAAGAAAGGATACTGATTTATAAGAGTATAAATCCAGAGCTTAGAAGGTAGTTTGTTGTGATCAGCAATTCAATCATGTCTAGTATTTTATGACCCCATGGACCAACTCACAGGAGGTCCTTCTATCCTCTACTTACTCCCAAAGTCTGTCCCAAACTCACAGTCATTATTTCCATGACACTATTTATCCATCTCATTCTCTATCATCTCCCTTTCCTTTACCTTCAATCTTTGCCAAAATCAAGATGTTTTCCAAAGAGACTCATCTTTTCATTATTTGTTCAAAGGATTTGTAAGTTTTAGGTTCAGTATTTGACCTTCTATAGAACATTTATGGCACAATTTTAGGCTTTTAGAAGTCTTCTAATCCAAACTCCTCATGTTACAAATGAAGAAACTGAGACCTATGTAGTTAAAATGCTTTATCCTAGGTCACACAGGAAGGAAGGTGGCAGAGCATAATTCTTTCTGATTTCACACTCAGCCTTCCTTCCACTATATCAAATAATGCATCTATATTAAATTCACTTGATTTTTGTCTTATAAGCAAGGCCTAATACCAAAGATTAGAGAAGTGATCAATCTCTCCTTCACATTCTCTAATATGGAGAGTTATATGCTAAATATTAACACTATACCATACCACTAAAAGGCAAAAGGAAAGTCCAGTGTACTGCATATTCCACCAGGGTTTACTGAAGAGTACAATAATTGCTGGTCATGTCCTGGATGGATAATGAGTATAGGGAATGCACATGCTGAGATATGCATTCTCAGGTACTTCCATGTAAGAATCCCTGATCTAATGGAAACTACTGACAAGACTCAAGCACCAGCATCCATTAGAGAATGAGAGGACAGATCTTTGGCAGCAATACAATTTACATCAGTTACATTGGATATATTTATTTATTTATACTCCTATAAATATATACTATATATATATATATATATACTAAATATAAATATATACTAAATAATAAATATATAAATAAATAAATATAGGAGTATATATATATGTATATGTGTATATATATATATATATATATATATATATTATCCATCTTGGATACATCTTGGAAAACATCTTGATTTTGGCAAAGATTGAAGGTAAAGGAAAGGGAGATGATAGAGAATGAGATGGATAAATATATATATATATATATATATATATAAACACACACAGAGACAGAGATAGAGAAAGAGACAGAGACAGAGAAAGACACAGAGAGACACAGAGAGAAAGACAGAGATGGAGATAAAGAGACAGAGACAGTAAGAAAGACAGAGAGAGACAAGAGAGATACACACAGAAGGAGTCAGAGAGAGACGGAGAGAGAACTGAGCTTCTCATGCAATTTATCAGCAAAGCCTCACTGGTGTTTTGACTTTGAAACTTTGGGAGCACTGGTTGGCCCAGGTATATATAGCTAAAATCATGAATAGTTTTTTTGTTTGTTTGTTTGTTAAATTCAGTATTGGTTCTTTAGGAAAGTTGCCTTTAGTACACACTGGTGGTAGTTGGATAGCAGCCCTATTTTGACCAGTTTCTTCTCCCTAAAGATGTTACACATTCATTGAGCTAGCTATTGCCTCAGGGACTGTAAAAAAATGAAGAAAGAAAGAAAAATGAAGAAGTAAGAAAAACATGTTAAGTTTTTTAGCATGAACGTTATGATTTACAAATGACTATTCTTTGAATAAAACTATAAATTTAACATGTAAACAAAAATGTATTTAAATACAAATGTTTCTCCTATTTAGAAATAGTCTCCCAAAATGGAGGTGGTTCTTGAAGTTTTGCTATAATACTAGTATTCAATAGATACAATATTGCCACATCACTCAACATCATTTCTAGAGGTAGAAATTCATATATAAGTACCTCAAATCATGTGGCAGTTCAAATAAGGTACTGTCTAATGGATTGATCACAAAAGACAACTTTAAAAGGGAGAAGGAAAAGGAAAAAAAAAACCTGAAGGTTTTGAGGAGAATTTTAACATGTGTTAGAATTTAAATAATATGACAATAAAGAAGGAAAGAAGGACCACCTACCAATAAAATTGTTCATGAACTGGAGCCAATGAGGAAGAAATAGCTTTTCATGCTGTGAAGAATGGGGAGGAGGAGGCAGAGATATCACCAAAAGAGAGGACATCCTACAGAGTAAAAAGAGATAAGCATGTCAAATGATTCCCAGAAGAACAGAACCAAAACTGCAGAATCTCAGCCCCTCAGTTTTTTAACTGAGACCTCAGAGACCATCTACTCAAACCTTGTCTAAATGATAATCCCCTCGGAAACATCCTGACATTTAATAATTCCATGAGAACACAAAAACTCCTAGTGAGTATTCACTAACTTTAGAATCAGCAAATTCTACTTTCAGTAGGCTCTAATTTTTAGGAAATGTTGGTTAATCAAAATTTACTTCACTGCAACTTCCACCCATTGCTTCTCTGGCAGTTCATCTGCTGGATAAAAGTAGAAAATCAAATCCCTTGTACACATAACAGTCATTCAAACTGTGTTTAAAAAATACTAATTATGCTTACTTTGAAATTCATTTAAAATTTTTGAATTTCCAACTCTCTTTGTCTCTTCCTTCTCTCCACAATCCTTTGAGGAGGCATGAAATATCATACAAATTTACATATGCAAAGTGATATAAAACATATTTCCATATTATCCATGTGATAAAAAAGAAAGAGAGAAAGAATGCTTTAACCTACACTCAGAGTTCATCAATTTTGCTCTCTGGATATAGACAGCATATTTCTTTATGATTCCTTTGGAATTATCTTAAATCATATTGATTAGAATAGCTAAGTTTTTCATTGTTGTTCATTTCTACAACATTGATATTACCATTACAATGTTCTCTTGGTTCTGCTCACTTCACTTTGAATTAATTTATATAAGTCAGCACAGGTTGTTATGAGATCAACCCTCTCATCATTTCTTATACTAATGCAATATTCTGTAATAATAATATACCACAACTTGTTCAGCCATTCTCCAACTAGTGGGCATCCTTTCAATGTCCAATTCTTTGCCACTACAAAAGAGCTGCTGTTAATATTTGTATTTATAGATCCTTTTAAAATTTTTCTTTGATTCTTTTGAGATAAAAATTTATAGTTCTTTTGGCCTAATTCCAAATTGTTCTCTGGGATGGCTAGACCAGTGCACAATTCCACCAACAGCATATTAATGTCCCCATTTCCCCATATTTTTGCTAGGATTTGTCATTTTCCTTCTCTGTCATGTTAGTCCATCTGAGAAGTTTAAGATGGTACCTAAGCATTGTTTGCATTTTTTAATCAATAGTGATTTGGAGCACTCTTTTATACAACTATTGAAAGCTTTGATTTCTTCTTCTGAAAGCTGCTTACTCATGTCCTTTGAACATTTAACAAATGGGGTATGGATTTTATTTTTATAAATTTGGCTCAGTTCCATATATACTTGCTAACTGAAACTTTTATTTGAGAAACTTGCTATAAATTCTTTCCCTCAATTAACTCCTTTTCTTCTAATTTCGGCCACAGTGTGTGTGTGTGTGTGTGTGTGTGTGTGTGTGTATGTGTGCATGCGCGCACGTGTGTGTATGCAAGTTCAAACATATTTTAATATCATATAATCAAAGTATCCATTTTACTTCCTGTGGTAATCTCCATTTCATTTTTATTCACTAATTCTTCCTTTATCTATAAATCTGACAAGTAAAATTTTCTATGATCTCCTAATATACTTGTATCACCCATTTGACCTAATTTTTGTATATACTATGAAATATTAGTCCATGACTAGTTTCTGCTAAACTGCATTCCAGTTTTTCCAACAATTTTTGTCAAATAGTAAGTTCTTGCCCCCAAAGATCTTTTACTTTATCAAACCCTAGATTATTATGGTCATTTGCTACTGTATATTATATACTTAAGCTATTCTAGTGATCCATCACTCTACTTTTTTCAATCACTCTATTTCTTAACTAGTATCATATTTTTTGATTATTGCTTTGTAATATAGTTTAAAACCTGGTACTGCTAGACTACCTTCCTTTCACTTTTTTCATTGCTTCCTTTGATATTTTTGAGCTTTCATTATGTTATTCATTTTTTCCTAGCTCTATAAAATAATTCATTGGAAGTATGATTAGTATGGCATCAAACAAATTAATTTAAATATATTTGTCATCATTATTATATTGTCTCAGTTTTCCTATGAGCAATTATTTTTTCTCTAACTAATTAAATATATCTGTGTAAAAAAGGTTTTGTAACTATGTCCATATGGTGCCTGTTGGTCTTGACAAGTAGACTTCCAAGTATTTTATATAGTCTACAATTATTTTAAATGGAATTTTTTTTATCTCTTGCTTTTGGATTTTTTGGATTACATACAGAGATGCTGATGATTTATATGTGTTTATTTTATGTCCTATACCTATAGTAAAGTTATTAAATATTTCAACTAATTTTCTAGTTCTAGAGTTCTTTAAATATAAATATTTTTTAACTTTAAATATACATTTTTTAAACCTTAAATATAAAATATTATATTGTCTGCAAAGAATGATCCTTTGTTTCTTCATTGTTTTTTCTTATTCCTTATATTTATTTTCTTTCTTTTATTGCTATAATTATCATTTATAATATAAATATTAAATAATAATAATTATAATGGATATCCATGCTTCATTCTAATATTACTGGGAAAGATTCTAGTTTATCCCTATTATACATGCTTGCTCTTGGTTTTAAATAGATACTACTTATCATTTGAAGAAAGTTCTACTTATTCCTATGATTTCTAGTGTTTTTAATAGCAATGAGTGTTGTATTTTGTCAAAAAGTTTTTTTTTGCATCTACTAATATATTCACATGATCTTTTTGTTTTTATTATTGATATGATCAGTTTTGTTGATAGTTTTCCTAGAACTAATTGAGCCTTTCATTTCTAATATAAATATCACTTAGTCCCGGTATATGATCTTTGCGATATACTGCTGTAATCTCATCTCTAGTATTTTATTCACAATTTTAGGGAAATTGGAATTGGCCTATCGTTTTCTTTCTTTGATTTTTCCTCTTCCTGGTTTAGTTATCACAAATTGACTTCGTAGAAGAAACTTGTTAGAATTCCTTCTTTTCATATTTTGCTATAGAGTTTATATTGTATTGGAATTGATTTATTTTTTAAACACTTGGTAGAATTCACTTGCAAATTTATGTCTTTTTCATTTTCATTTTTTTGATAGGGCTATTCGTGAACTCCATTTCTTCTTTTGTGAATCTTGGCAATTTATGTTTTTATAAACATTTATTCATTTCATTTAAATTGTCAGTATCAGTATAACATGGGGCAAACTACACTAATAATTGCTTTGATTTCATCTTTATTGGTTGTACATTTAGTCATTTCAATTTTGATAGTTAAAATCTTTTTTAAAAGATTATTTATTCCTTTGCTTTCTGTTTTTAATAGGGATGGGTGCTATATTTTGTCAAAAGCTTTCACTGTATCTATTGAGATAATCATATAATTTCTGTTAGCTTTTCTATTGATGTAGTTCATTATGCTGACAGTTTGCCAGTATTGAACCAGCCCTGCCTTCCTTATATAAATCTAAACTATCATAATGTGTTATCCTGGTAACAAACTGCTGTAATCTCTTTGCTAATATTTTATTTAATTTTTTTGCATCAATAGTCATTGGGGAGAGTGGTCTATAATTTTCTTTCTCTGTTCTGACTCTTTCTGATTTGTGTATCAGCACCGCATTTATGTCATAAAAAGAATTTGGTAGGATTCCATCTTCACCTACTTTTCAAACAGTTTCTATAGTATTGGAATTAATTGTTCTTTAAATATTTGGTACTATCATTTGTAAATCCATCTAGCCCTGGAATTTTTTTCTTAGAGTTAATTGATGGCTGATTTAATTTCTTTTCTAAAATGGGCTAATCTAAATATTTTATTTCCTTTTTTAAAAATCTGAGCATTTTATATTTTTGTAAATATTCATCAATTTTACTTACATTGTCAGATTTGATGGCTCCTAATTATTGCTTTAATTTGCTCTTCATTGGTGGTGAATTTATCCTTTTCCTTTAGGATACTGGTAATTGTTTTTATTTTTTTAATCAAATTAACCAAAGGTTTATCTATTTTATTGTTTTCTTCCCATAAAAACACATCTTAGTGTTGTTAGTTCAATAGTTTTCTTATTTTCAATTTAATTCCTTTTTTGGCATTCCAACTTTCTAATTTGGTATATAATTTTAATTTGTTCCTTTTCAAATTTTAGTTTCATGACAAATTCATTGACATCCTCTCTCTATATTGTATTCATGTAAGCATTTAGAAATATAAAATTTCTCTTAAATATTATTCTGGCTATATCCCATAAATGTCAGTATGTTGTTTCATTATTGTTATTTTCTTGGATGAAATTATTTGACCCCCTCATTCTTTAGGATTAGATTATTTGGTTTCTAATTAATTTTAGTCTGTTTTTCCATGATTCTTCATTACATGCAATTTTTATTGCTTCATGATCTGAAAAGGATACATTGAATATTTCTCCTTTTTGCATTTGAGAGATGTTTATGCCTTAATACTTGGTCAATTTTTGTGCAATTGCCTTGTACCATGAGAAAAAAGTGTATTTCTTTCTAACTCCATTCAGTTTTCTCCAGAGGTCTGTCATATCTAACATTTCTAAAATTCTATATATCTTCTTAACCTTTCTTGTTTATTTTGAGTTTATATTTATCTGGTTCTGAGAGGAAGGTTTGAGGTTCCCCACTAGTATAGTCTTGCTGTCTATTTCCTCCTGTAACTCACTTATTTTCTCCTCTAAGAATTTGGATGCTATCCTACTTGGGACATGATATTACTTCATGGTCTCTTTTAGAAAGATGTCGTTTATTTCCTTATCTCTTTCAATTAAATCTATTTTTATTTTTGCTTTGTCTGAGATCTGGATTGCTACTCCTGCTTTTTTTGTTTTTTGGTGTTTTTTTTTTTAACTTCAGCTGAAACATAATATATTCTGCTCTAGCCCTGTGTGTATCTCTCTTTTTAAAATTTGTTTCTTGTAAACAACATATTGCAGGATTCTGGTTTTTAATTCTCTTTATCCTCTTCCATTTTATGGAGGGGTTTTTCCCATTCATATTCATAGTTATGATTATTAATTATGTAGTTCCATCCATTCTTTTTTTTAATCTATTCATGCTTTTCTTTCTCCTTTCACCATATATATACATCCTTACTAGTGTTTTTCTTCTGATCCCCATCTCCCTAAATCTGCCCTCCCTTCTATCAGCTTCCTCTTCCTTTTCTTTCCCTTTTCCTTCCTATTTCTTCCCTTTCTTCAGTCCTCCTTATTTCAATTAGCTTCATTTCTTTTTTCTCCCCCTTTCTCCTCTGACTTCCTTATAGGATAAGATAAAATTCTATACCTAGCTGAGTGTGTATTCCTTCTTTGAGCCAAATCCAGTGAAATTAGGGTTCAAATAATGTTCACCCTATTTCCCTTCTTTTCCTCTATTATATTACTGGTTCTTATCATGTGATATCATTTACCCCATTTTACCTCTCCTTTTATTCTTCTCCTATACCATCCTTTTTTTAACCTTTTAATTTTTTATATTATCCCATCAAAGTCAACTTACATCTACACCCTCTGCCTATGTATACCCCTTCTAACTATACTAATAGAGATACAGTTCTCAAGACTTAAAAGTAATATCTTTCTGTGTAGAGATATAAACAGTTTATTCTTATTGAATAACATATTTTGTTTTGTTTTTTCTTCTTTCCTGTTTTCTTTTTATGTTTTTTTTTGGATCTTGCATCTGAAGATCAGATTTTTTTGTTCTGCTCTGGTCTTTTCATCAGGAAAATTTGAAAGTCCCTACTTCATTGAATCTATCTTTTCCCTTATAATATTATGCTTTATCCCAAAGAGATTACAAAACGGATGTTTTGTGTAAAAAAGATTGCTAGCAGTCTTTTTTTTTTGTAGTGCAAGGAACTGAAAATTGAATGGCCATCAGTTAGTGAATGGCTGAATAAATTGTGGTATATGAATATAATAGAATATTATTGTTGTACAAGAAATTATGAGAGGCTACTCTTAGAAAAGCTTAGAAAGACTTACTTGAAGTGATGTTAAATGAACAGAACCAAGGGAAGATTGTGTACCATAACAACAAGATTATGCAATGATCAAAAATGATGAATTTGGCTCTTTTCAACAATGAGATGATTTGAGACAATTCCTATAAGCAAGTGAGAGAAAATACCAGAGAGAACTATAGAGACTGAACATGGATCAGAACATATGTTTTCACCTTTTGTTGCTGTCATTGTTGTTTGCTAATTTTTTTCCTTCTCATGTTTTTTTTTTTTCAATTTTTGTCTGCTTTTTCTTGTGCAGCTTGACAAATATGTAAATATGTTTAGAAGAATAGCACGTATTTAACATATTTCAGCTTGTTTAATGTCTTGGGGAAGGGGAGAGAGAGAGGAAGGAAAATTTGAAATACAAGATTTTGCAAGGGTAAATGCTGAAAACTATTTTTGCATGTATTTAAAAAATGAAATATTATTAAAAACATTCACAATTTTGCTAAGTAATTGATTTGTATTTGTAATCTAGGCTCTTTTTCTCTTCAGAATATCATTTTATGAGCCCTCTGATTCTTTAATGTGGCTTTCTAAATTCAGCACTCTTTTATGTTTTTTAACTCATTTTTTAAACGAGCTCTGTTCCTGAAGCACAGGAGACACAGTGCTAAGCTTCTTATGCTGAGTTCTAGAAATCTGATCACTGGCTTTTTGCTCCAGGGCCTAAGGTTCTAGTGGCTTGTACACTGCACTGAGTGGGTACTGCCTAGTCACATCTGTTGTACCCTTGGTTTGGGGGCTGGCACTTTGCCTGCTGCATTGGGGCTGGAGGCCCCACATCTGGCTTGCAGTGTCACAAACCTGTAAGCCAGAATCTCAGTGGCTTGGTTACTAACCTGTGTCATGGCTAAAAATCTCCCAGTGGCTTGTCCCAGCTCCATCTGAGCTGAGCTGTGCTCCTCAAGTGAGACAGGGTTTTCCTGAAGTTCATCTAAGTTTTCTTGGGCTGGCAAATTGTTTTGCTCTTTTTGTGGATTTTGTTGCTCCAGAATTATTTTAAAGGCTTGATTATGTTGCTTCCAAGGGAAACTACAGAGAACTCAGGCAATTTCCTGGCTTCTCTTTACCATCTTGGCTCCACCCCACATGAATTATCTATTCAGGTAAGCTTTATTAAAGAATATAGCACGTCCTGCTCCTGAGGTTATGGAGAAGAGTACTGGAGTGCAACTGTCTTCATTGTTCCTGTTAGATATAATTTCATGATGATCTTCTGCTTCGCTCTACAGAGGAAGCAGCAATGAATATTCAATAGCAGTGTGATTGGAGGTTACCTTATTCTCACTCACATAAACCATTCAGAAATAAGGCTTATTATTCATCCTTAAGTGCTCTCTTTTGATTTGGCCTTGAAAGAGTTGGGAACACTGGCTGAATAATAGTATAGGTGACCAAGCATATGGGCAGTCATTCTGAACTCACAGTTAGTCCTCCAGGATATTCTACCTTGGCATTCAGCAACCTTTGGAAGAAGCTTTTTTCTGCTGCAAGTGGCTTACCTAGTACAGTTAAAGTAATTATCCTGAGAATGTTCTTGAAGAAGCTGTTGTTGTTGTTGTTGTTGTTGTTGTTGTTGTTGTGTGTGTGTGTGTGTGTGTGTGTAAGTGTGGAGAATTGAAAATTGTGTATAGTAAGGTTTTGCACACATACATAACCCACTCCCATACATTTTCCCTCCCACAAATCTGTTGAAATTAAAATTTTTTTTTAATTTAATGATTACTTTATAATGACAACATTATTCCTTGCACTCGTTTCTTTTCCGATTTTTTTCCCCCTCCCTCCCTCCACCCCCTCCCCTAGATGGCAAGCAGTCCTTTATATGTTGGATAGGTTGCAGTATATCCTAGATACAATATATGTTTGCAGAACCGAACAGTTCTCTTGTTGCATAGGGAGAATTGGATTCAGAAGGTATAAATAACCTGGGAAGAAAAACTAAAATGCAGATAGTTCACATTTGTTTCCCAGTGTTCGTTCTTTGGGTGTAGCTGCTTATGTCCGTCATTTATCAATTGAAACTCAGTTAGGTCTCTTTGTCAAAGAAATCCACTTCCATCAAAATATGTCCTCATACAATATCGTTGTCGAAGTGTATAATGATCTCCTGGTTCTGCTCATTTCACTTAGCATCAGTTCATGTAAGTCTCGCCAGTCCTCTCTGTATTCATCCTGCTGGTCATTTCTTACAGAACAATAATATTCCATAACATTCATATACCACAATTTACCCAGCCATTCTCCAATTGATGGGCATCCATTCATTTTCCAGTTTCTAGCCACTACAAACAGGGCTGCTACAAACATTACAGGTCCCTTTCCTTCTTTAGTATTTCTTTGGGATATAAGCCCAATAGAAACACTGCTGGATCAAAGGGTATGCACAATTTGATAATTTTTTGGGCATAATTCCAGATTGCTCTCCAGAATGGTTGGATTCGTTCACAACTCCACCAACAATGCATTAGTGTCCCAGTTTTCCCGCATCCCTCCAACATTCATCATTATTTTTTCCTGTCATCTTAGCCAATCTGACAGGTGTGTAGTGGTATCTCAGAGTTGTCTTAGTTTGCATTTCTCTGATCAATAATGATTTGGAACACTCTTTCATATGAGTGGTAATAGTTTCAATTTCATCCTCTGAAAATTGTCTGTTCATATCCTTTGACCATTTATCAATTGGAGAATGGCTTGATTTCTTATAAATTTGAGTCAGTTCTCTATATATTTTAGAAATGAGGCCTTTATCAGAACCTTTAACTGTGAAAATGTTTTCCCAGTTTGTTGCTTCCCTTCTAATCTTGTTTGCATTAGTTTTGTTTGTACAAAGGATTTTTAATTTGATGTAATCAAAATTTTCTATTTTGTGATCAGTAATGGTCTCTAGTTCATCTTTGGTCACAAATTTCTTTCTCCTCCACAAGTCTGAGAGATAAACTATTCTATGTTCCTCTAATTTATTTATAATCTCGTTCTTTATGCCTAGGTCATGGACCCATTTTGATCTTATCTTGGTATATGGTGTTAGGTGTGGGTCCATGCCTAATTTCTGCCATACTAATTTCCAATTATCCCAGCAGTTTTTATCAAATAATGAATTCTTTTCCAGAAGTTAGGGGCTTTGGGTTTGTCAAACACTAGATTGCTATAGTTGACTATTCTGTCTTGTGAACCTAACCTTTTCCACTGATCCACTAATCTATTTCTTAGCCAATACAAATGGTTTTGGTGACTGCTGCTTTATAATATAATTTTAGATCAGGTACAGCTAGGCCACCTTCATTTGATTTTTTTTTTCATTAATTCCCTTGAGATTCTCGACTTTTTATTGTTCCATATGAATTTTGTTGTTATTTTTTCTAGATCAGAAATTTAAATTTAAAAGGAAAGTTATAAAGTTAAAAGCATGTGGATAATAATAATGATGATGAGGCTAAAATTATAATGATAAATTTGAAGTGATTTATATAATTTCCATCTAATTTTCAGATAAAGAGAATTGCAAGGTAAATAATTGGATAAGGAAATGGAAAATCACTCCAGTACCTTTGCCAAGAAAACTCCAAGTAGGATAATGAAGAGACATAAAGGAAATGACTGAACAATAAAAAGATAAGTGCTATTATAACCTCTATTTTACAAAAGAGGAAACTTAAGACAAAGAAAGCTCTCAAAGCTCACAAATGGCCCAGGTCTTCCTGATCCCAAATCCAACCATCTTGATATATATATATCTTGATATATATATATGAAAACTCTTAACTCTAAATATGTATCAGTAGAAAGGGATTCATATATATATATATATATACATATACACATATATATACACACATACATACACATACAGAGTTTCTGAAGAAATCCAGGAATTCTAAGGGGTCATAATGATAAGATTAAAGATTAATCAGTCTTGGAATAACCCTCTTGCTGTTTCTCTAAATCTTTTCTTAAGTTTTGTTGATGACCAGGTATAACAGTTTTTCCTGAAAATTCTCAGCAAAATATTTTGGCATGCAATAGGTGTTAAGAAAATGCAATTTGGTTAATTTGTCCTTGCTTGCACCTGATGTTGTAAAGCTTTTAAAAAATCAAGTGTTAAATGAAAATTAAAAGTCTATGGAAAGGAGATAAAGAGGACATATGGAAAAATCTATTTAATGAATTTATTGGTGAAACGCTCATTATTTTAGCTAAAATGATAATTTTAAGATGGTTATGTTATCCAAATCATCCTTTCTTCTTGTCACCTCTGGCAAGTCATTATGCCCTATACTTTTCAGCTTTTACATTTGTAAAATTCAAATCCCAATTTGGAAAACATTTTGTGTAAAGAACTATACTAAGTCAGGAACAGGTGGTGGATAACATCCATCTTTTATTAACTGCCTCCTCAATGTAAGGACAGGTAACATGTTGACTTGGTGAAAAGCGGATCATTGGATCAGAATGACCTGCATTCAAATCTTGACAGTGACACATATTGACTGTGTGACTAGCTAAATCACTTAATCTCTCAGTGCCTCTAGCAGCTCTCCAAGACAATAAATTGTAGAGAAAATGGTACCTGAAATGGTAGAACCTCTTTTCCAAGAGTTCCTGTCACTAATAAGAGATTCTGTAAAACAGAGGAAAACAAGCAAATGAAAAATGATGCAAAGTATCATGCTAAGACCGGAGGAACAAAAGATGAAAATGTATGAACTAGCTTTTGCTCTCAAGGAACTTACATTCTATTGGGGATATAATGTGTATAAAAAGTATATACAGGATAATTTGGAGAGGAAAAGAGCACTAAAAATTAGAATGCCCAGAAAAAAGTGGTACAAGAAGAGCATAGAAGAGATGGGAGTAGAGCCTTGAGGGAAACTAAAGATTCTAAAGGAAGCAAGTAGTCCTCAAATTGTTCAGTCATTCCAATTCTTTATGACTCCATTTAGGATTTTCTTGGCAAAGACTTATGTCTTTTTTTGCCATTTCCTTTTCCGGTTCATTCTACAGGTAATGGAACTGAGACAAACGAAGTTAAATGATTTTCCCAGGGTCATATAGCCAGAATGTCTCCAAGGATGAATTTGAACTGAGATCCTCTTGACTTCTGGCCTGCACTCTGTTCCCTGTGCCATCTACTTAGCCTTGAATGCCCAGGACCAAATCTCAGAACATGGGCTGACAACAAGCTGTTAAACTAACTGGAAAAGTCTAGGTGATGACTTTTTGAAATGTCAATATCTTTCTCAGATGGAATTAAAGATAGCCTGGTTACTGAAGGAGAAGAAAATTGTCTCCAGTATCTCTGAGGCCATTAAAAGGCTAAGCTGCTAGCTCTGTTGTCAATCCAATTTGGGAGTCAGTAGTAAAAATGTATGAAACCTATGGAGCATTTACAAAGAGAAGTTTACTTTGAAGACAGAGTGAAGAGGAAAAAAAAATAAACGTTTCCTCACCAATGTCTCAAAGGCTAACTCTTTCCTATCTTGTTTTACCTTCAGGTAAAGTGGGCTTCAACTTAATTCAGTTTCTACTATTGGTCTGACCAATTCCATATCCAGAGATGCTCTGATTCCAGATGAGTCTTCGTCTCAGCAATCACTGGTATTCAGAGACCACTGAATGTCATTCTTCATGGTTGTCACTCTTTCTCCCTTAGGGCAGTAATGACAGTCTGATTCAAAAAACCTTGCTGTAGACTCCAGTTCCCATAATCCTTCAGGCCTGCTCTCCTGACTTTTTGAAACTTGCAGGGTTGCAGATTATTCTCTTTTACCTAACATAGGTAAAGGAAATAACAGGACCAAGCTTCATTCTCAGGGGACCTCACATCTTCCTCAGAAGGAAGAAAGGCCAAGGCCTTTTCATTCATAGCACTACCAGATATCTTGCCAAGACAGAGCAGCTGAAGACAATAAAGATGAAGGGAATTTAGATCCTTTTGAAAATGTCCTTAATTCTGATTTTTCCCTTTTAGCCAATCAAAGACAGATTAGATCAAAGCAGATCTAATTGCAAAATGTCTAGGAATGCTCCATAGAAGCTACTTCCGTCACATATCATCATGACTCATCTAAAAAGCAGGCTTTTTGTCTATTTTAAAATTTATTATCTAGCTTTTTATTTAACCCAGAAGGATAATTTGGCTACATGGAGAATGCATTGCCCAGAAGAGAGCAATGAGAAATAAGTTTGGAAAGCTAAGTGATGCTAGACTTGAAGAGCTCTGATACTAAGCTCAAGTACTGTTATTTTTACTTAAAGGCATTAGTGAGTCTCTGAGACTACTGCAGAAGCAGCTAGGTGGTACAGTGGACAGAACACTGGGTTTTTAGTCAGGAAGGTGAGTCCAAATCCCACCTCAGACACTTTTTGCGTGAGTCTAAATAATTCACTTAAGTGCCCCAAGCTTCTGTTATCTTAATTGTAGAATGAGAATAATAACAAGTGCCTGTTTTATAGGGTTGCTACATATGGAATCAAATGAAATAGATGTAAAATGCTTTATAAAACTTAAAGAGCAATATATATTGTTTTTAAAAATTAAACATTATTAAAAATAAAATAATTGTTAAAAACAAATTGTTGAAAATGTTTTGCTTGACCACACACACACACACACACACACACACACACACACTCTATTGAATTGCCTACATTCTCAATGGAAATGTTAGGAATGGAGAAAGGCAGACTCTGGAACTCAAAGTTTTAAAAACAAATATTAAAATTATTTTTACATATAAATGGGAAAATGCTACATAAAATTAAAAAAACAAATTATTGTTATTGTTAATAAAATATTATATTAGTTCAATAAAGAGATGATAATGGATCAATAATATTGATTCTATAATCAAGAATTTTAAATTTAATTGCAGTGATATGACATAAATAAATAACATTAATAAGTTTAAGACAAACAATTGAATATAATTTCATGTTGCTTTTGTTATTGCTGAATTTGGAAAAAATACACTGTCAAAAAGACACTTTCACTTTAAAAAATTTAAAGTTTTTTTTTAAATAAACAGAAATCTATTTTTTAAAATTACTGTTCCCCATTGGGACAAAAGAAGAAAAAATGTCCCATGACAATATACTTAGAGAACTGAGTTAAACTTATATGAATACAAGTCTTTCCCCAATTATTAAGTGGTCAAAAAATATGAACAATTTTCATATGAAGAAATTAAAGCCATGTATAGTCATATGGGAGGGAAAAAATTAGAACACAGTTTTGTAGAGGTGAATATCAAAAATTATCCATGTATATATTTTGAAAATAAAAACTTTAAAAATAAATAAATGTTGAAAACTATCTTTATATTTGGAAAAATAAAATGCTAAGGGAAAAAAAAACCAAATACCTTTAGTCAAGTAAAATAAATTCCTTCATTGGCCTTGTTCAAAAATGTCACATTCTGTACCCTGAGTCTGTCATCTCTCTGTCAGGAGGTGGACAGCATGCTTCATCATCAATCTTTTGAAAACATGGGTAGTCATTGTGTTGATCAGAACTCTTAGCCTTCACAGTGGTTTGTCTTTTCATTGTTGTCATTATAAAAATTGTTCACTTTCAAATGAATTTTTTGGATGAATTTTGGCCACCATGGAGAAAAGCCAGAAATTTAAATTGTCCTTATTTCACTTAAGAAACAAGCAAAATTATCTACACACACACACACACACACACACACACACACACACTTTTAATTCTTAGAGTGAAAAAGTACTTTTCACATACAGGTGTTATTAGAATTTTTTTCTCTCACACTGATGCACCTGGTTAGAATATTTCTTGCGGTTCTAAATAATCATCCCTCTCCAGATTTAGAATTACCTTCGTGAATCCATGAGTTGCTGGAGGCAGAAGCTGTTGGTGGGGGAGACATGCTGTGGAAATGGAAACTGAAAGCCTGTTTGGACAGAGAACTCCCAGGGAAATTATTCAGGCAGAGATTATCAATGTGAATGCATGACCTTGTCATCTTGCCAAGGACAACAGGATCTGCTGTATGGTGATCTGAGCATCTCACTGTTGAGCCAACAGCTAACTCTGGGCATTTTTTATTATCACCCAGGAGCACAAACCTTGAGACTTCCCCACTTGCACATCTTTGAATCATTTCAAAGGGATTTTAGAAACCATATACCCCTGTGCCATAGAATCCACTCCAATTTCTCAGCTGCCTTGCCCTTTGGCCACTTAAGAAACTTCTAATCTCCTCATGACAGTTCAGGAAGGAGAATGCATTGCCCAGAAGAGAGCAATGAGAAATAAGTTTGGAAAGCTAAGTGATGCTAGACTTGAAGAGCTCTGATACTAAGCTCAAGTACTGTTATTTTTACTTAAAGGCATTAGTGAGTCTCTGAGACTACTGCAGAAGCAGCTAGGTGGTACAGTGGACAGAACACTGGGTTTTTAGTCAGGAAGGTGAGTCCAAATCCCACCTCAGACACTTTTTGCGTGAGTCTAAATAATTCACTTAAGTGCCCCAAGCTTCTGTTATCTTAATTGTAGAATGAGAATAATAACAAGTGCCTGTTTTATAGGGTTGCTACATATGGAATCAAATGAAATAGATGTAAAATGCTTTATAAAACTTAAAGAGCAATATATATTGTTTTTAAAAATTAAACATTATTAAAAATAAAATAATTGTTAAAAACAAATTGTTGAAAATGTTTTGCTTGACCACACACACACACACACACACACACACACACACACTCTATTGAATTGCCTACATTCTCAATGGAAATGTTAGGAATGGAGAAAGGCAGACTCTGGAACTCAAAGTTTTAAAAACAAATATTAAAATTATTTTTACATATAAATGGGAAAATGCTACATAAAATTAAAAAAACAAATTATTGTTATTGTTAATAAAATATTATATTAGTTCAATAAAGAGATGATAATGGATCAATAATATTGATTCTATAATCAAGAATTTTAAATTTAATTGCAGTGATATGACATAAATAAATAACATTAATAAGTTTAAGACAAACAATTGAATATAATTTCATGTTGCTTTTGTTATTGCTGAATTTGGAAAAAATACACTGTCAAAAAGACACTTTCACTTTAAAAAATTTAAAGTTTTTTTTTAAATAAACAGAAATCTATTTTTTAAAATTACTGTTCCCCATTGGGACAAAAGAAGAAAAAATGTCCCATGACAATATACTTAGAGAACTGAGTTAAACTTATATGAATACAAGTCTTTCCCCAATTATTAAGTGGTCAAAAAATATGAACAATTTTCATATGAAGAAATTAAAGCCATGTATAGTCATATGGGAGGGAAAAAATTAGAACACAGTTTTGTAGAGGTGAATATCAAAAATTATCCATGTATATATTTTGAAAATAAAAACTTTAAAAATAAATAAATGTTGAAAACTATCTTTATATTTGGAAAAATAAAATGCTAAGGGAAAAAAAAACCAAATACCTTTAGTCAAGTAAAATAAATTCCTTCATTGGCCTTGTTCAAAAATGTCACATTCTGTACCCTGAGTCTGTCATCTCTCTGTCAGGAGGTGGACAGCATGCTTCATCATCAATCTTTTGAAAACATGGGTAGTCATTGTGTTGATCAGAACTCTTAGCCTTCACAGTGGTTTGTCTTTTCATTGTTGTCATTATAAAAATTGTTCACTTTCAAATGAATTTTTTGGATGAATTTTGGCCACCATGGAGAAAAGCCAGAAATTTAAATTGTCCTTATTTCACTTAAGAAACAAGCAAAATTATCTACACACACACACACACACACACACACACACACACACACACTTTTAATTCTTAGAGTGAAAAAGTACTTTTCACATACAGGTGTTATTAGAATTTTTTTCTCTCACACTGATGCACCTGGTTAGAATATTTCTTGCGGTTCTAAATAATCATCCCTCTCCAGATTTAGAATTACCTTCGTGAATCCATGAGTTGCTGGAGGCAGAAGCTGTTGGTGGGGGAGACATGCTGTGGAAATGGAAACTGAAAGCCTGTTTGGACAGAGAACTCCCAGGGAAATTATTCAGGCAGAGATTATCAATGTGAATGCATGACCTTGTCATCTTGCCAAGGACAACAGGATCTGCTGTATGGTGATCTGAGCATCTCACTGTTGAGCCAACAGCTAACTCTGGGCATTTTTTATTATCACCCAGGAGCACAAACCTTGAGACTTCCCCACTTGCACATCTTTGAATCATTTCAAAGGGATTTTAGAAACCATATACCCCTGTGCCATAGAATCCACTCCAATTTCTCAGCTGCCTTGCCCTTTGGCCACTTAAGAAACTTCTAATCTCCTCATGACAGTTCAGGAAGGAGAATGCTCTTTATGAACCATGCAAAAGAGAAGTACACTATATGACAATTTAGTATTGTTCAAGGGTTGAATTTGTTGTTTTTAAGTCTCAAATTCACAAAGCAAAAGCCAGACTTTGAATGGAACATGAGGGATATTCCAAATAATGTGTTCCAAATGTTAATACTTCATTGTTCCACATTAGATATTTACAGTCCTAGACTCATAAAGAACTGGTTTTTTGGACCAATACTTATATTACTACAATAAACATAAAAATATTTTTCCTTTATTTTGAAAACTTGCTAAAAATGATGTGTGTGAGAGATCTGAAATTCTTGAAGCTAATTTAGAAAAAATGTAGTCTACTTTTACCAGTTTTAAATATGAGAAAACTGAGGCCGCAAGAAGAGAAATTCTATGGCCTAAATTATATGTGAGTGGCAATCAATATTTTAGGTAATATCTCCAGAACCCCAGCCCACTATTTACTCTAAAAAACAGAGTTTTAAATAGTTTTTTTTTATTTTAAATGATAATGTTGGCTTGGAGTTGGGAAGACTTGTATAAACCTCTTAGCACAGTACCTGGAACTTAGTAGGAGCTTAATAAATGCTTGTTCTTTTCTACCCACTCTTTCTCTGCATATGACACATAGTAGTTCAGGGGGTGCCCGGTAGTTTATTTTTCTTTCTTTTTTTTTTTTTAATTTTTTTATTTAATAATTACATTATATTTACACTCATTTCTGTTCCGATTTTTTTCCCCCCTCCCTCCCTCCACCCCCTCCCCTAGATGGCAAGCAGTCCTTTATATGTTGGATATGTTGCAGTATATCCTAGATACAATATATGTTTGCAGAACCGAACAGTTCTCTTGTTGCGCAGGGAGAATTGGATTCAGAAGGTATAAATAATCCGGGAAGAAAAACAAAAATGCAGATAGTTCACATTCGTTTCCCAGTGTTCTTTCTTTGGGTGTAGCTGCTTTTGTCCATCATTTATCAATTGAAACTCAGGTCTCTTTGTCAAAGAAATCCACTTCCATCAAAATATGTCCTCATACAATATCGTTGTCGAAGTGTATAATGATCTCCTGGTTCTGCTCATTTCACTTAGCATCAGTTCATGTAGGTCTCTCCAAGCCTCTCTGTATTCATCCTGCTGGTCATTTCTTACAGAACAATAATATTCCATAACATTCATATACCACAATTTACCCAGCCATTCTCCAATTGATGGGCATCCATTCATTTTCCAGTTTCTAGCCACTACAAACAGGGCTGCTACAAACATTTTGGCACATACAGGTCCCTTTCCCTTCTTTAGTATTTCTTTGGGATATAAGCCCAATAGAAACACTGCTGGATCAAAGGATATGCACATTTTGATAATTTTTTGGGCATAATTCCAGATTGCTCTCCAGAATGGTTGGATTCGTTCACAACTCCACCAACAATGCATTAGTGTCCCAGTTTTCCCGCATCCCCTCCAACATTCATCATTATTTTTTCCTGTCATCTTAGCCAATCTGACAGGTGTGTAGTGGTATCTCAGAGTTGTCTTAATTTGCATTTCTCTGATCAATAATGATTTGGAACACTCTTTCATATGAGTGGTAATAGTTTCAATCTCATCCTCTGAAAATTGTCTGTTCATATCCTTTGACCATTTATCAATTGGAGAATGGCTTGATTTCTTATAAATTTGAGTCAGTTCTCTATATATTAGTTTATTTTTCTAAATTGTTTCAATCAAGACAATTTTTAGCATTCATTTTTTCTGTTTTTAAAGTTTTAAAATGTATTTAAAATTTAATTACAAAATAAGAAAAGATTAAAAAATGACCATATACATAGCAAAAGATGAGAGGATTCAACATAAAACAATTTATTTCCATTTCAAGAAAATCTATATAACTACTACTGTTAGTAGTAGTTTTCAAAATTGTCCAGTTTTTCTTTACTTCCCTATAGGCTTTTTTTTCTGTTGCACATTTTTACTTTACTTTTTCCTCTCCCTCATACACTTCCCCAAGAAGTCTACAAAAAGACATGAGTATAAATCATACACATACACACACAAGTATATATATATGTACATACACATACTTGTATATTGATAGCTATAAACATATACATATACACTCATACATCTATATATAAGACATATTTATTTATACTTGTCATTTATTTCCCTTTTGGATAGCATCTTCTTCCAAGTCTTTCCATCTTTTCTAAATCAACTAACTAATCATTTTCTAGAGCACAGCAATATTCCAACCCAATCACAGTCTATTTGAGAGGTTGCTTTTGAATGTTCCCTTCCCCATTTTTCTGTATTACTTCTATTCTTGGTTACATAGGTTTTATTAATACAAGAAAATTTTAATTTTAAATAATCAAAATTATCCATTTTAAACTTCAATAATGCTCTCAACTAATAATATAGTTTAAGGTCTGATACTACTGAAATTGCTTCTTTTCCTTCTTTTTTCATGTAATTTCTTTAAAGATCCTGACCTTTTGTTTTTCTAAATGAACTTTATTATTTTTTTCTAACTCAATAATTGTTTTAGTAATTTAAATTGGATGACATTACATAAATAGATGAGTTAGGTAAAATTGTCACTTTTTATTATATTGGTTTTACCTACCCATGAGCCAATAATGCTACTTCAACTTCATTTGTATAAAAAGTGTTTTATGTTTATGTTCTTAAAGTGTTTGTGTCTGTTTTGGTAGGTATAATCTCAGATATTTTATGTTGTCTAGTTATTTTAAATGGTCTAAAACAATTTTTAATAATATGATTGGTACATAGTGTTGTTTCCCTATTTTTTTTCCTTTTGATTAAATCTACTTTAATTTTAGCTTTGTCTGAAATAGTCGTTTCTATTCCTATTTAATAAATTATATTTCTGACCTTTATTTTTTATGTTTGTAATGCATCATTGAATTCAAATTTTTAATCTGCTATCCCTTTCCATTTTATGAATAAATTCATCTGACTCTCATTATAAATAATAATTGTTATATAATTTCCTCCTTCCTATTTTCCTTCTCTATCCTTCTCAACCTATTTCTATCTCTCCTCACTCCTCTGCTTTACTTCTACCCATTACTTTGCCTTTCTATTCCTTAACCTACTCACCTCTCCAAGAATCCCTTCCTTATTCTCTTTCCACCCTATTTCCTTGCTCTCTTATTTCTTTTTGAATTTAATAGATTTTTAACTCTTTTAGAAATAGATGTTTCTCTTTAATTCATTCCTGATAATAATAAAGTTTCATTGCTACCTATCCTCTCTCCACTACTTTGTTTTGTACCTGTTTTTCCTTTTGTGCTTCATTGTATGAGACAACTGCTCCTTTTTGTCTCTTCTTACACAGTTTTATATTTTTAATCACTCATCATATTCAGGTCAGCTCAAGTCTTTCTTTCAAATTACCCAAACAAAAATGTCATAAAACTGATATTTTCCTACATAAGAAATAAACAATTTGATTTAACATTGAGTCCCTTTTAATTAGTCTTGAATGTTTACTTTATTTTTCCTGGATGTTTTATGTCAAATTTTCCCTTAAGTTCTACTATTTTTGTCACAAGTATCTGAAAGTCTTTCAGTGTGTGCATTTTTTTAAAATTCAAGAGTATACTTAACTTTTCTGGGTAAAGTATACTTGGTCATAATCCTAGTTCATTGGTTCTATGAAATACAATATTTTAAGCCCTACAATACTTCAGTGTTGTATCCTTATTGTAGCTCCTGATATTTAAATTGCTTTTTTCCCTTCAATGCTTCCAATATTTTCTCCTTAACTTGAGAGCTTTGAAACTTGGCTTTGATTTTCCTGTAAGTTGTCTTCCTGGGATCTTTTTCAGGTGGTGAAAGGAATTTTTTTTCTGTTTCTGCTTAGCCCTCTTGTTCTATAATTTTAGGGCAATTTTCCTTGATCATTTCTTGTAATATTGTATCAAGATTTTTTTTTCATACTTTTTAAGCAGTCTGACTTATTCTTGTATTATTTTTGTTCAATCTGTTCTCTAGATTATTTGTTCTGATGAGATGTTTCATATTTTGTTTTTTCATTATTTTGATTTTG
Organism: Antechinus flavipes; assembly: GCF_016432865.1. Classification (NCBI taxonomy): domain Eukaryota; kingdom Metazoa; phylum Chordata; class Mammalia; order Dasyuromorphia; family Dasyuridae; genus Antechinus; species Antechinus flavipes. Next base: position 121,915,437 of record NC_067402.1, read on the forward strand.
TTTTATTATTTCTTTGTACTAAGAACATCATTATCTTGTTGTTTGTTGATTCCACAGAGTGTGTCTGGAGGTGTTTGCACCTCAATCAGGGCAATCCTTTGGGATCTTTTTTAGCTTGTCTTAGGAGAACAACTGTTTTACCCTGACTTTTTATTTCTGCTGTTTATTTTTGCTGTTCTATATTCCCTCAGAGGTAATATTCTATCTTTTTCTGTGGAGAAAATGTGAAAAGTCTAGTGTTTTCTAATCTTCTCTGTCATCTTCCCAGTCTGTTCTTTAACATTCATTTTTACAAGATTTTGACTTCCAAATTTTTCTCCCCCCTTCTCTCACCCCAAAATAGCAGATAGTTTGACATAGGTTATATACGTATTATCATGTAAAAATATTTCCTTGTTAATCACAATTGTGAAAGAAGCAGATCAAAAGGAAAAAAAAAACCACAAAAAAGAATAAAGTTAGTGGAAAAATATGCTTTGATATCCACTGAGTCCATCAGTTATTTATCTGGTTATGGCAAGCATTTTTCTTTTTTTTTGCACTTGTTTTGGATCATTGTGTGACTGAGAAGACTTCAATCATTCATAGTCGATCATCATACAGTGTTGCTGATATTAGTTACAGTGCTTATCTGGTTCTGTTCATTTCACTTTGCATTAGTTTGTTCAGGTCTTTTAAGGTTTTTTTTTCCCCCCTGAAAACTGCTTGTTCATCATTTCTTATTGTACAATAGTATTCCATTACATTCGTATACCACAGTTTGTTCAACCATTCCTCAATTGATGGGCATCTCTTTGGATGGAATTATTTCCAATAATTTGCCACTACAAAAGGGCTGCTGTAAATATTTTTGCAGATGTAAGTCCTTTTCTAAAGACATTTTCCCCTCTTTTTACAATCACCATGTCCTAGGCAGAGCAAAACAGTTTCTTCCTGAAATTTACAGAATTGAAGCACAGGAAAGCACAGAGAATGGTATCAAAGAACACTAGGCTGGGATTTAGGCTCCAACAATAAGTAGATGATCTTGAAAAAAAGTTGCTTTATATCTATGACTCTCACTTCTGTGTTGGTAAAAACAAAAAGATGTGTCAAATATGCACATGGCACATAACACTCCTGAATATAGGTTCAATTTATTATGATGACTCAAATCATATTAAAATGTAATTAAGAAATAAGTAACAAAAATAAAAGTAAATAAATCACATAAAATATTACATTTTTATTATTAAGGCAATTTATAACCAACAGAAATATGGGCTTAATGGTCACTGTTTCTATTTAAATTGACACCATAGGATTAAAGAATTTCTAAGATTCCTTTTCAATTTGTGTCTAAAATTTCTATGAAGGTTAGTACATAGATATCTTTCTGGTCCAGTACTTTTTTGTACTAATATCTATTTAATCAGAAATTACAACTATAGAGTCAATTAAAGCTGATATTAACTATTAATATCAATTAATTTGACTTGCCTTAAAACTCAATCTTGGTTGACCTAGACATGGAGTTTAATGGAAGAGTAACATTAGTCAGTAAAAAAAGAAGTCCTAGAGTCAGGAGGACTTGAATTCAAATCTGGTCTCAGACACTTAATACTTCCTAGATGTGTGACCCTGGGCAAGTCACTTAACCCCAATTACCTCAGCAAAAAAAAAAAGTTTGTCATTTTGTCTTTGTCTTTGTCTTTGTCCAATGATCTGGATTCCATATTACCACTTTCTTTACCACTTACTTTCAGTATAACCTTGTCTAAATCAACTAAGATTTCTGGGCTTCATTTAATCATTTGTAAAAATGAAAAGTTTGAAAGGTAGAGATAAGATGATAGAGTAGAGGCAACAATCCAATTGAACTTTTCCATCATCCCCTTCTAAACAACTTTAAAATAACATCTTAAATCAAACTCTGGAGTGTCATAGCTAGCAAAAAATTGAGGTGAGAATTTTTTTAGAGATTGGCAGGAGAGATATGGGGCACAAGGATGGGATCCAGTTTAGACAGCACAAGATGGCAACACCAGTTTTGAGCCTTAAAAGTTGTGACAGCAGCCGCAACAGCAGTTTCAGGGTTTGTCAGACCAGAGACAGTAAGAGATTAGACAGTGGTTCAGAAAGAGATTACAAGGGAACTTGAGCAGACACTGGACATAGGACAATGCTCTGTTAGACAACTTCATTACTCATATACAATTCTGGGTCATGGATCTAAAACAGAGAAGAGAGCTTTGGTCGGTCATAAGGGAATTAGGGCAATGGTCCCAATTTTCAGGCCTGAGAGAAGAAGAACTAGAGGTGAAGATTGCTGAGAAAGAGGGGACCTGGTCACAGTTACAGGGCCAAAGGGAGCACTAGAACTTGCAGTTGTAAGGCTCTAGAAACCTTTCCTAGGTAAAGATCAAAGTTAAGAGCAGGACAACAGTGACATCACCTTTCTTTGGACCACATCACCTTAGAAGCACCAAAAGCATTCAGACACCCATACTTGTGAAAAAAAATAGTATGAAAAAGTCAGAAATTAGGGAGAATTACTTGCTACACTTAGGTGAATATAGCTCAATTTTAACAGAAAATTCAAAGTAAAAAAAAAGGCTAGGAAAATGAGCAAATGACCAAAAAAATTAACTTGACCATAAAATGGTACTATGATAATGAGGAAGCCCAAGACATAAACTCAGAAGAAAACAAAAATGTTAAAACAGCTATGGACAAAGTCTCAAAGGAAAAATGCGGTTTTTAAAAAAAATTTTGCAAAAAATGCAAAAACCCAATAAAGATTCCTGGAAGAGCTAAAAAAAAAAAAAAGAAAGAAATAAAAGTGGTAGAGATAAATTTGATAAAAACAAATAAGAGTGGTACAAGAAAATTGTGGAAAGAGAATTAATAGCCTGGTTAAAAAAGGCACAAAATACTACAGAAAATGACACCTTATAAAACAACATTGTCCAAATGGAAAAAAAAAGGATATACAAAAACTTATTGAATAAAATGATTCCTTAAAAATTAGAACTTAGCACAGAACGAATGCAAACAAGATTAGTAGGGAAGCAACAAACTGGGAAAACATCTTTACAATTAAAGGTTCTGATAAAGGCCTCATTTCCAAAATATATAGAGAACTGACTCAAATTTATAAAAAATCAAGCCATTCTCCAATTGATAAATGGTCAAAGGATATGAACAGACAATTTTCAGATGAAGAAATTGAAACTATTACCACTCACATGAAAGAGTGTTCCAAATCACTATTGATCAGAGAAATGCAAATTAAGACAACTCTGAGATATCACTACACACCTGTCAGATTGGCTAAGATGACAGGAAAAAATAATGATGAATGTTGAAGGGGATGCGGGAAAACGGGGACACTGATGCATTGCTGGTGGAATTGTGAACTAATCCAGCCATTCTGGAGAGCAATCTGGAATTATGCCCAAAAAGTTATCAAATTGTGCATACCCTTTGATCCAGCAGTGTTTCTATTGGGCTTATATCCCAAAGAGATACTAAAAAAGGGAAAGGGACCTGTATGTGCCAAAATGTTTGTAGCAGCCCTGTTTGTAGTGGCTAGAAACTGGAAAATGAATGGATGCTCATCAATTGGAGAATGGCTAGGTAAATTGTGGTATATGAATGTTATGGAATATTATTGCTCTGTAAGGAATGACCAGCAGGATGAATACAGAGAGGCTTGGAGAGACCTACATGGACTGATGCTAAGTGAGATGAGCAGAACCAGGAGATCATTATACACTTCGACAACAATATTGTATGAGGATGTATTCTGATGGAAGTGGATTTCTCTGACAAAGAGACTTAACTGAGTTTCATTGGATAAATGATGGACAGAAACAGCTACACCCAAAGAAGGAATACTGGGAAATGAATGTGAACTATTTGATTTTTGATTTTCTTCCCGAGTTATTTTTACCTTCTGAATCCAATTCTCCCTGTGCAGCGGGAGAACTGTTCGGTTTTGCAAATATGTATTGTATCTAGGATATACTGCAACATATTTAACATATATAGGACTGCTTGCCATCTTGGTGGGGGGGGGAGGAGGGAGGGAGGGGAAAAAACGAAACATAAGTGATTGCAAGGGATAATGCTGTGTAAAAATTATCCTGGCATGGATTCTGTCAATACAAAGTTATTATTAAATAAAATTAAATTAAAAATAAATTAGAACTTAGCAAGTGGAAGCTAATGATTCCATGAAACATTGAGGAACAAAAAAAGAAAGAAATAGAAGAAAATGTAAAATATTTTATTAGAAAAAAATAATTCAACTTGAAAAACAGATCAAAAGATCTAGGAATTATTAGATTACCCGAAAGCTATGATAATATAAATAGACTAGGCACCATATTTCAAGAAATTATAAAGGAAAACTGTCCCGACATAAAAACTTCAATATCAGAGGATAAAAGAAACACTGAAACAATCCATTGATTACTTCATGATTACCAAATACTAAAATGAAAATTCCCAGAAATATTAGCAGCAAATTCCAAAGCACTTAGGTCAAGTAGCCAGGAAGAAACCATTCAAATATCATGAGGTCACAGTTAAGTTTACACAAGATTTAGCATTAAAGAAGTGGATGGCTTGGAATATAATATTCTAGACATCAAATAAGCTAGGATTACCAACAAAATAGCCTCTCCAGCAAAAATGATTGTGATCCTCAAGGAGGAAAATAAATACTTAACGATACAGAGGATTTTCAGATATTCCTTTTGAAAAAATTAGAGCTGAATTACAAATTTGACAGTTCAACACAAGAAATATTTAAAAATATCATAAATATAATAAAAGTTTAATAAGGTTAAACTGTTTATATTATCATACAGGAAGATGTATATATAGCTATTAAGAACTTAATCATTATTAGGGCAGTTAGAAATACTCTACATAGATAGATGTCACAGGTATGAATCAATTACATTGGGATGATCTAAAAAAATGATATGGTTAGATAATGGGATATACTGGGAGAAAAGGGGAAAGGAAGAATGAAATTTTCTTACATAAGAGAGGTACACAATGAAGAATTTTTACAATGGAGGAGAAATTGAGGGGGAATTATGAGCAACATTTAAACCTCACTCTCATCTGAATTGGTTCAATGAGGGAACACACACACACACACACACACACACACATACACACAAAACGGGAGTAGAGAGAGGAGTTAAGAGAATTGATGAGAGGTGATAAAAGAAAGGGCTGATCAAGGGAAGCAGTGGTCATAAACTAAACATACTTTTGAAGAGGAACAGAATAAAAAAAATAAAGAAGAATAAATACAAAAAATTTGATGGAGGGAAACATATAGTTTGTGATTATAATTATGAATGTGAATGGGATGAACTTTCTGTAAAATGGAATTGGACAGCAGAACGAATTAGAAGTCATAATCTAACAATACATCATTTACAGGAAATACACTTCAAACAGAAAGACACATCACAGAGTTAAAATAAGGAATTGGAGCAGAATCTGTTATGCAGGGGTAGCAATCATGATCTCAGACAAAAATAAAACAAAAAAGCAGACATAATAAAGAAGATAATCAGGGGAATCATATGTTGCTAAAAGATAACACTGAAGCAATATCAAAAAAAGTCATTTCTCAAATATATAGGAAACCAAGTAAAATTTACAGAAATAAAAATAATTTTATAATTGATAAATGTGCCAATGATATGAACAAGGAGTTTAGAAGGAAAAAATAAATGCTATATATAGTCATACTGATTAGAGAAATGCAAATTAAAACAACTTTTAAGTACCATCTCACATTTATCAGAAATGACAAGTTCTGCAGAGCATATGAAAAAATAGAGATACTAATGCACTAGAGAGCATTATTGGTAGAGTTGTGAATAGAGTTGTGAACTGATCCAACATCCTGGAGAACAATTTGGAACTATGTCAAAAGAGGTATAAAATTATATATATGTATATTTCATACATATATATGTATAATTTTATACATACCCTTTGGCCCAGAAATACCACCAACAGGTCTGTATTCCAAAAAGAACAAAAAGAAAAGAAAATTATATGTATTTACTGAAATATTTATCACAGCTTTTTTTTGTGATGGCAAAGAACTGGAAATTGAGGAGATGCCCATCAACTGGGAAAAAATTAAACATATTGTGGCAAATGATTATGATGGGATTATTGTTGTAAAAATTAATTATCTGAAAAAAAAGAAACTGAACTAATTACCAAATATTTATGATTTAATTTGCAAAGTTAGTATTTGCATATCAAACCAGATCATTTAATTCCTTATATGCCAGAGACAAGGAATGACTTACAATAGAAGAGAGGGGAAAATAATTACAGAAAGTTGTTTTAAATATAATTCAGTTGGACAAGGCAGACTTTCTGACTAGTTAACTTTTTCTAGGCTTTCTTCACCCATATACATACTGTTGGCAACATTTAGCTGTTAAAGTGAGATTACTCTAGAAATCCTTGCCCAAGGGTGGTGCCTTTTGTAACCAAAAAGCTCACTTTAAATGGGAATTTGTGATTTGTGGTTCCCAGTATATCTCATTTCTCACTCCCTTATTATTTTTTTTTTGAGATCATTTCAATATAACTGACTCATACCTGTGAGAAACTTGTGATTTCTAGCTGCCAAGGTTATATTATCCAATTTAGATTTTCTACCTCAAGAAAAAAGGGAGTTGGGAGGATTAACTTAACCAACCTTTCCTCCTCCAGCTGCCAGAAATGGGAAGATAGCTTCTTTAAAAAATCCTATAATCCTATGATTGAAACTATAGGCAATATAAATTTAAGAAGCTTTATGTTAGTTTGGCTTAGCTGTTAGGGCCAGTTTTTCCTAAAGTGAAGGAAACGACTACTCATTGGGTATGTGATAGAAAGAAATCTTTTTCAGATATGGATGGATTTTAATGTCCCGCCCTAGAACTATAAAGGTTCCTTTTCTTATGTGCAATTTATGTGCAATTGCCAGACTTTTTTTTTTTAAATTTAAAATGGCATAATGGATAGAGTGCTGGACTTTGAATCAGGAAAACCTGAGTTTACGTCTAGACTCAGAAACTTACTAGCTATGTGACTTTGGATAGACTATTTAACCTATTTGCCTCAGTTTTCTTCCTTATATAATGGAGAGAAAATAATAGCAACCACTTCCTAGGGTTACTGAGGGGATAAAATAAGATAATTTTAAAAGAACTTTGCAAATAAATGCTGGTTATTTCATTAATGTGGGGAACACTATTTAGAAATTCCCTGTCATAGATTCAGTACCATGTCTGTAACTTAAAGGCTAGAAGTATGTTTACCATTAGAAGGACCAATAGATGCAATTTTAAAAATCCAATTTTATTATAATTTATAATATTTCTGCATAGAAAATTACAACATATAATTACAAATTTATAATTTTACTTTAAAATAAGAATTGTCATACTATCTTATTTTATTAATTTACACATAAAACACTGTGGCTTGCTCCTTCAAGATCTATCCTGGTCTTTTTCGTGCCAGGATATTAACAGATAAAGTGATTTATACAGTCACACAACTAGTATGTGTCAGGGGCAGAACTTGAGTCCAGATCTTCCTGACACTAAAGCTAGTTCCTTATTCTCTAAATAGTAGTAACAAACTAAAATAAAGAGGGAACCAAAATGGGAAAAAATCCAACAGAACTTTCCTTTCTCTCTTAACAACTTTAAAATAATACCTTTAATCAAATTTTGGAGTGTCAGCACAATGAAAGGTCAGAAGGAGATGTTTTTACCAAACTAAGACAACTCAAAAAGTCCCCAGGAGGTAATGCTGAGAGGCCACATGCCATGAATGTAGCAGGGAGCCTTGAAGGTGGTTGCAATATTAGCAACAGCAGGAGCTTTGGGAACTCTCAGCCTAGAATTGATAAATGGGTCAGACAACTGGTCAGAAAGAAATTACAACAGACTCTTTTTTGGTACTGGATGCAGCTAGCATTGATTGGCAACTCTTTTGCCCATAAGTCATTCTATGTTGCAGTTTCAGATTGAAGAAAAATGCTTGTGATCAGTCCAAGAGACTAGAGGCTCTGGTCAGAGTCCAGAGTCAAGAGAAAAGTGCTAGCACTTGCAGCAGTAGAGGAATGGTGGACCTGGACCACATCTATCCCAGGATAATACCACATTGAAAGCACCAAAAGCTTGTAGACCCCCAGAACTATGTCTGAAAACAGCAGAATGAAAAAACATGAAGTTTTGGACTGTGCCTATATTGGGATGATCCAAAAGGATGATCCTGAAGGGAGCAGAGACCAACTTCAACATAAAATTCATAGTGCAGAATTGGATCAGAAAAAAAACGAGCAAAGAACAACAAGAAACTATCATGAAGCTACTATAACTGAAAGGAAGATTAAGACATAAACTTAGAAAAAGACAACAAAGTGAAAATAGCTATAAAAAAGTCTCAAAGAAAAATACAAACTGAACCCAAAACCAGCAAGAATTCCTGAAAAAGATTTAAAAAGAGATAAATGGCAAAAGAAAAATTTGGGAAAGAAATTAGAATCATGCAAGAAAATCATTAAAAGAAAATTAATAACTTGGTAAAAGAGGCACAAAAATACTGAAGAAAAATAACATTTTCAAAAACAAAAGTGGTAAAGAGACACAAAAATTTTCTGAAGAAAATAACTCATAAGTAGCAGAACTGACCAATTGAAAAAAAGTATAGAAAAAATGCTTTAAATCAGTACTAATTAGAGAAAGTCAAATTAAACAACTCTGAAGTACCACCTGACGTACCTATCAAAAACAATGACAAATGCTGGATGGAATGAGGGAAAATAGTTATGTTGATAAACTGTTACTAGCATGGTGAACTGGTTCAGCCACTTTGGGGACTATGCTTATGGAGTTGTGCAGGATAAGTCTGTACCTCAAGATGATCAAAATGAGGGGGAAAGTAGCCATATACACAAAATATTTATGACAGCTATTTTGTGATGGAAGAGAGTTGGAGATTGAAAGGATGCTCAATGGTTGGGGAATGACCAGATGTTTTGTGGTATATGATTGTGACAGAATGCTGTTGTTCTGTAAGAAATGATGATGAGGGTGGTTTCAGGAAAAAAAAAGATGAAAGATGAAGTGAGAAAAACAAGAAAATAATCATGCACAGAAACAATATTTTTCAATGATGATTAACTATGGAAGGTTTGGCTATTTTGATTAACATAAGTGATCCAAACATAGAATAGTTTATCTCTCAGACTTGTGGAGGAGAAAGAAATTTGTGACCAAAGATGAACTAGAGACCATTACTGATCACAGAATAGAAAATTTCGATTACATCAAATTAAAAAGCCTTTGTACAAATAAAACTAATGCAAACAAGATTAGAAGGGAAGCAACAAACTGGGAAAACATTTTCACAGTTAAAGGTTCTGATAAAGGCCTCATTTCCAAAATATATAGAGAACTGACTCAAATTTATAAGAAATCAAGCCATTCTCCAATTGATAAATGGTCAAAGGATATGAACAGACAATTTTCAGAGGATGAGATTGAAACTATTACCACTCATATGAAAGAGTGTTCCAAATCATTATTGATCAGAGAAATGCAAATTAAGACAACTCTGAGATACCACTACACACCTGTCAGATTGGCTAAGATGACAGGAAAAAATAATGATGAATGTTGGAGGGGATGCGGGAAAACTGGGACACTAATGCATTGTTGGTGGAGTTGTGAACGAATCCAAGAATTCTGGAGAGCAATCTGGAATTATGCCCAAAAAATTATCAAAATGTGCATATCCTTTGATCCAGCAGTGTTTCTATTGGGCTTATATCCCAAAGAAATACTAAAGAAGGGAAAGGGACCTGTATGTGCCAAAATGTTTGTAGCAGCCCTGTTTGTAGTGGCTAGAAACTGGAAAATGAATGGATGCCCATCAATTGGAGAATGGCTGGGTAAATTGTGGTATATGAATGTTATGGAATATTATTGTTCTGTAAGAAATGACCAGCAGGATGAATACAGAGAGGCTTGGAGAGACCTTCATGAACTGATGCTAAGTGAAATGAGCAGAACCAGGAGATCATTATACACTTCGACAACGATATTGTATGAGGACATATTTTGATGGAAGTGGATTTCTTTGACAAAGAGACCTGAGTTTCAATTGATAAATGACGGACAAAAGCAGCTACACCCAAAGAAAGAACACTGGGAAACGAATGTGAACTATCTGCATTTTTGTTTTTCTTCCCGGATTATTTATACCTTCTGAATCCAATTCTCCCTACGCAACAAGAGAACTGTTCGGTTCTGCAAACATATATTGTATCTAGGATATACTGCAACATATCCAACATATAAAGGACTGCTTGCCATCTAGGGGAGGGGGTGGAGGGAGGGAGGGGAAAAAAATCGGAACAGAAATGAGTGTCAATATAATGTAATTATTAAATAAAAAAACTTAAAAAATAAATAAATAAATAAATATAAGTGATCCAAGACACTTCCAAAGAACTCATGATGAAAGAATGAGAGAGAGAGAGAGAACTGACGAACTCTGAGTGCAAGCTGAAATATATTTTCTCACTAATTTTTTGTAATTTGGCTAATATGTTTTACATGATTTCATATTGATAACATATTGTTTGCTTTTTTCAGGGACTGGAGGAAGGATAGAAGAAAATCTGAAATTCATAATTTAAGAAGGAAAGATCATTATAAATAATTTTTTTAAAAAGAAAAAAACTTAAACAGAAACAAAGGCCACTAAATGGTGAATAAAGTTCTCAGTGGGCTGCATATTCACTTTAAAAAACCATGTTAACATTGTCAATGTTTTGATTTTTTTGTTTTGTAAAATATTTCCAGTTATATATATATATATATACATACACATATGTGTGTATATATATATTATTTTATGGATTTTTATTAACAGAACTTATGCATGAATAATTTTTCAACACTGACCATTGCAATCACTTCTGCTTCAATTCTTCCCTTCCTTCCCTCCACCCCGTCCCCTAGATGGCAGGCAGTCTCATACATGTTAAACATGTTAAAGTATATCTTAGATACAATATATGTGTGCAGAACCGTACAGTTCTCTTGTTGCACAAGAAAAATTATATTTAGAAAGGTAAAAATAACCTGGGAAGAAAAACAAAAATGCAAGAAGTCCACACTCATTTCCTAGTGTTCTTTCGCTGGGTATAGCTGGTTCTGTTCATCACTGATCAATTGGATCTGAATTCCATCCTCTCATTGCAAAGATAGCCACTTCCATCAGAGTTGATCCTCATGTAGTATTGTTGTTAAAGTGTATAATGATCTCCTGGTTCTGCTCATTTCACTCAGCATCAGTTCATGTAAATCTCTCCAAGCCTCTCTGTATTCATCCTACTGATTATTTCCTACAAAACAATAATGTTCCATAACATTTATTTACCATAATTTACTCAGCCATTCTCCAATTGATGGACATTCATTTAATTTCCAGTTTCTAGCCACTACAAAAAGGGCTGCCACAAACATTTTTGCACATACAGGTCCCTTTCCCTTCTTTAAGATCTCTTTGGGATATAAGCCCAGTAGTGACACTGCTGAATCAAAGGGTATGCACAGTTTGATAACTTTTTCAGCATAGTTCCAAATTCTTCTCCAGAATGGTTGGATGTATTCACAATTCCACCAACAATGCATCAGTGTCCCAGTTTTCCCGCACCCCCTCTAACAATCATCATTATCTTTTCCTGTCATCTTAGCCAATCTGACAGGTTGTGTAGTGGTATCTCAGAGTTGTCTGAATTTGCATTTCTCTGATCAATAGTGATTTGGAACACCCTTTCATATGAGTAGAAATAGTTTCAATTTCATCATCTGAAAATTGTCTGTTCATATCCTTTGACCATTTGTCAATTAGAGAATGGCTTGATTTCTTATAAATTAGAGTCAATTCTCTCTATATTTTGGAGAATAAGGTGTTTATCAGAATCTTTAACTATAAAGATGTTTTCCGAGTTTATTGCTTCCCTTCTAATCTTCTCTGCATTAGTTTTGTTTGTACAAAAGATTTTTAACTTGATAAAATCAAAATTTTCTATTCTGTGATCAATAATGATCTCTAGTTCTTCTTTGGTCACAAATTCCTACCTCTTCCACAAGTCTGAGAGGTAAACTATGCTATTCTTCTAATTTATTTATAATCTCATTCTTTATGCCTAAATCATGAACCCATTTTGATCTTATCTGGGTGTACAGTATTAAGTGTGGGTCCATGCCTAGTTTCTGCCATATTAATTTCCAATTTCCCCAGCAGTTTTGCCAAATAGTGAATTCTCATCCCAAAAGTTGGGGTCTTTGGGTTTGTCAAATACTAGATTGTTATAGTTATTGATTATTTTGTCCTGTGAACCTAACCTATTCCACTGATCAATTAGTCTATTTTTTAACTAATACCAAATGGTTCTGGTGACTGCTGCTTTATAATATAGTCTTAGACCTCATACAGCTAGGTCACCTTCATTAGATTTTTTTCATTAATTCCCTTGAAATTCTTGACCTTTTGTTCTTCCATATGAATTTTGTTGTTATTTTTTTCTAGGTCATTCAAATAGTTTCTCGGGAGTCTGACTGGTATAGCACTAAATAAATAGATTAGTTTAGGTAATATTGTCATCTTTATTATATTCTCCTGGCCTATCTAAGAGCACTTAATATTTTTTCAGTTATTTAGATCTGACTTATTTGTGTGGAAAGTGTTTTCTAGCTTTGCTCATATAGTTCCCGACTTTCCTTTGGCAAGTAGATTCTGAAATATTTTATACTATCAACAATAATTTTAAATGGAATTTCTCTTTGTATCTCTTGCTATTGGATTTTGTTGGTGATGTATAAAAATGCTGAGGATTTATGTGGATTTATATTGTTTCCTGTAACTTTGCTAAAATTGTGGATTATTTCTAATAGCTTTTTAGTAGACTCTCTGGGGTTCTCTAAGTATACCATAATATCATCTGCAAAGAAGGGTAATTTGGTTTCCTCATTACCTATTCTAATTCCCTTAATCTCCTTTTCATCTATTATTGCGAAAGCTAGCATTTCTAATTCAGTATTGAATAGTAACAGTGATAGTGGGCAACCTTTTTTCACTCCTGATTTTATTGGGAATGGTTCCAGTTTATCACCATTACATATGATACTTACTGATGGTTTTAGATAAATGCTACTGACTATTTTAAGGAAAAGTCCATTTATTCCTATATTCTCTAGTGCTTTTAATAGATATGGATGTTGGATTTTATCAAATGCTTTTTCTGCATCTATTGAGATGATCATATGATTTTTGTTAATTTTGTTATTGATATAATCAATTATATTAATAATTTTCCTAATATTGAACTAGCCCTACATTCCTGGTATAAATCCTACTCAGTCATGGTATATTAACCTGGAGATAATTTTTGCAGTCTTTTTGCTAGTATTTTACTTAAGATTTTTTTATCAGTGTTCTTTAGGAAGATTTGTCTATAATTTTCTTTCTCTGTTTTCATCCTACCTGGTTTAGGTATCAATACCATGTCTGTGTCATAAAAGGAATTTGATAGGACTCCTTCAATCCCTGTTTTTTCAAATAGTTTATATAGCATTGGAGTTAATTCTTCTTTGAATGCTTGGTAGAATTCACATGTAAATCCATCTGGTCCTGGGGATTTTTTCTTAGGGAGTTGATTAATAGCTTGTTCTATTTCTTTTTCTAAAATGGGACTGTTTAACCAATTTACTTCTTCCTCTGTTAATCTGGGGAGGGTATATTTTTGAAGATATTTATCTATTTCATTTAAGTTATCAAATTTGTTGGCATAAAGTTGGACAAAGTAACTCCTAATTATTGCTCTAATTTCCTCTTCATTAGTGGCAAATTCTCCTGTTTCATTTTTAAGACTAACAATTTGATTTTCCTCCTTCCTTTTTTTAATCAAATTTACTAAGGGTTTAACTATTTTGTCTTTTTTTCATAAAACCAATTCAGTTTTATTTATTAATTCAATAGTTTTTTTTACTTTCAATTTTATTAATCTCTCCTTTTATTTTTAGAATTTCAAGTTTAGTGTTTGACTGGGGTTTTGAATTTGCTCTTTTTCTAGCTTTTTTTAGTTTCAAGCCTAATTCATTAATTTTCTCTTTCTCTATTTTATACAAGTAGGCCTCTAAAGATATAAAATTTCCCCTTATTACCACTTTGGCTGCATCCCACACATTTTGGTATGACCTCTCATTATTGTCATTCTCTTGGATGAAATTAATTATGTCCATGATTTGCTGTCTCATCCAAAGAATGCTTTAGGATGAGATTATTTAGTTTCCAATTACTTTTTGGTCTATTTTCCCCTGGCTTTTTATTGAATGTAATTTTTATTTCATCATGATCTAAAAAGGCTGCATTTACTATTTCTGTCTTTCTGCATTTGAATTTGAAGTCTTTATGTCCTAATATATAATGAATTTTTGTATAGATTCCCTGAACTGCTGAAAAGAAAGTGTACTCCTTTCTGTCTCCATTTAGTTTTCTCCAAAGATCTATCATACCTAACTTTTCTAGTGTTCTATTTACTTCTTTAACATCTTTCTTATTTATTTTGTGGCTTTACAATTATATTTTAATCTGGTTTGGGTCACCATCAGGTGTGTTGTGTGTTGTACATAACTTCTGCTGTATACCCCAATTGAGTATTAGAAAAAAGTCATATATATATATATGTATATACATATATATATATATATGCATTGATATTCAAGATATCAAGACATCAAAAATAGTAACAATGTGCAGTTCACACATATTGCTCCCCAAAGTACTTTATGATTTTTCACAGAAAGGAGGTAAGAATAGGCTTCTTCTGTCCAACAGGATATGAAAGGGAATAAATAGCAAGATAACATTTTATTTTTCATGGGCATTATTTATATCTGCAATATAAAAAGTCAATGAGAGTTTTGTTCATGCTTCTCAAATAAACCATTCTGAATACATGATGAAGGTCTTCATAGTTATTTACTTGGTTGTGTAGGCATGTGTGTGTGTGTGTGTGTGTGTGTGTGTGTGCCCGCCGCGCGCAAAACATTAAATCCTAAATTTCTGGTTTGCATATTTTGAGTTAGAGTATAATCACTAAATGACCTCTTTGTCTCACCTTGTCTTTGGGATTAATTGACTCCTTTTCAGTAGATGAATTGTTTATTTTTTTATTAAATTTTATTTTTAGGAAATAAAGTGTTTAAAGAATTAATTGAAATTAGTAAGACTAGCATTTCCTTTTACAAATATAGAAAAACTAGAGTAATTATCACTAGCAATTATCACTAAGCCATCAACATTATATCTGATCATTCTATCTCTTTTTAGAGTCTGAAAGCTATGTTTATATCCATTAAGAAATCTGAATGTTTGAAACTCTGTTTTTCCTTTTCTACTTGGAACTCAAAAAAATTTAAAAATCAATTGAGAGACATTGGGGAAAAACTATGAAAAACATCTAAGAAAACAAGAAAATTATGAAAAAAAGTTAGCCAGAAAAGGAGATACAAAGACTCAAAGGAATCTGGGTTACTTTCCCTATTCACTTGGTTTTTTTTTTTTTCTTCTTCTTTCTAATAATTTCAAAACCACATTCTAGGAATTTGAACAGAGATGAAATAATTTTTGTTCAAAACAGCCGTAGTGCTTGATGGCATGATTTTCATTTGTAAAGGTGACAGTAAAGGGTTTCTTACAGAATCTAGAAAGTCATTTTTGTGCCTGGCCATGAGTACTGAAGTTTAATTCTTTGAGGAATTTTGTAGCTACCTAAAGAATGACAATCTTTAAAGAAAGCTGTGATGGTTTCATTGGAAAACTTTTCACATTAGTCAGGATGTAACTTCTTTATTTCCCAAGGTGGGTTTTTTTTTTTAACATTTACTCTCTTGTTAGATAAAGAATTTGAAGTTTTTTTTTCCTTCAAGTTAAAAACTCGAACCCATTTTTTCTCCAGGACTTATATTTTTCATGTTTTGTACAATGTCTTTCCTATACCAAATTATTTTTAACATAAGAACCTATAGTTCATATATAGGAACAATATAGGACAATAGATATACAAGTTGTTTTTTCTCTCTCCCTTACATCTGTATCATGGAAGGGTCTAAGGGGAAATGCAAACAAAACTTTTACAAATATATATAAAATATTATTTATATTTTTATCTACATATACACATACATACATATGGTTAAATTTATATATGCATATATGAAGTCAAATGGCAAATTATCTTTAAAATGGGTATTTTTCAATAATATTAAACCTATTATTAAAAGTTCAAAATATAAATCATCCTGTTCTCTGGATTAGCCTGTGTATAAGCATCATTAAAATAAAAATTAAAAGTCTTTTTTTATGTGTAGTATTATAGACATGTATTTGCAACTGTTTAGGTGAGCTGCATCTTTGAATTCACATCCATGAGAACTGGTTGAAATGACTGGTGGTTTGATGTTCAGCATGACATTTTGCAAGAGTAGTGTGTATTCTTCCCACAAAACATATCAATCTATCAGAAAGAAAGAACTATAGTGCCAGGAAAGTACAAAAAATAAAGATCTCTCTTTCTTTTTGACATATTTTGTTACTTTAATTTGTTTTCTATAAAACTCACCTATTGTCTCCAGGGCTAAACAGGTCTCCAAACATGCTCACAAACATGCCAGGTAGGAGTAAGACAAAAAAAAGGCCTTTTTTTTGCAGTCATTAAGGGAGTACTTTTATTTAGAAATGGGAAAGATTTCTTAAATGAATCATGGGATCATAAAGTTAGGGGAGAGTCCATCTAATCTAACCCCTTCATTTTATAAATGAAGAACATGAAGCAAAGATTAAGTGACTTTTCCAAGTTTATTTAGCTAGCTAAATGTTGAAGGCAGGTTATGAATGCTGGACTTCACTACTTTTTACACCATACTACATAACTTCCTAAGACTTGGCTAAGATATTACCCTACTTCTGGTTCTAAAGATTTCCATTTAGGAGCATCTTCTCTATCCAAAGAATAGTTTAGCTAATAGAGGGCCTGCCTCAAAGTCAAGAAGTCTTGGGTTCAAATCCATTCTTGACAAATATTGGTCATGTGACTTTGGACAAGTAATTTACAATCTCAATATTTTAGATATCTAAGATTATACTTTGCAAAGGTGATGACATACGTTGGTAGAGGGGGTTTTCTGCTCTGAGTGAAATCACAAATCCACTCTCTATCTTATTCCTATCTGTTTCTATCAACATTTTGGCAACCAAGAAGAGAAATTATATTTTAAAATTCTATACTATGTTAAATTAAGGAAGATTTAATGCTGGAATTCCCAATAATATGATCTATCAGTAAGAAGATTCCTATAGGCCAAAGTGGATATTTGGGGGTAGGTCTTGACATAGCGAAGAAGAGCTAAATGCCAGCTTAAGAATAGCCTCATTAATTCTGTGCAGGAGACAACTCATATACCTCCATCTTTGTCACAGGGTACCCTAATCATCTGAAAGCAGAAGCATGTCTTTCACTAGGTTACTGCTTTGCATTATGGTTTGGGGACATAGGTTTAGTGTAATATCCTTGAGGGAATAGGAGTACATTGAAGGTTTGTAATGCTTTCTGTGTGGGAAGAATGTGGAAGTATGTTCAGAGATAGTCATTTGCTAGGAGGCAGCAGTCACTAATTAGTAAGAGTTGATTTCAGTTTCCGCCATAGGCTTATGAATTGAACTTGTGATCTGCAGCTTCTCCTATGCCTATTAATCCAGAGAAAAACTTGAAAAAGTTTATGACATCCACACAAGGAAGTATTTAATTTCTCTACACTTAAATCATTGTCAGATTTTTGGCAACTTATACTATTTGGAACACAGCTAAAAACCTAGAAGTAATGAAAAAAAATAGATAAGAATCATATAGCAGAATTCACATTTAAGACATAGAGCCTTCAGATCAGAGCCTATAGAAGTAATTATATATACATATACATACATATATATATACACATATATATATATGTATGTGTGTATATATATGTATATATATATATATGAAATGAAGCCAGGTGATTTAAGAGTCTTATTTATCTGGTTTCTTCTGCAACTATTATTGTTTCTACATTACAAAAGATATTATGTTGGGGTAATAGACCAAAAAAACCTTACATATGACAGAAAGGAAGGAGAAAACAGGATACACTATTACTATATTTAGTACAGTTATGACTTTTGGTCTTTATAACTTTTAATCAGTAATTTAAAAGTTTTTTCAGCATGCTCTAAGAATTCAAGGAAATGTGTGATCAGTTTTAGAATTATTCACATTAAAAAAGATTAAAACTTGTCTTAAAAATTTAGGTAATTAAATGGGGGAATAAGTTTCACTTATTTTTTTTTTAATCGTTTATTTGGAGTAGCTTTTCCCCAGAAAATGCTAAATAAATGTAGTTTCATATTATACATTTGCAAGCAATTAGGATTTATTACTCTAGGCCAAATAAAAAAATTTGATTTGCTTACTGAATTTCCTTCTTTTTGTTATCTTTCTAGCAATGGATACTATCCCATTCAATTTTAGCTACCAGTTCCTATAGACTTCTGAAGCATGCATGCTGATTCCTTAATTAAAAGTCTATGCCAGGAAGCAACTGTCATCTCAAACCTTCTTTCCTACTGTTGGATGTCTGTCAATTCAAGGTTTGTTTGTTTTTTTTTTTAACTTGAAGAAATGTCAGTTGGTTGCAGTCACAAAGCAATTTTTTATGGTTTAAGCAAACATGGATAGTCTGATAGCTAAATAAGGAAAATATAGTATAATTTAGGAAGAAATTACTTTCTCACAGTTCACTGTGTATCATGAATATTATATTCTCATTGCAAAGATAAAGATATAGAAGTTCCAGAATGACTTCATGGGAGATGCAAGAAAGAATTTTCAAATTCTCTAAGTCCTAAATCGGGTATGTCAAAGACAGAAATATTCTCGGTAGAAAAGCTCTCTGTGAAACCTGTAATACAGGTACTGAAATTAGGTTTCCCGTTGTGCACTTGAACACCTGATGGAACTATATTATGGCTTTGTATGCATAATGCCAAAAAAGTTAGCTGAAAAATTCAGTTAAAATGGTTATTCAAAACACACAAACACAAATATGTAGAGAAAGAGTTGTTTTTATTATATTCCATTCATGTCTGTTACTTTTCTAAATCTAATCAAGTCATTTTATGTGTATGTATATATACATACATATATATACATGTATACTATATACACACACACACACACACACACATATATATATACACACATATATATCACAATCTCATGTACTTATTTATTGATCAACAAGCACTCATTTAGCATGAAAAACCTAACCACACTGGGGTATTTGAAGGCATTACTGCCTTTGAAGTTTTCAGAAGTCAACTGGAAGTCTTTTCCTTTACTTTCTGGTTACTTTTTTCCTGTGTGTTTCCTGAGTATTTCTAGGGTTCCATTAGTACCAAATTTCTGAATATGGACCTGTTAAGAACTTACTATATGTTCAAGTTGAATAAACATCTATTTATGATGAATAGTTCTTGATGGAAAAATGTTATACAATTAATGGGAAAAATGTTAGTCAACAAGCATTTATTAAACACCTGCTGTGTGCTAAGCACTGTGCTAGACTTTAGCAAAGAATGAAACAATCTCTATTTTCCCGTAATTTACTATGGCAGGGAGAGAACATTTATATTTCCTTCCAAACTAGATCAGTGATAAATGTATGTGCATGTTTGTGTGTGTGTGTATGACAGAGAGAGAGAGAGAGAGAGAGAGAGAGAGAGAAATTACACCCAATACCTAGTTTTATGTTTTGGCTTTAGATTACTTTCATTAGAAGACATAACAGCAAGAATTCCATTTTTATGTTACAGGTTTATGATCACATCTAGAGTCCTTAGTGAAGAGTTCACTCAATAAATCCAGGTAATAGTTACTAACTCTCTCTCTAACATCACTTACCTGCTAAGGAATAAGATAACCACATGCTGAGTTTTTAATTTGCAGATCTCCAAATAACTATCCAATTCAGATATTAATCAATTCCCATATGTGGCTATAATATGGGAAGAACTGGTGAATACTAACAAAAACCTTAACCCCATCACTTATTTCTTTTTACTTTAGTCAGCAAATATTTGTTGAAATCCTTCTGTGTAAGAACCTCTGCAAGATGCTTTAGGGAGACACAAGTCAAAATCACTCTTTTTAGACTGTTCACTGTAGAATTTAACAGACAAAATAAATACATTTAAAAGAACTCATTACAAACTATATTTTAAGAGCCAAATGAATGATAAGATTACAAACTGTATAGGAATTAAGATATAATACTAATAATATCTCTATTTTATGAATGCCCTCTTTTTCAAAACACAGATTGTAGGTCTGAAATGGATCACAGTTAAATCATTGTGGGACTTAGACTTTTCCCAAAGACTCTCTGGACAGGCTAGAGATTCAATATTTTACCACTATAAGAAATGTATTACTTTTAATTTTGAAACAAATTAATCTTAGAGTGTTTCTAACTTAGCTTCCATTGTTATCAACTGTATCTTCATAACTTTCCAGCTTCTAACCAGGTTCCTCCTCTCCAGTTCAGCTCCAACCAGAATAATTAATTGATCTTAGTATGTGATAGGATTATGTGATAGGATTGAAAGAAGTTTTCCCAGTGTTAATAGCTGATTTCAAAATGACTTCCTCTTCGAAAAATGGAGATACTTCGATTGTCTCTTATGTCTTGGATAGAGTTAGGAGGCAAAAGGAACATTGAGATTTCCAATACTCAGTTGGTTCTAAGAGGAAGATTGTAAACAGTCCAATAAGAAGTGTCATTACAAATGATTTGACAGGAATGATAGCTGCCAACTGGGCTTAACGGCACATAATACTTTTAACTATTCTTCTTTTCCTGGCAAGCAGAGACATAAGTAGCATGACTCCACCATTTTTCTTCCTCTACATCTCTTTTTCATTCCTCTATGCTTTTGGTTTGGAGCTACAGACCAGCATGACCTCAGGTCCAGATAGACCAATTGTGGTCCAGACCCATTATGGCAATATAATTTCATCTTTCTTAAAGAAACACTTATCTGTCTTATTTCTTTACAGTTAATGTTGAGAATTAGATTCTTGATTTATAAAAGTCATTTTTGATGGATTTGTATAATTGTATTAAGCCAGAATTGTCTCCAAAATCCATATACTAGTGCTCATTAAGTTTCTTCTTCTTTCTCAGACAAAACTGTGTCTTTTTTTCAGTGGGGTTCAGCCAATTTTTCTATTGCCCACTGCCTAAAAGATTGCAAGCTATTGACTCAGAAGGGAAGAGGTCATTTTATATTCTCAATACTCTTTGAGGAATGATTGTTTTTGAAAATATGGTAGAAAATGCAGATCTAGAAATTTGAGGTGGGAAATGCTCTAAATAGAAATCAAAATATCCTTAAGTATGTTATTATGAGATGAAAGAGTAATTCGCTATTTCTTGCCACTGTTTTAAAGATACAAGTTAACAGTGAAACATGAATTTTGCTTTTTTTTTTTTTGACATCCTCTCCTATATTTTTCTATACACATTTTCCCCCTATACCTTTGTTGTAGCAATTAAAAAATGAAATATGTGATGGAAAGGATGGAAGTAATCTGCTCCCCCCTTTAATTAAAAGAAAAAAAGTTCAAAAATGCAAGAAGTAGTTTATCACTCATGTTCTTATTTTTTTCAGTGAGTCCAGGACATATAATCTTTAGAACTAGAAATCTTATTACTATAATCAAAATGTTCACGAGATAGCAAATATAATCTCAGAAGCCTTTGAAGCAAGCCTACTTTATGGCAAAGGAAATACAAACAAACATTTTTTCTAGCAAGAACCAAATGATATTATGCCATACATTTTAAGGCCCCTTTATATAGAAAGTGGTAGAACCAATCTTGAACCATTCCAAACATATCATTGAATCAGACTGGTTTGTTTAAGTGTTACAAATCAATTAAGTTTTTCTTTTTTCTCAATAGTATTTTATTTTTCCAATTACATGTAAAGACACTTTCAACATTCATTTTTGTAAGATTTTGAGTTCCACATTTTTTTCTCCCTCCCTTTCTTATCTCATCCCTCCCTAAGAAGCAATCTAATGTAGATTATACATGTACAATCATTTTAAACATATTTATATATTGACATAAATATAAATGAAAAATATGATCAAAAAGGAAATATATAAACATATATATATATGGAAATACACACACACACACATATATATATATATGGAAAAAATGGAAAAAAAGTTAAAAGAGTATGCTTCAATCTACATTCAGTCTCATAGTTTTCTCTCTGGATGCAGATGAGATTTTCCATCCCAAGTCCATTCAAATTGTCTTGGATCCCTGAATTGCTGAGAAGAGCTAAGTCTACCATAGTTGATCATCACATAATCTTGCTGCTATTGTGTACAATGTTCTCCTGGTTCTGCTCAATGAAGTTTAATTTTCATAGGGATGAAATTAATGGAATTCAAGAACCATTGGTTAAAAGATTTAAAGATAACAATCCAAATTATGTTCCTGGTTATTGTACTTCTACATATTTTCCCCAAAGTGTCAAACAATCAATCAACCAATTAGTAACTCTAACTACTTCTGTACCAATGCTTCTTCATGTCACTAATATAGTAAAGGAAGTATGAAATATACAGTTTCATTCAATATTTGGTTAGCATGCTATTGAAGAAATGGAATATTACAAATTTAACTGTTTTGTATGGTGTAGTGGATAAAGTGTTGGAACTGGAATTCAAATCTGGGCTCAGACACTAAGTACCTGTGACCCTGGGTAAGTCATTTAACCTGTATGCCTCAGTTTTCTCATCTGTAAAATGACCTGGAGAAGGAAATGACAAACTACTCCAGTGTCTTTGCTAAAAACACCATGTCTTTGCTAAAAACACCACAAATGGGGTTATAAAGAATAGGACACAAATAAAAGAATGAACAATTTTTTTTTGTCTTTTTTACTGAATTGACAATAATTATATGTGTGTGCCCATATAGATATCAACATTTCTAAAGTAAAATAAATTGCTACAATTTCTTCCCTTTTATGAATGGTAAAAACAGAAAATGTATATACAACTTACTCAGGTTTTGATTGTGAGCGGTAGAATGAAGCCTCAGAGGCCTAGTTTTTATCCAGGCTATTCTCTCTCTAAATATTTAATATGTGTAACAGCATGCCATATAGTAGGATTGCACTGATCTGAGAATCAGGACATCCAAGGGACAGTATCAGTTGGGCCATTAACTTGTCATGTGGTTTTTATCATATTATTTCCCCTCTCTGAACCCCATTTTCTTCATCTGTAAAATGAAGATATTATACTAGATAATGTCTAAATCCTTCCAACTCTAACAGGTTTTTATTCTGGTTCTACTATTAAGTATGCCATTAGGTAATAGGATCTAAGTAGAAAATTGGGATACATACTATTAGGAGCTTGGAATACTGTGGCGCTAAGAAAGGAATAGGTTTACAGGTATGTTCCATTACAAAAGTTTCCTCCCTGTTTCTTGTACTATGTAATATGGTTTAAATATGGTTTAAAGTTGAAAAAAAATTTTAAAATAATGAAGAATGTAAAATACATATCTAGGAGATGAAAGAAGGAGATACCTCAGGATGCATGTGTGCATATTGGTGTTTTGGGAGTCACCTAGATGGTTCAGTGAATAAAGTGCTGGATCTGGAGCAGAAAATCCTGAGTTCAAATATGATCTTAGACACCTCCCTAGCTGAGTCACTTTGGATATTTCTTAACCCTGTTTGCCCCAGTTTCCTGTAAAATGAACCAAAAAGAAAATGGTAAATCACTCAAGTATCCTTGCCAAGAAAACTCCATGTAGAGTATGGGCATGACATAGAATCATAAAGAGTTAGACATAACTGAAAAACAGAAGAAAAGACAGTGATTTTAGTAGGCAATCTTTACTTGAGATCTGAGAATGAAAGGAGCATTCTTCCCATCAGAGTAAAAACACTGATTATACATTTGGGGTTAAGGAGAAAGCAAAAGAGTCAGTGTGGGCTAGAATTTAGATTCTATGGCAGTGCATTTGGGATTTGGTGTAAGAACAGTAGAAGTTGCCTAGGAAATTAAAATTATGAACTGAATTAGGATTGTGACTCACTATACCACTATGAAGCATATACCTCTGTGAAATGACCTGGGTAAGATCAAACTGTGTCTAATACACACAGCATATCTAAATAATGAGCTCCAAAATCTTCCAGGCTTCTTTTATGGAAGATTTCCTGGGCATGAGAAAAGGTAGAAGGAAGAGAGGAGTGATGTAACTATGATCTGATAGCCTGGGTTTAATGACATAATTCTTCACAGAATATTTTATTTTGTCAATGTGGATACTCCCTTTTTAGATGCAGTTGACAATTCCTTTATGGCTCAGAAAGTCATTTTTATTAAGTGCTGTTTCCTAAAAAAGTTGATTGCCTGGCGAACAATATTCTTATGATGAACTTCTCTGCAGAGAGCTAGACTGTTCTTTAAATCACATACAAACACACACACACATAATTGGTCAAAATGCCTGTGCTTGAAATCTTTCCAATATGATAGAAAGTTTTTTCAATATGGTCCCATGCATAGTTTTCAACTTCCCAGGGTCATTTCCATTATATAATGAAGACAATTAATAAACCATAACCACAAACTATGCAAGATTTTCAGAGAATTTCAGAAAATTATTTAACTCACATTTCCCCTCCTTCATTAGATTATATATATTTATATAGTCAATGCATTGTGAATACTACATAAATACAATCTATGGCATTAATAATGGAAAAGAAGCTGTGTGTTTAGATCCTCTCAAGCCTGCTATTTGGTTTTCATTTGGCTCATTTGTATAGATTTATGATATTATTGCCAGAAAGAAGACATTAAAATGGATAAAGTGCTAGTATTTTCAAATCCTGCATCAGACACTTAGTTATATCACCCTCAATGAGTCATTTAACCCCTCATTCTATTTTCCCAGCTATAAAATGGGGGTAATAATAGCTACTTTATAATAGCTATGAACATAGCTCACAAGATTGTTGTGAGAAACATATGAAAAAATATATGTAAAGCACTTTGCAAACCTTAACATACTACATAAACTAGCTATTATTATTATTGTTCCTGTTGTCAGATTACAGCATTTGGGGAGTTTCTTACTTGTTTTCTTCCATAACTATATCAACAGCATGCATAAGCAGTTCATCAGTTACTCCTCACTACTGGTCTAATCTATCCTTTTTTATGGTTACAGAGCTCTCTTACAGCATCCTTTATATGGCTGCTCTTGTGTAATTCCTTATATCTATCGTCCTGCAATCAGTTCACATTAGCCATGTACCTCTTCATTGCCCTTTGTGTGAACATCATCTTCAATGTGTATTTTCAATATTTCATTAACTTCTCATACTCAGTACCGTGTTACCCTTCAAGAATATGCTGCTTTTCATTTTATGCATTTTTGTCTTTAGGATTTTTTTCTATTTAATGATAGGATAGAAACTCCAATTTTCTTTGGGAAATAATCTGTGGTACTTTGCAAAACCTAATTTTAGTCTAACATAAGAATTACTACAAGATGATGAACTCAACTCTATAACTTACCATTGTTACAAGTTGTGTGTTCAGTTAAAACACAGCTCTGACATTTTTATTCTTATGCAATTACCAAATATCTCAGTAATAGATCTACATCTGAATGCAATAGGCCACTCAGATTCAAACAAAATCCTCTCTCTCTCTCTCTCTCTCTCTCTCTCTCTCTCTCTAAATATATATATGCATATACAAATGTTTTATATATATTATATATAGTCTATACATCTATATCTATATATATTCTCTCTACATATATATACATATATATATGGACTCTCATTATACATATATATAGTCTGTCTTTCTCTCTCTCTCTATGCATATACATATGTTTTATATATATTATATATAGTCTATACATCTATATCTCTCTATATTTATTCTCTCTCTACATATATATACATACATATATATGTACTCTCATTATACATATATATATATAGTCTGTCTTTCTCTCTCTCTCTCTATATATATATGCATATACATATGTTTTATATATTATATATAGTCTATACATCTATATCTCTATATATTCTCTCTACATATATACATATATATGGACTCTCGTTATACATATATATATAGTCTGTCTTTTTATCTCTCTCTCTCTATATATATATATGGTTTCTCTCTCTCTCTCTCTCTCTCTCTCTCTATATATATATATATGTGTGTGTGTGTGTGTGTGTGTGTGTGTGTGTGTATGTGTATGTGTTTTAGAGGTTGATGTAAAAATGTACATTATTACTACTAGTTAAAATTGATATTTTCTAGTTCAAATTTAAATAATTCAAATTTTAAGGTTTTATTTTAAGATTTCATCTGTATTTTTTCATTATTTGTATATATTCTAAATTGTTACCCAGTATTTTACATGATGAATAATAATAGAGAATTTTGTAAAAATATTTCTTGAATTAATATCATTATAGCTAACAATGTGCCAGGCACTGTACTAAGCACGTTACACACATTATCTCATTTAATTCTCTCACACAACCTATATATATATATATATATATATACATATATATATATATATATATATGTGTGTGTGTGTGTGTGTGTGTATATATATATATATATAGAGAGAGAGAGAGAGAGAGAGACTAGATACATACATATATATATATGCATTTTTGTCTTTAGGATTCTTTTCTATTTAATGATGGGATAGAAACTCCAATTTTCTTTTTTTTTTAATCTCTTTTGGGATACATGCTGAGAGAGAGAGAGAAAGAGAGAGAGAGAGAAGAGAGAGAGAGAGAGAGAGAGAGAGTCTCTCTGTATCTAGTCTCTCTCTCTATACACATATATATGTGTATATAGTTTTCATATTTTTCTAATTCTCCAGACTCAGCTTTGCTTCATGCTTAAGCCACAATTTCTGAGACTGTCCTCAGGCATGTCTATGACAACAGTCAGGAGAACTTGTTCACAGAGAAATCTAGAGCTTTTTGTTTCTAGAAAACATAAACTATTTTTAGAAATACTTTTTGATGCCTCTGAATTTTTGACTCCCTTCACCAAGTATTCCCATTTCTTTGCTATGCAATTCTGTTTGTCTACTCTTACCTATAGCTTGTTAGTCTTACAACTTAAGCCTCCTAGTCTGCTATTCACTCAGTCAGGAGTATTCACTGGCTCTTGACAGAATTTGCCCCTAAGCTGTTTCCTTTTTGGCATTTCCCTGTAGGAATTTCTTGCTTAAGCATCTGCACATTACATAAACAGATCAACACCTGACATTTTATGCTTCATTAACACTATATGAGAGTAGCATTTAGAACTCTTATCATACCCTATCACTTTCTTTCTATGACTTGTATAATTTCTTTCCAATTACTATTCCATTTATCTTTTAAATTAATAACTGAGTGAAAATTTTAAGTGCCATGATAATATTATGAAAACAATCCCACACAAAATCTTTAATACTTTTACTTTTCTCCTTCTTTAGTGACAGTTGATTTCATTCTCTGTTGAAAGGCAAAGTCCTCAATCCACTGAAATCAAGGCCGTGAGTCAAACACTGGAACCAGTCCACACTCTTGTTAGTCTACTGGGTACTGGGCAGCTTAATATATTGTGTTTCCATAGCCTCTTTGGTGTCTGCAGGTTCTCCATTTTAACCCTCTCTGCCATACTGTTCCCTGGAGTTTTCTATGTTCCTTATAAAATGACAATTGTAGATTCAAGGGAAAATGTCCTTGGCAGCTCAGGTTCTGAACTCATTTTTGCTTCCTTTGGCAAAACTCTCATCATTTTTTCTTTTGGTTCATCTGTTCCCACAGCCTCATATTTTCTTCTATTTCAGACAGCCAACAAAGACAGGGCAGATCTCTCACATTCATTCTCCAACTTTCAATCCTTCACAAAAAAAGCAAAGAGAAAAATGCCTGAAGTTAATGGAAGGCAATTTTCCCCTCACCTAGTGGGGAAATTGAAAATATGACCTTTCTAAGAGGCATATTGAAAGACAGCTTAAAGGTTGATGAAGTCTGTGTCAAATTAAATGATATCTTCATATCCCCCCATCTGTTGCTCATCAAGCAAGTTATTCAGCTAAATCAGAATTATTCAGCTGCATTTACAAATACTCTCTCTCCTTCCCTGCCCTAAGAACTAATTCTTGCTTTCAGTTCCAATATTTGCTGTCAATTTTCAGCTTTTCCTTATTTGTTGATTTAATTTAATTTGATAATACACCAAATAACCTAGAAGACCAATTTCAAATACAGTTAAGTTGAAGTGAAGAAGCTTATAGTAGGGTTTCCTCAACACTGACAGAACTTATTTATTTTAGAATCAAGAAAGGACTTGACTTCTTAGTTCAGTTATTGACCATAATCTTCTAATTGCCTAACCTCTTTGATTATCAATTTTCTTATATATAAAATGGAAATAATTATCCTTTACAAATGATAGAATTAGAACCCATCAAGTTATTAGAAAAAGTAAAGCATAAATTGAGTGTATAATTATTGGTTGACATCATATTGTCGCTCTTTTTCCTTCATATATGAAATAGCTTGGTTCTGACAGTAGGACCTGAGATTCCTAGAATTTCATGAGTCTTTAGAGATAATTTTAGTTGAGATTAATGCAAGAATTCATTTTAGGACAGCTCTGATAAATAGGGATAGGGCCTATACTTGAGCACTTCCAATGATAAGGATTTCACTCTTTCAAGAGGCAGTCCATCTTGTTGGATACCTACACTTCGAGAAAATTACTGCAGTCTTTTTAACTTTAAAAAATAACAGATTATTTTTATGTTGAACCCTCTCCTCCTATAACTTCATAGAATTACAAAATCTCAAAATTGGACTAGATCTAAGAAGTTATCTAGTCTAACCCAAACTTGAAATCCCCCAGAAAATCTTTAAGAATCTGTTAGTGGAGGGCCAGCTAGGTAGTGCAGTGGAGGGAGCACCAGCCCTGAAGTCAGGAAGACCTGAGTTCAAATCTGGTCTCAGACACTTAACACATCCTAGCTGTGTGACCCTGGGCAAGTCACTTAATCCCAGTTGCCTCGGGGAAAAAAAAGAAGCTGTTAGTGGAATTATGAACTGGTTGATTTAACCATTCTGTACGACAATTTGTAACTAAAGCCAAAGTCTATAAAATTATGCATACCTTTTGACCTAATAATACCACTACTAAGCATGTATCCCAAAAGAGATTAAAAAAAAAAGAAGTGAGCATATAGTCTCCTATTGAAAACTCACTACCTCCCATAGCACTTTTGTTTAACTCATGCTGTTAAGATACTTTTCTTCAAGTTGAGTCAAGAGTTGCTTCTTGGGCCAAACAAAGCAAGTATATTCCTTCTTTCACATGACTATTCTTTGAATGTTTGAAGACAGCAATCACATCTGTGGTCATACTTCCCATCTCAGGCCCAAACACATCTTTTCTTTTGAGGTTTAATATATTTCAGGTTTTTTTTTCACCATCCTGATCACCCTTTTTGTTCCTAAAAAGTGCATTTAGAACTGGAAGCAACATCATAAGATCATATTAAATTTTTTGACTGTTGCTGAATTATGGATTCACATTGAGTTTATTAGTTATATAATAAGGATTATGTAACTTTGTCCTACCTGATGAACATGGATCTTTTTTCTTGGGTTCACTCCACTCCCAAAGTAAAAGAATTAAGCAAAGGGCTGGGGAAAGTGAAGTTATTATGAGAGATGTGGGCCAAAAGAGACATTAGTAAGTATGTTATGAACCTCAAATTTGAAGAGTGGGAGTTGAAGGTGATGTATAAGAAATGTAATTAGAAGAATCTTCTTTTACTTATAGCCTGTCCTTTGCTGCACTCCATTATGCTATTATGAATAATCCCTAGAATCCTATAGAATTAATTTGAGAAGAAACCATGCTCATGCTGAGAAGTACTCAGAGAACAGGATCACAAGTTGATACCAGTTATAGAACTCTAAGAGGAGTTTCGTATCCTTCATGGAGGCTGTAATTGGACCAGAATTAGGGAAAATGCTTGCTTGCTCCTTATGGGATTGACAGACATGAAGCTTCACACCTATTTAGACACTTCAACTCAGTTTGTCTTAAGTCCTGATTTTGGGGAATGCCCATGGAATGGTGAAGGGCAGTTTGCTTTATGGAAGAGCTGTGCATAATCACATGGAAGCTGGTTTATATATTTGACTTGCTTCCTTTCCTTGTGTTAATTTATTGATAATTAGTAAAGATATCATACATCATTACAATGGTTATCTGGTCACTTACATAGGTGGTTCCATTTTATCATATTAACATGATTTAAATACATTAAAATATACATAAAGGGAAGAGGATGGAGTTTTTCCAGGAGGAAATAAGCATTATTCTGATTAGATAAATTCTCCTAGCCACAGCACCTAGATTAATAAGACTAGTAGCTGCAACCTACAAAAAGATGAGTCAGGATGATAAAGAAGTCAGATATCTTAACAATCATAGGGAATTTAATGGCTTTAGCCAAAAGTTCCAATAGCTAGCAAGTTTAAGATACAGAATTTGAGTTCAGATTTTCCTGAGTCTAAATTTGTTAATCATCCCACTAGACAACCTGGATGTCTATACAAATTCTACTCATTTTTCAAAATTCAAGTTGTCCCATCTTTTTCATGATATCACCTCTGTCAATTCCAATCCGTATTGCTTTCCCTCTTTCCTGATCTCCTTCAGTATCTGCTTTCTTCACCACACATTTTTTTGTATATAATCATATTCTGTCTCATAATTATCTATAACTGTTTAATGTATAGTAAATAAATCTTGTCTCCCCATGAGACTAAGATATTTAATGGCTGGAAACATGCCATATGTAGTAAAACTTCAGCTATCTTGGATTTCTTTATAGCTGGATTTTCCAGTTAGTGGAGGGTTATTCCTATAAGCACTAATTTTATTTTGTTGGGGCTTTTTAATTGCATGAACTTCCTAAAATAGATCATATATTTCTCTGTTTTTTTTAAAATAGAGTATATATGAGCATAATTTACTTCTGCTCATGGCCATTATTCTGAGTACTAATTGTTACTTTACATACAAGAGGATACCCTCAGTTATTGAACTGTATAACAGGTGTGGTTCATTCCAGCATTAATGACCCCAGATCTGGGGAATGTGTGAAGTGTGTGTGTGTGTGTGTGTGTGTGTGTGTGTGTGTGTATGTGCGCGCGCGCGCATGTGTGTGTTTAGGAACATTTTTTTCTTTTTTGGTCTGTTTTTCATTATTATTTTTTTCTCATCTCTTTCTGTTAGTTATCACTTTTCTCTGTACCAGGGTACTTTGCTAACAAACTTCTTCTCTTGACTTCTAATATGTTGCTTCTGAACTGTAGCAGGCTTAGAAAACAATTAACCAAGGAAATAAGATATACATTACTCCCAAGTAAAGGCCTAAAGAGTTCCTAAGAATAAAATTTTAAGAGCTTTAGTACCTGAATTTTGCAACTTATTTAGAGAGTTTATGATTTTTTTAAATTACCTTTTCTATGTATTGGATAAGTGAGTTTACTGAAGAGCAGAGTTCCTAATAGGTGAGCAGGTATGATTTTCTTTTGTATTTCCCCCAAATACCTAATAGTTGTGGCCATGTAGCCAAAGATATGCAATAACTACTTGCTGATTGAATTAAAGTAAATTGAATTTAATTCTTAACCTGACATTCCAGGATTTCTATAATGTGACTCCAATCTAGTTGTTACTGCTTTTTCATACTAATTTTTTTTATACTAATAGCTCTTCCCATACTAATTATGAAAAACAAAACAGGCTATTTTCTGTCTTCCCCACACCTACTAGGCAACAACAAAATTACCTATATTTTTACTTTTTCTACACTTTTCTCAGGCCATTTGCTAATTCTGCAATGCTCTCCCCATCTTTTAAAATCATATTAATTATTCAAGGTCCAGTTAAAATGCTGCTCCTCTATGAAGCCTTCCCAGACAAATGATGTCTGCAAATGATCTCTCTATTTACTCCAAGTTCTTAGACTACATTGTTTGTACTACTTTTACTTACCTTACATTATGTTTATTTTTGTCTCCTTTATTCTATTGTAAACTACTTGAAACCAAAAACTATGCATTTTTTTGTCTTTAGGTTCCCATTAGTAATGAGTTTGTACATAGTATCTATTCATTTCATCATCATCTGAAAAATGAATTAAATTAAATTCAAATTATGCCTATCACAGCAGTTCTTAATTTTTCTTGTATTATAGATTCTTTTGGCAGTCTGTATGAAACCTATAGACATCTTCTCAAAATAATGGTTTTAAATGCATAAAATAAAATATATAGGATTACAAAGGAAACCAATTCTGTTAAAACTTATCAATATATATTTTTTAATTCTTGGACTCTAAATTAAGAATCCTTGCATTGTGGAATCTCCACCATCAATTTCAGTATTATATTATCTTCCAAATCAATCTCTTGCCCTTCCTATTGTGAGTTTTTCTAGTATGAACTACAAGGTTTATTTATCTTGTTTCTTCTCATATGACATGAGCTCTCATATTGTTGATATACATCTATCCTTAGTTACTGAAAATATTCAATATCTCACTGCCCGTTTGGTCTTTAAAAAGCTTATAAAATGTGCATCAGTACTTTGTTTTTCCCTCTTTCCCAAATAGCATTTACAACTAAACAAAAACAAATCTGAAGTTTTGAAGTATCCTTGGCCTATTATGTTTCCATGGTTACAAGTCTGTTTTCTTCTTTTTAAGAATCCAGTCTCTCTGACTTCCCCTGACTTCCTTTGCTTCTAAACTCCATGTTTATCAAATGTTGATTACTGAGTTCTATGTATATTAGCCTCTTAAGTGCTGCAATAATATCTAAAGAAGGAATGCTTTCCTTTGCAGTGGAAGCAGTATAACAAAAATTTCTTTTCAATATTTTTCATCTCCCAATGACAAAGTCTTTTCTAAATACTTCTCCCCATTCTAAGGCATACTTTGGCAGAGATCAACTTTTTTCTTTTGT
This sequence comes from Antechinus flavipes, assembly GCF_016432865.1. NCBI lineage: Eukaryota > Metazoa > Chordata > Mammalia > Dasyuromorphia > Dasyuridae > Antechinus > Antechinus flavipes. Next base: position 121,948,773 of record NC_067402.1, read on the forward strand.
TTTAACCTTCATTAACAATGCCATTAGTTTGCCTCTACAAATTTTTCCCTTTCTCCTTTTCCCCCTTTCCCCTCGTCTACTGGATGAAACATTAGGTGGTAAAAGAATAATAACTTTTATATATTACCTTATAAATATCAAGTACTATGCAATTTCAAGTGCTAAGCATGTGAGGTAGCTTATACAAGAATTATCACTTCAGATTTTTCAGATAGGGAGAATGAGGCTTAGAGAGAGTCAGTCATTTGTCAAATGTTATAAGTGGCAGAATTGCAAAGTAAGCCTGATCCTTGGGTCATAAACACTTCACTACCTTGCTTTCCCAACATAAGAAGTGATAGATATACGCTGACAAGTGAATAGGACCAACATAATTCTAACAACAGGAATAATAATCATAGCTTTCATTTATATAGACTGTCAAAAAGCCTTTAAAGGATTATATAGCTACATATTATAGATGTATACATATATACATATATGTCATCACATTTGACAATTAGCGAAAACAAGTCTGGAAATGAAAAGATAGGAATACAATTCATCCATATGCCTCTTGCCTATATAAGTAGAAGCTAGATAATTGCCGGCAAAAATCTAAAATAAAAGAGACCAAAATGACTATTGTGTAAAAGTCAATTGAAAAAAAAATTGCCCAGAAAAATTATGATGAATTTAAACAAAAGCAACTTCAGGTTCATTTGTCGCTAGTGATCTGTCCAGCTCCCTGATCCCTCCCAAGTGGATCATTTATTAGAACCAGTAAGCCTTCATCAAAAACATCATGCTAGACCAACCTTATTTCCTTTTTCTGATAAGGACACTAAACAAGTGGATGAAGTGGCTGCTGTAGATAAGGCGTAACTAGATTTTAACAAAGCTTCAGTCAGAGTAGTATAGTGAATAGAGAGAAATCTTCAAAGCCCAGAAGGTCTGGGTTTGACTCTCATTCTGTTACATCCTGTTTATGTAACCCGTGGCAAGTCATTTAACTGTTCAATGCCTGAAGCAACACTCTAACACAATAATTTTGCAGAAAAGGTGATGACCTGCATTAGTAAATTAGTAAATTAATTAGTAATTAGTAAATTAAAGTGAGTATATGGGAGCATTCATTCTAGAAACAAAATCATAAGTTCAATCACTAACCCTATTGTGTACTATTTTTTTATGGAAATGATTAAAAAGAAATAGATTAGATGATAATATAATTAGATGGATTCAGAATTAGTTTGATGATGGAATAAATCATTAAGGTGATAAATCATTAAGGGTGCCATGTCAGTGTGACAGATCTCCTGTGATACAGGGATATGTATTTAGTTCTGTGCTATTTAAAATATTTTATTAGTGATTTTTGAAAACAAACCCCCAAGGTTTTTGCTTTTCAAATATGTATTAGACTTAAATCCTGGATAATAGTCAGGATCCAAAAATTTTTATAGTTGAGTTGAATCTATTGAGCTAAATCTATTAAGATGATAAATATAAAGTCTTACATATTATACAAAAAAAAAATCAATATCACAGATACAAGATAGGGAATCATGGTTAGACAGTAACTTGTTTGAAAAAAGATCTGGGAGTTTTAGGAGCTGGCAAGCTAAATATGAATCAGCAATGAGATGTGCTGGCCAGAAAAGCTAATATAATTTTGAGTATGATTAAGAGAAACATAGCTTCCAGGAACACAGACGTGATAGTTATTTAGTACTCTGCCTTCATCATACCTCAACTGGCATATTGTTTTCATTTCATCTCCACAGTTTGACAAGGATTTCAATAAACGGAGGGCAGACAGAGAAGTACAACCAGAATAACAAAGTCTATCTCATATGAAGACTAATTGGAAAAACCAGGTTTGGTTTTGTTTTGCTTTTTAGCTTTAGGAGAAATGACTTAAGAAAGGGAGAATATTAGCTGTGATTAAGTATATAAAGAACTATCATATGTAACTAGGCTATTTTTCTGATCCCAAAAGAGCAGAGGTAGGATTAAAGAATGAAAGTTGCAAAGAATTGAATTCAGGGTTGATAAACTTATTAGAATAAACAGTTAAACTGGAATTGTCCAACACTAGAAAGATTTACCTCAAGAAGTGGTGAATTTCTTCCACCTTGGAAATATTTAAATAGAAGTTGGATGACCACTTGTTGGAGAGGTTGTGGTGAATACTCTTTCTGCGTATGTGTTGGACTAAATCAGGTCTTCTTTGTTTTTTTCCACTTGAAACCCCTTTTTACCCAAGAAATTTTTACATGACCCACGCATATTGGTATATAATAGTTATACAAATCAAACATTTATTCATAATAAATCATAGCTTCATAATTTTCAATTCAATAAAGTGGTCACATATGAGGCCTTAAACTACAGCCGAAGTAACTGGGAACTAGATGATGAAGAAAGTCCTTTGCAATTCTCAAAGTCTGTGATGTTTAATCCTTTATCAAAAGGCCTACACTTTTCCCTAAAAAAAGTCTCTTCCAATTCTCAAGTCTGTGATATTTTACCCCTCATCAAAAGGCATATGTTTTTTCCTAAATAAGCCTGTGGCCTAGTTTTGAATATAATTTCAGCAGATCTGTGCCAAACTGGCCATTTCTAAAAAGTGGGTTCTTGCCTTCTTCTTTGTCTTCATAAAACTCATTGGTCCTAGTAAGTGGACCCCTCACGTGTCTTCCCATATTTGAAACCTTTTTTTTGCTTTCTTTACTTGGTGACTCAAATATGGGTATGTGGCTTCTGTAGGAGCAAAGAGAAATTGTATGAGGGATTTGATAAGATACCCTAAATTAAATTATTATTTTTCTAGCACTCTGAATCTTCAGAATAAAAAAATGTTTAAAAATCTAATTCAGGAGAGAGGCTAACATCTTTCAAACTAAGAAGACACAAGTATCATGAATTGTATAAGAAAAAGAGGCAGCATGAGCTAGCCATGGCAACGTTCAAATAACAGCACAAAAAATTATTCACTAGACAGGAAATTATTGGTTACTGAAGTGAGAATCATTTCCAAATCAACTGTCTATACAGTATGTACACTAAGAAAGATCATTTACTTCTTAAAGCAAAGATCAAAATCAATATTAAATTAAGAGAAAAAATAAGCCAAACTATTTGAGGCAGCACTTTTTTGGTGGTAGCAAAGAAGTAGAAACCAAATTAGATGCCAATTGATTGCTAAACAAAAAGTGGTTCAGGAATTTATTGGAATATTACTTTAAGAAGTGAAAAACATGAGACACATAGAATCATGGAAATACTTATTTGAAATTATAAAAATGAAGTAATCAATGCCAGGCCAACAATCTACACAATGACCATCACAACATAAGGCAGCTAGATGGCACAAAGATGTTGGACACAGAGTCTGAAGAACTAAATTTAAATTTATTCTCATATAGTTACTATCTGTATGATTTGGGAGAGTAATTTAAACTTTCTGAATTTCATTTTCCTCATCTGTAAAAAGAAAATAATAATAACACATGTGAAGATCAAATTAGAAAATGTATACTACTTTGAAAACCTTAAAATGCTATATAAATGGTAGCTATTATCATATAAACAAAAAAAAAAAACAATGACAAAACAGTAAAAAAAAAAAAAAAAAAAAAGAATGCTCAGAAATTCTAAAAAGCAAACTTGGTTGCCAAGAAGAAATATGAAAAAAACAACTCATATCTTCTGCTTTGCAGGTGGGAAGGGTGTCCCTTCCCTTATCCCTACTCCCCATAGAAAACATTGTATATAATATAAGCCATTTTTAAATGTCTTGATTATTTTTGCTGGTTTTTCTTCTCTTCATCCTCTTTTTCTTTCTTCTTTTTAAAAAATCTTTGCTATAAGGGATGGCATTTTGGGAGCAAGATAGGGAAGAAAATGTGCATACATATAAAAATACATGTATATATAATATATACTTTATTTTAATATTCTTTTTTTAAATTTTGAGTTACAAATTCTCTCCCTCTTTTAGTTCCTCCTTCATCTCTGAAGGTGAGCAACAAAATATCATCTATGATCCTGCAAAACACATTTCAATATTGATCATATTGCAAAAAGCACATGCACAAAAAAAGAACAAGAAAAACAAAGTGAGAGAAAAAAGGATGCCTCCTTCTTTATGGAAAGTTCATCAGTGGAGGATTCTGGTCAATAAATTTCAAACTCTCCAGATTTCCCCCACAAATAGCACAAATTTGTGCCTCAGGGATACATAGACTCTTAAAAAATAAAGAAGATTTTGAGCAGGACAGGGGTCTTCCTGGTACAATCCAAGAACATCTAAAGAAAGACTCTTGGAGGGAGATTAACCCATTTGAAGTGCAGACACTTCTGGGCTAGCTCTTTAGAAACACCAAGTAGGGACCCCTAAGGCAAATTGGGTTTATCTGGATCCTCAACATGAACCACAAGAATTTTCACCTTCAGGACAGCTTGGGGAATGAGGATCAGAGTCTGGGAAGACTGAGGGAGCCTCTACTGATCAGGAACACCTGGCCCAGCAATGCTGCAGAGACAGCCCTAGGCAAGCAACAAAAGTAGTGGGGCAGGGACGTTGCTGATTGTAGGTATTTGCAGGAAGGGGGGGGGGGCTCTTAGTCTGGGGTTCCTGGTCAGAGTAGAGAGCTAAAGTGAAGCTAGAGGCACCATCCCACAATTAGAGATGATTACACTAATAATTCTCACTTAAAAAAAAAAATGGCCCAGCAGGAAAAAACCTCAACCATAAAACCTTACTATAGGAATAGGGAAGTCCAGAGCTTATTTTTTAGAGAGGACACTAAGTTTAAAAAGCTGCTTCTGCTTTCTACCCCAAAGAGTAAGGTTAAATGGCTCCCTGCCTAGAGAAAATTTATAGGAAAACTCAAAAAAAACCCCAAAAAACCCTTAAAATCAAATGAGAGACATTAAGGAATAAAAAATTAAAAATAAAAACCATCCTAGAAAAACAAGATTATGAAAAAAAGTTAATCAATAAGAAAAGGAGAGTAGAGATCTTATAGATGGGGATAATTTTGAAAATTGGAATTGAACAAGGGGGAGTCAATAAAGCTATGAGACTAAGAAACAATAAAACAAAATATTAAAAAATGATAAAATAGTACAGAATGTGAAACATTTAATAAAAAACAGCAAATCTGGAGAATAGATCAAGAAGAGAAAATGTAAAAATAATTGGATAGCCTGAAAGTTGAGACCCCAAAAAAGAATCTAGACACAATAATGCAAGAAGTAATCCAAGAAAATTACTCAAGTGGAGTGAACATGGGGAGAAAATAGAAATAGAAAAAAGCCAACAATCACCACCTCAAGGAGATCCTTTATGGAAAACACAAAGGGATGTTATTGCCAAATTTTGAAACTCCAGATGAAAGAGAAAAATTTGTAAGAAACAAACAACAACACCACCAAAAAAAGAAAAAAAAAACAATTCAAATATACTGGAGCTACAATTATAATTGTGTGGAATTTAGCAGCCATAATAAAAGATCCCAGGTCCTGGGATCAAATATACTGGAATCAAAATAACTAGGCCTGTGACCAAAAATATCATAGCCAGCAAAATTATCTATAATACTGAATAAAAAAAAATTCATTCAACAATCTTGCAGATTTTCAAAACTTTCAGAATTCAATAGAAAATTTAACATATAAGAGCTATTATCAATTTCAAAGAAATTAACACGGACAAATTATTCATATTTTTATATGGAAATGTATACCATATGTTTAAAATTGACGTCAGCACTTTGGTACCCAAAAGAAAGATTGGGGCAGAGTATGATTTTATTCTAAAAAAGCAAAATCATCTAGGAAGAGGTAAAATAGTAATTATATTATATAAATGAGGTACAGAGGAAAAACAGACACAGAGGAATTAAAGGGGTATGGAAGGCTTGTAGTTCTGAAAACCTACTCACATTGGGAATGGATTAAATAGGCAATACTACACATATATCATAAAGGGTATAGCATCCTCCAAAATATATAAAGAAATAAGGGGGAAGAGATGGGCACATGGGAAAGCAAAGCGTGGGAGAAGACAAGGGAGGGATCTACTGATGGGAAGAGGTTAAGTAATAGCAAAGAAAGTTAAAAAGCAGAATTAGGAAAGGAGATATACAAAAATACTACAACAAGGGTCAAGAATAGAATAAGAAAAAAAGAAAAAAAAGATTCCTTTCCTTTTCCTTTGATCTTTTTGATATACAGAACTAGTAGTGATATTGCTGGTCAAAGGAAACTTGATTTTATAGCTTTTTGAATATCATTCCAAATTGTTGGACAAATTCATAACTCCACCAAAAGTACATTAATGTTTTTGTTTTTCCAAATCACCTCTAGCATGTCATTTTCTTTTCCTGTCATGTTGTCCAATCCAATAAGTATAGGGTGGTAACAAAGAATTGTTTTAATGTGCATTTATCTGATTAATAGTAATTTAGAGTATTTTTAGAGTTTTGATTCCTTCTTCTGAAAAGTCTGTTCATATTCTTTTAACCATTTGTTAACTGGAAAAAGGGTTATATTTTCTATTTCATCTTCTGTTAATACAGGCAATTTATATTTTTAAAAATATTTGTCCATTTTACCTAGATTGTTTTACAGGCACATAATTGGGGAAGACACCTCCTAATAATTGTTTTAACTTCATCTTCATTGGTGATATAGAAACCCGTTTTATTTTTGATCCTAGCAATTTAATCTTCTCTCCTTTTATAATCAAGTTAACCAATGCTATATTTTATATATATATATTTATATATATTTAAGCTAGATCCTAGTTTTATTTATAATTTTAATAGGTTTTTTACTTTCAATTTAATTAATCTCTTGATCTTCAGGATTTCTATTTTGATTTTAAATTGGGAATCATAAGTTTTTTCTTTTGCTAATTTTTTTAGTTGCATGCCTACTTCATTGATTTTTTTCTTTTTCTTAAATGTAAACAATGAAACATGGATTCCTTTATTAATGTAAACACTGAAATCTGAAAATGAAAAATTTTCTCTTTACATTCTGCTTTGGCTGCATCCCACAAATTTTGGGATGTCTCATTTTGTCATCCTCTTTAGTAAAATTATTGTTTTTATGATTTGTTCATTAATGTCCTAATTTTTAAGGATTCAGTTGTTTAGTTTCCAATTCCAATGCTATTTAATTAATGTAATGTTTATTGCATTAAGGTCCACAGGAGGTACATTTAATATCCCTACTTTTCTACATTTATTTGTAGAGAGTTTATATGCTCTAACACATGGCCTTTTTTTGTGAAGCTGCCATTTACAGCTAAGAAAATGTTATACTACTTTCTATTCTATTCACTTTTTTCCCATGGGGTTATTAACTTTTCTAAAATTCTGTTCATCTCCTTTTAAAATTTATTTTAATGATTAGATTAAGTGGTTCCAATAAAGCAAAGTTACAGTCCTTCACTGGAATAGTTTTTACTATTTATTTTCTCCTTTAATTAAAAAAAATCCTTTAAAAATCTGAATACTATGCCATTTGATGCAGTTTAGAATGATATTACTTCATTGCCTAGGTCTAGGGTAGCTTTCAGTAAAATGTAGTTTTCCTGATTATTCTTTTAATTAGATCTATTTATGCTTTTGTGTGGTTTGAGGTTGCTCTATCAGTTTTACTTCTACAAAGCTCAAATATATTCCACTTCTTTCTAATAATACAGCCACTAATATAATTCAAGATCTTATTACTTTTTACTTTTGACTATTTTAGTAACATCTAATTTAGAGGTTCTTAGCCTTTTAAAACATTTCTTGAACTTCTTTGGAAGTCTGGTGAAGCCTATGGACCCTTCTCAGAATAATATTTTTAAATCAACAGAGGAAATGCTCAATTTTAGTCAGAGGTTAGTGAAAATAAAATATGATCCCCTCCCCCATCAGAGTACATAGACTCCTTAAAATCTGTCCATATGCTCATATATCCATAGTTCATGTAATTAAAGTAAAGAAATCATGCTCTAATCTGTCTCTAGTCCTTCAATATTTATTCATTCTGTACATTACAGTGGTTCTCAAAGTATGGTGCAGTGAATCCTGGAGGGTCTCTGAAATCCTTTCAGAGGGTCTACAAATTCAAAATTAGTTTTTTTTCTATTTATGATAAATATCTATTATGTAACCCATATAAACAAAAACTCTTTGGACATATTCTCAATAGTTGTTAATATAGCAAAGATACTGAGAAAAAGAGTTTGAGAACCACTGCCAAGGTTGCTACATGAAACTCCTAAAGCACTGGTCTGGTCCTATTACCTTTCATGACATACTAGGATAAAATAAAAATGCTTTTGTTTGGAATTTAGCTCCCTCTGTAATCTGGATCCATCTTGTTTTTCCAGTTTGATTTTATTTTATTCATTTTATACTCTACATTTTAGTCATGCCCTGTTTGTCCACTGTATGTAATATTCCATCTCTAGCATCTAGAGCTTTGTGTATCCTCTTTTGAAATTTGGGTTCAGTTATATGCTTGCCCCTATAGGTCAAAACATCAGCATTTTTTCTGGGAGAGAGTAATTCTGTTCTTTAGCTCTGTGTACTACCAGGTCTTTTTTTTTTTTTTTTAGTTATTATTTATCTGTTCCAAAAAAAAATCCTCTACTCTTTATCTATATTCCTTTTTTATCACTTCCTTTTCTAATACTAGAAACTATGTCTTTGAAGACCTGTCATGGAGTTTCTAAGCATATCATTGGACTCTTAGTTTTGCCAAGGACAGTGAATTTAAATCTCCAAGTCAGCTGGACACAATGTAATCACCATGCCATCAATATTCAATGACAATCAAAATATTTATTTCTGTGGCAAGGACTCAAATTGTTGGATATTCTCATGATTAACAAATGGTATTGATAGCAATGTACTCTGGAAACCAAATTAAAATGTAATTCTTAAACTTATTCTTAATTCTATCACTGACTTATATGACCTGAAGCAACTGATTTTCTTTTCTAATTCCTACCTCATGTGTTAAAGGGGGATCATAGCATTAATTTGTTTAGTTTCCAATTTATAGAATGTGCACATTACAGTAAACCCTGGGAGCATGTATATTGTCATCTGACAAATTACAATTATAGAAAATACTGGGACTATAATTTAATATAGATTGTAGGACAACACACAAGCTTAAGGCAAAATTCCAACTAAAAGGAGTTTTAGACAAAAAGCTCAGAGTTTACTGAAAAATAAGAGAAAGGACATTTAAGAAATGAGGTCTCACTTTGGATGATCCCCAACTTCTTTTGTGGGGTACTATAATTCCTCTTTTTACATCTTATGGAAATTAAACATATATGCATTTTATTACAGATTTATAAATTTGCACCCAAAAGAGACCCTGAGAGAACGTCTATTCTGGTCCTATGCCTTTGAATTCTAAGATTTTAAAGTAAAAACAAATCTTAAAGATCATCTAGTCTAACCCTCTCCTTTTACAGAAAATGAGTCAAGAGAGACGAAATGACTCACCTCACATTGCACAGCTAGAAAATGAAGAGTTGATTTGAAGATCAAATGAGATAATATTGCAAAGTGTAAAAGCACTATGTAAATATAAGCTTTTATTAATTATTATTATTTAGAGAGGACATGATAGCACATTTGATGATGTGAAGTGATATCATGTGGAGCGGGAATTGTTTTTCTCTTCTGCTTGTTCTTAGAGAACAGAATTAGAAATAATGGTAGAAGCAGAAAGAGAAAAATATCAACTTGATATTGATCAACAGGAAAAAAGACAAAAAACACTTTTCTAACAATTAGACCTATCTGAAAATGGAATGAAATATCTTTTCAAGCTTCATCAAGGTGAGCACTTTTTTATGTTATTCAAGTATTCAAGTGATTAAATGGCTTCCAAGGTCCCTTCCAACAAAATTGGAAGACTCCACATGAATTCTACAAAATCAGAAAGCTAAACTGGAAGTTAAGGTACAAAGAGAGATAGGTCTTCCCCAAAACATTATGAAAAAAATAGCACTTTATGCTTATAGGAAATCAAAGGAAAATTAGTAATATATTCTGAAAAAACAAAGAGTAGTTGGCACTCTAGAATAATATTCTACAAAGCTGAGCCTAAGAATAAAAATTATCTTTAATAATAATAATAATAATGAACATTTTTAAAAGAGATTATTTCCTCAAAAGAATATAGAGATCAACTGACATTCAAATTATAAACTGACCAAAGAGAAGAAAGTTAAATAATTTATGTTGCAATGAAATACTATTCGAATAAGTTGATATTTTTCTGAGGAGCATACTACATTATAAATGAAAAGACTGTCCTTTGATATAGGAAAAATTTTAAATGTAAATAGTCCTTATTATGTATCATGTAATTTTAATGTTTTCAAGGATATTTACATATCTCATTGAGTCATTTTTAATAAAAGCAATGTTCATTGGTGGAGAGATATTAAGGAGGCAAAGATATAATGAAGGAAGAAAATGAGCAATAGGTATGACTTAAAAAATCAGAAGGCGAGTAGGTGGAAGAAATGAATTATTATTTTGGGGGGGAGGAATTTCATCTTTAAATTAGCAAATCAGTCTTCTATGTAGCAAAAAAGTACAGAGTAAATTTCTTTCATATGGAGAGAGGAAAGCGTGGAGCAAACTGATTACATAAAAGCTAGTCATGTCAAAAGCAGATTGGTCAAGAGGATATCTATATGACCCTGAATAAGCCATCTCTGAGCCTCAGTTTACTCACCTGTAAAGTGAAGGTCTGTGACTATATGATCTCTTATATAGTTCTAAATCTATGATTCTAATGTCTTTATCTGCCTTTGGGTATTTTGGGATGATGAGACATAATATTGATGAGAAGGCAGATGACATAGAAAGAAATGAGAATCATCTACAACCAATACAAATGGAATAATTAGGCAGCAACAAGAAGTAACCCTGAAGAGATCCAGAACGCAGATGACAATGAGATAAGGGTCATGCACTGAAGTCAGATGATGGCACAGGAATGGAATGTTAATGAACACTTCAGGAGACCAGCTTTTAAAAGACTTAGTCATGTTTCTAGGTATTAACTCTCAGAGGCTAGAAAATGATTGGAAATATAGAAAGATACAGGAGAGAAGGGCTTGAAAAGGAAGTCATATGCCTAAAGGAAATGTGCTATAGAGAAATAACTGTTCTAGGAAATGGCAAAGAACATAACAAGGTCCAATGGATGAGGCTTACAGAACTGTCCCTCCTCTATAGTACTTTACTGAGACAAGTTTTGCAGGAATAGATAGATACTGGAGCATTTTAAAAAGATGAAAGGATTGAAGAAAAGATGGAACACTTCTTGAAAAAGGAGCTTTACAAAATAAGGCTATTGAAATAGAAGAATAGATAAAATAGATTAAGTATCACAGTATAATACAGACTGGCAAACAGCAGAATAAAACAAACTCAACAACAGAGTGAAACAAAAACAACAAAATGGAAAAAAAAAAAGAACTTGGAATAGAATGTAATGGGACATTGGGGGAGCTGAGGAAGGCTTATATTAATACAAACAAAAAAATTCATAGACAAAACAGTGACTTAAATATTTTTTTTAAAAAATGTGTTTAATGGAAGAAAACACAGGCATAACAATTAATGTGAATGAATTAAATTCTAAATGTGAATGAATTAAATTCTCTCCCAAGAGAATGAAGGAATAAATGTTAATTTAAAAATAACTTGCTACATGGAAGAAATACATTTAAAACCTAGATAGAAGTTATGGAAATTAGAAAATGGATGAAAATCTATTATGTTTCAAGCATTCTGAATAAGCAGGAGTTTTAAAGGTATCTTAGGTGAAGCAACAATAAAAACTCGTAATGGAAAGTTTGGAGGCAAGCAGGGAAACGACATTATGCTTAAAATCATAGATAACATAGTAGTTAATATCATATGTATATATGTCAAATTCTATAAGTACTAAGTTCTTAATTTAAAATGATATATTTCAGAAAAGATGCTAATAATCGTAATAATTACAAGGAATTTTAGTATAACTCTCAGAACTGAAGTTAAAAAAAATAAGAAGGAAAATGCAGAAAAATTCTTATTGGAAGAATTAATGTGGACTGATATATTTCTGAATGGAAATAGTGAAAAAATGTTCTTAACTTTCTCATGTACATATATAGATATAAAGATACTAAGGGTTTAAAATAACAAATGCATCCTCTGTAGATTGTAATATAATCTAATTGTAATAAATAAGGGCAATGTGAGCAAAAGACATAATCCAAAGTTATGACTAAGTTATGATATGTTGAAGCACAAATATAAAAAATAAAAATAATTCTGGTAAACTTAATGATAATAAGGCATATGCCAAAACTTATAAGATGCAGCTAAAACAGTCTCCAGAAGGAAATCTGAAAAAATATATATCATTATATTATATTATTACATTAAAACATCTTTTAAAATATTATATTAACAAGATAGAATAAGAAAAGCTCAATTAAGGGAATATGTAATTAAATATTGTAAAATGAATTAGAGACTCTAAAAGAAATACAAGAGAAGAAATCTTAAAAATTTAAGTAAAAAAGAAATTTGAAAGCTAATAACTGTTTAGAGTCTTTTAAAATCAATAAAGTATTAGCTAACTTGATAAACAAAAGGACAGGGAAAATAGAGGGTTAAGGAATGGACCTGTATTTTCATTAGCATAGATACTTCCTGGGTGAAGAAACTCATACTTTACTTTTTTATTAAATTGTTTAAAGCTTTGAAAGGTTACCAGTGGTTACACAGCAAGTCTGTCAGAAGGTCTTAAACTTAAATCTTCCTGATTTTGAGGTGAGCTCTCTAAGCCACCTGCCAATCTACTTCTCAAGAAAATAAGAAAATCATAATACCAAAAAAAGTGATTTCATAACAGAGGAAATTAAGAGAATTATTTTTTTAATTGTAATATACTAATTATATGGCACCAAATGAAAAATTCAAAGAAAATTGATAAATATTTATAAATACATATAATAATCTAATAAAACAAGAGAGTGTGGTTTAATAAACAATCTCAGAAAAGGCCATCAAGTAAGTCATAACTGAACAGTCAAAATTCCCTCTACCCCAAATTCCCACTTAATTTCTTATGTTGACTCATGATATATTGAAACTGCATTGGGAAAAGTTGTGATGTGGGAGGAATAAATGCAGATCAGGATCCTTTCACAAATACAGGAAGGAAAAAAAAATCATACAACTAAAATAAATGAGAATAAAATAAGAAAAAAGAATAGACTTCATCAAATACCACTGACAAAAAGTACAATATAATGTAGCAAAGGGGCAGTATGGTACTCTACATTCTAGGCAACTCATTAAGACTATATTTGCTTTTTTTTTTTTTTTTTTTTTGGACCAGTCGGTCAGTCAGAAAGCATTTATTAAGCACCTACTTTCAAGACCTTGTTAGGGATTAAAGAGATAAATACAAAAGCAAAATAGTTGCTCACCTTAACAAAACTCAAAACAAATCAGGGAGAGGGCCAAGGAAGGAGACTTTGATTTAAGATCTTTCAAAGATTGTAAGTAGTTCTACAAGGCATTAAAATATTGGGTTTTTTAATTTTTAAAGCTTTTTACTTTCAAAACATATGCACAGATAATTTGTAAAATTATATTTGCAAAGGAAGTACCAACTCAATAAGCAGAGGGAGTTTTATCATCCAGATATTAACCACATTAAAGAAATCAGGCATGCAATTTCTATGAAGTTATCCAAATTAAAGATATATAAGAACTTTTCACAAATATATAGCACGATTCACCAATAATTAAGTAGTCAAAGAAAATTAATGCTTCTCAAAAGAATAACTATAAATGATTATATAAAAACATGTTGAAATCACTTATGATAATAGAAATGAAAATTAAATTAACTGGGACACTAATTTGGAATTATGCAAGAAAAATGACTAAGTTGTCCAAAATCTTTTAACTATACTCGTTATATGTCTCAAGAGAGTCAAAGACAAAAACAAAGATTCAATCTATACTAAAATAAATATAATCATAGCAGCAATTTTTTGTAGCAAATAATGAAATCAAATGAGCACTCATTGATTGGGTACTGAGTCATTTTTTTTAGTCATGTCCAACTATTTTTGACCCTGTTTGGGGTTGTCTTGACAAAGACATTGAAATAGTTTGCCTTCTCCAGCTCATTTTCCAGACAAGGAATCCCAGGCAGAATTAAGTGATTTGTCCAGGGTGACACAGTTAACATGTCCGAGATCAGATATGAAATTAGGAAAAGGGATGTGATTCCAGACCCCTGAATTTATCTATGTAACTGCTTGAATTGATTAGGAGAAGGGATAAACAACAAATGTAATGACATATTATATCGGAAAATATAAAATATGAGGAATTCAGAGAGGAAAGTGAAAAGCTGTATGTACTAGTATACAATGAAATTAAGTCAAACAAAAATAACATATACAATGACTATAAATATAAATGTAAATGAAGACTCTCTAGAGGGATTTAAAATCTAGTAAAATTCTCAAAAGAACAGATAATGAATAATGAAACAATTTTTCTCTTCACAGAAAAGTAAAGTCTACTGGGTAACACTGTCTCATATGATCAGCGAATCAATGTATTTGCCTAATTGTTTTTCTTGCTCTTTTTTTAAAGGAGATTTTAAAATGGGAATTGAGAAAAAATGAGGTTTTAAACTGGAAATTGAGAAAAGGACCCCTTGCCACTCCAAAAATGACTATGATGTAAAGGCAAAAAGCATCAATAAAAGGCTTCAATCTTTGCCTCCATCTCATCAACAAGAAAACAAACACAAACAAAAAAATAGTAAAGTTATTTTTTTTCTTAGAAAGGAACAATCACAGTACACAAATTATAATAAGGCAGCATTTATATAAATGCCTCTCCTTAGTTGTTGACATTAGCCAAACATCAATGAAATAGACAACTTAATTGGCCTTTGGCCTTAGGAGTAGGTACCTAAGTGGTGCTGGGCCTGGAGTCAGAAAGATTCAGCTTCCTCAGTTCTAATAAGGCCTCAGGCACCTACTAGTTCTCTAAACCTGGGTAAATGGATAGAGTACCTCTACAAGATGAATCTTCTTGAGTTCAAATCTGGCCCAGACAGTTCTACCTGATGCTAGGCAAATCACTTAACCCTGTTTGCTTCAGCTTTTTCCTCTATAAAATGAACTGGAGAAAAAAATGGCAAAACACTCCAACTATCATTGACAAATACAAAAATGAACATATAAAAATAACCCCCAAATGTGAATTATAAAGAGTCAGATATGACTGCAAAATGACTGAGCAACAATAGACCCTTAGGTACAATGTATGCAATGGGGTTTGTAGGAGAACATCCATTATACTTACTTTTTGGTCATTTCTTAGCTTATTACTTTACTTGTCCCCATAATTTTTTATCATATGTTTGATGACAATCCAGGGGAATGTTACATAATTTCTTCATCAATAAAATTTCAAGTTATCTTTCAATTATTCATTGAGCTCAGAATTCTTACTCTACTTTATCAAATATCATTTATTTAATAAACTGAAAAAAATACTTATCTCAGTAGAATATTTGGTTATTTTCTGAAGTACTTACTTAAAACTTTATTAAATACTTTGAGCTCCTAGAATTTAAAATGCTATGATATTTTAAAAATGAAATCAACAATAAATCAAAGAGAAATAATGATTTACAATAATTCATTTGTAAAAAAAAAAAAAAAAGCCTACCCAGGGCCACCTCTAACCATTACTGTAATTGCACATTACTTCTTTTTCTGGAGACATAGATGTTCTCTAAATACCAAAGAGTCTCTTCTCAAGAATCCAAGTTGTTCTTTTGCAAGATAAAGGTTAAAAGAGTTTCATTAATATAGGGAGCCTCTTCATATTTTCCTCTGTTTTTTTCTTAGGCTCTCTTCAGATATAAGGAAAACTTCCATTTTTCTTCACAGATGACAGATAACTCATCTCTTTACAAATAATTAAAACTAAAACTCTTTATAAATAGCAATTTGAACTATCCATTTCTTTATAACACCTCATAGATCTTCATAAATCAAATTTAGACTCACACTCTCTACTGATTTCACTGGGAAAAACATTGATTAGAATGACAGCTACAACCATTGTTACTAGCTCTTAAAGAAATATAACAGCTTCCATAGCTCATATGAGAAACTTCTGAAACAGGGGTTAGGGTGTCCTACTCAATAGATAAGTCAACTTATCTTTGTTTTATTTTCCAAAAGAATGTTGATTTTGAAAATCTAGTTGAGTAGTTTTTTCTATTACAACTTTTAATATTTTATTATTGTTCTGGCATTTGTGTCCCACTCTTTGTGACTCCATGTATATACCAGACCCTTCTATCCTCCATTAACTCTCAAAGTCTGTCCAAACTCATGTTCATTGCTTCTATGATATTATCTATTCATGTCATCTTTTTCTGTCCTTTTTTTTTGCCTTCAATCTTGCCGATTATATGTGTCTTTTCCAATGAGCCTTTTTTATTATGTGGCCAAAGTATTTCAGTTTCAGCTTTAGTATATGACCTTCTATGAATAATCAGAGTTAATTTCTATAAGTATTGATTAGTTTTATCTCCTTCCTGTCCAAGAATTTCTCAAAAGTTTTTTCCCAGCACTTCAATTCAAAGGCACTGAGTCTGTGGTACTCAGCTTTCCTTGCAATCTGACTTACAACCATACATTCTTACTGGGGAAAAACATAACTGACTATAAGAGCTTTTGTCAACATTAATTCCAGCTTTTGATTTGTCTAGACTGGCATTTCACATGAATTATTCTGCATTTAAGTCAAATAAAAATTTTGACACTACTTTGATGTATTTTAGGGTCCCCCCTTTTTTTTCTTTATAATTTTAATTTCCATTTAATGAAACCAACCTTCCAGTTATCATTTGTTTAAGTTTAATATTCTGACATATGTTGAATGAACTGTGTTTCAAGTGCTAATAACATTGACCTTATCTTTAATTATTATGTTTATTATGTCTGCATCTCAGTCATCTTAGATTGAAGTAACCAGGTGCTCCTAAGCTCTGGAGGGATCTCCCTTGTCCTGCTAAATCAGACCTTTCATTATATAAGAAATCATGCTCAAGTGCTTAAAACATTTTCTGAGTTTGCCTTGGTTCAAGCCTCTAACACACTTGTCACCTCTTCAAGAAATGTTTCTTTAAATTAAGCCTTTTTTAATAGACATTTACAAGTGTGGGGCTTCAGGGACTTTCAATTTTGTACGAAAAGATTGCCCTGATAATATCTTCTCTTATGTTCCTAATAGTAGATACGGTTATATTATCTTGAACAATAGGAATCTGAGTCTATGAACATAGTTATTTTTAAACCTGTATCTTAAAAGGAGCAGACCTGGTAGTAAAAAACTAAATATGATCCTTCAGGAATAAAAATGAACATTTAACAAATTTGAGGAGTTTCAAGCATTCCTGATGAAAAAGCCAGGACTAAATGGAAAATTTGATACTCAAACACAAGACTCAAGAGAAGCATGGGAAGGTAAATAGAAAAGAGAAATCATAAAAGATTCATTAAGATTAAGCTGTTTGTATGCTATATAAGATAATAATTGTAATTCCTAAGAACTTTTTATTTTATTTGGGTAGTAAGGAATAACATACACACTTATTTGGATATAGAAATCTATTTTACTCTATAGGAAAGTAGGAGGGAAGGGATATATGAGAAGATAGGGATGCTGATAAAAAGAAGGGCAGGCAGATTGGAGGTAGTGATGGCCAGAAGCAAAACATTTTTGAAGAGAGAAAAGTATGAGAGGGAAGGATAACCAGTAGGAAAAAGCACAATGGGGTAAATAATTAGTAATCAAGCTGTGAAGTAAATGGGATGATCTCATCCATAAAATGTAAACATTTACAGAATGGTTTAAAAAAAAAAACCAAAGAAATCAGAATCCCACAAATATGTTGTTGGCAAGAAACACACTTGAATATAAGAGACACATATAAAGTAAAAGTAATGGGCTGAAGGAAAATCCATCATGCTTTAGTCAAAGTAAAAAAAAAAAAGAAAGAAATGCAAGGTTATCAATGAGGACATTAGACAAAATAAAAGGAAAAATAAATCTAATTTAAAAAAATAAGCAGGAAAATTACAACTTGCTAAAAGATACCATAGATTAAATAATATCAATAATAAACATATATGCCCCAAATGGCATAGTATCCAAATTCTTAAAGAAAAACTTACATGAGTTCTAGGAGGAAAAATACAGTAAAACTACATTTGTTGGAGAACCTCAACTTGTCACTTTCAGAATTAAATAAATCTAACAAAGAAACATTTAAAAAAAAAAGAAAGAAGTTAAGGAGAGAAATAGAACTTTATAAAAGTTAGATATATAGACTTCTGGAGAAATTGGATGAGAATTGAAAGGAATATGATTTTTTTTTATCAGTACATGGCACCTACCAAAAAAACTGTTCATGTATTATGGCATAAAATCCTCATAATAAAATTCACAAAAGCAAAAATATTAAATGCATTTTTCTAGATCATATTGAAATAAAATTTATATTTAATGACAGTCCATGGAAACAGAATAAAAATTGACAATCAATAATTTCAATGAGACAATAACAGTGAGAAAACATATCAAAGTTTCTGGGCTGCAGCTAAAGTAGTCTTTGGGATAAATCTAAATATCTATTCACTTAAGTCAATAAACTGAAAAAAAGAACAGATAAATGAATTTGGCAAGCAATAACACCAACCAAAAAACTCCTAAACTCAAAAAAAAAATTAAAAATCTCCAATTAACCACCAAACTGGAAATCCTGAAGATGAAAGGAGAAATTAATAAAATTGAAAGTAAAAAACCCATCAAAATAAATAAAAGTAAGAGGTGGTTTTATGGGAAAAAAAAACTATCAACAAAGTAGATATTTCATTGGTGAATTTGATTTTTAAAAAGAAGAAAACCAAATTACTAGGATCAAAAATTTAAAAAGAGTGAATAAACCACCAATGAATTTAATCATTGGGAATTATTTTGCCTAATTAAAAGTCAGGAAAATTGGCAATATAAATGAAATGGATATTTCTAAAAATATAAATTACTCACATTAATAGAAAAGGAAATAGACTGGTTAAGTGACTTTGCTCTGAAAAAGAAATTGAACATACCATCAATAAATTACCTAAAAAAAAATATCCACTACTATATGGATTCACAAGTGAATTCTACCACACATTTAAATAGGAATGAATTCAATAGATATGTGTGCATTTTGTTCTATGTAGGTATGTATATAGTTATATGTATATGTGTGTGGGTGTGTGGATGGGTGTGAATGTATATCTATGTGTATATATATTTATACACATACATATAGATGCGTGTTGGCAGGTGTGTGTGTATGTGTGTATCTATTAAATACAGCTGTGTTTAACTATAGCTTATTTGGGACAGTTGTGGGGAATGGAAGGGGGAAAAACAACAAAGTAACAAAGTACACAGCAGAGAACAAAAGAACAACCTATAAGGAAGTAAAGAAAAAATGGACATTCATGAATATAACTTCATTTACCATTATGTATCCTTTCTTGAAATGGAAATTCATTATTATATTTGGAATTCTCCCTGACATATTCTGCTAGGTAGATAATAATGTTCTGCTTTGTTTTGTTTTGTTTTTCTTTATGGTTTTTCTATTTTCTATTAAATTAAAAAATAATAAAGAAAGAAAAAAGGATGAATTTGAATACTACTTAAAAAGTAATGAATTTAAATACTATTTGAACTATTTAGAAAAAATAAATAAAAAGGGAATTCTTCTAAGTTCCTTTTATGATAAAATATAGCTTTGATACCTTAACTAGAATGACAAAAACAGAGAAAGAAAATTATAAAACAATTTCCTTCCAGTGAAAGAACTCTGGGAGATGACTATTAACCACTACATAGAATTTCCAATCCCTCTATTTTTGTCCACCTGCATTTTTGATTTCCTTCACAGGCTAATTGTATACTATTTCAAAGTCCGATTCTTTTTTGTACAGCAAAATAACTGTTTGGACATGTGTGTGTGTGTGTGTGTGTGTGTGTATATATATATATATACACACATACACACACACACACACACATATATATATATATATATATATATATATATATATACACACATATATATATACACACACATATATATATACACATATATATATATATATAAAATTTAATTTAAACTTTAATATATTTAATATGTATTGGTCAACCTGCAATCTGGAGGAGGGGATGGGGGGGGAGGAGAGGAAAAATTGGAGCAAAAGGTTTTGCAATTGCCAATGCCGTAAAATTACCCAAGCATATATCTTGTAAATAAAAAGCTATAATAAAAAAGCATTTTTCCTTAATAAAATTGATATAAAAATTTTAAATAAAATATGAGTTAGGAGGTAACAGCAATATATTACAAAGATCACACCTTGTGACTAGGTAGAATTTATACTAGGAATGCAGGAATAATTCAATATTAATAAAACTATCAATATAATTGATCATGTCAAAAACAAACCAATAGACATCATATGGTTATTTCAATAGATTCAGAAAAAGCTTTTGATGAAATACAATACCATTACTATTAAAAAAAAAAGGGATTCAGCTGTCTATTTAAGGCTTTTTAAGTGCTGCTCTTCTTTATCAAGGACTACTAGAATCTATTAAATATTTTCACCACAAGTAGCAATTGAATTTTCTTTCCTTTCATGAGTTAACAGAAAAGTCTTAAGATTTTAAAAACACTCTGAAGCTACCTTCCTGAATTTTGTGTTGCTAATATTTGGTTTGCTTACAAATGATATAATGTTTGAAATGCTAAAGATAAAATAAGAGAATTGGAATATGTTTTAGTTTTCTGGGGATTACATCAAAGTAATAATATATTTTGGCTAGCAATCTGTGTATAGCATAAATTCTTATTTTATTCTCTTCCATTTTCATCTTTTTGCCTCTTGGTCTTTTATTCTCCCTTTAAATAATGATCTAGAAAAACATCACATTAAATGTAATATTCTGACAAAATGCTAGAAATGGATGACATTTTAGTAGTCACTGAGGCCTACAGTTGCTCATTTTATGGATGAATAATCTGAAGTATAGAGAGATTAAGTTAGTAACCCACAAGTATCCTTAAGAATAGGAACAGAACAGGAGCTATAACTCAGGGTTTTTGAGTTCCAGTTCAAGTTTTTTTACTCCAATCTGCTTCTTTTGGTTATATGTATATATGAATGAATGCATGCATGCATGAATGTATGTGTGTGAGTTTGTGTATGTGTTTAAGTTTCTCAGATAGATAATGAATGAACTGAGAATGGAAGTGAATATCAGGAAAAGATTGGATTGTATCACATTGGAGAAATTGCACAGTATCTTCAATAATTTGAAACTGTTGTCCTTGAAAAAGTTAATCTTTTTAACATCAATATTCTTCAAATGCTGCTATCTGATTGCAAATCAATAAATATAATTTCAGAAGAATTACAATGACAATTTAAAAAATAATCTAAGTCACAAATAAATTTTTAGAAATAGAAATAAACATAGTGAGTATAAGCACATCAAGTGTTTCAAGTGACCATTTGGTTAGGAGAAATAGTGTAAAAGATATCGAAGAATGTGTAACAGTAATTACAAAGATGATGATAGTGGCTGACATTTGCAAAGTGCTTTATATACTTTTTCTCATTTGATTATCTATGAACAGAAAACAACTTAATCTAGTCATCTAGTGAGAATGAGAATAAAACAGCTAGACAATTCAAATCACAAGTTTTTACCTCTGAAATATTAGAAAAAGAAACCCTCAGCATATTGAATAGATATTCATCTTATACGGAAAGTTTATAAGAAAATACAGACAAGAATAGTTCAACATGAGAAGCTAGGAAAAGACAACAATTTAGAGTGGGAAAAGAATTATACACACACACTCATGCACAAACAGAAATGATAGTTCTATGTATCACAATATATGATATATCCACATAATGGTAATGAGAAATTTTAACATGTCACTTTTTATCTTCCTCTCTCTCTTTTTTTAAAGGTGTAAGCTGTTATCTCTGATATGATTAGTCATCTCAAATTTCTCTTTTGCTCCAGGGGAATACGAGCAATGTTTTTATGATGGGTGCTGAAAAATAAGAAGTCTAACATTGTTAGATTCATAAAGTCAATTGGTTATAAGTGAAAATTTCAGGATTGAACCACTATTCTTTAGGAATAAGCATGGTTAAACTGAAACATTTAATAAGTGATGAGGCCATGGGTTCTTAATTTCTCACTCTATTCAGCTTTCATTCCTCTGCTTTCTAGCTCCCATTTATGAATGGTCTCTTCCCTTTCAAATGTAAGATCTCTGAGAGTAGTAATTATTTTATTTGCTTGTATTTATTTTCCTGGTTTTTTAGCATAGTGTTAAGCACATAGCAGCATTTAGTACATGTTCCATCTGTCTTTATATACATCCAGGCCAATGTGGCATAATAAATAAAAGGGAATCAGGAAAATGTAGGTTCAAGTCTTATTTCTGACATATCTGTCACTTAAATAACCTAGAGCAAATCACCTCTTAATGTCCCAAGCAATTCTCTGAATTGATAAGTTACAAAGAAGGCGTGCCTCTGCATTTATAGAGTGTTTTTCTTTGAATGTTTCATTATCTCAATGAAGTCACAAGTTTTAAAAAAAAGTAAAACTATATATAAGGACACAGAGAAATGATCATTGTAGGAAATAGTGAAGGTCAGGATTTCTAGGTATTACTCATTCTCAAGCTATACCTTTTTGAGGATCTTCCCAATAGGTAAATATAGATGCACAAAGAGAAGACTGGTAAGAAGGGAGAGAGAGAGAGAAGAGAGGGGGAGAGGAAGGAAGGAAGGAAGAAAGGAAGGAAGGAAGGAAGGAAGGAAGGAGGAAAAAAGGAAGGAAGGAAGGGAGGAAGGAAGGAAAAGAGAGAGATAAATAAGGAAGAAGCGAGGAAGAAAGAATCAGAGAGAAGAAGAAAGAAGGGATGAAAGGAAAGAGGGAAAAGAGGGAAGGAAGCATTTATTAAACATCTACTTACTATATGCCTGCCACTGTGCTAAGCATGTTACAATTATCTCATTTGATCCTCATTACAACTCTGTGAGGTAGGTGCTATTATTATCCCCATTTTATAGTTGAAGAAATTTAGACAGACAGAAATAATAACTTGCCTAGGGATTACACAGGGCATTTGAATTCACATCTTCTTTACACCAGATCTAATACTCTATTCCCAGCACCACCTTTAAAGTTATTCTTTACCTAACTGTAATGGTAAAGAATAACTTGGACAGAAATTTGCTGCTGTGATTATCATGCGCCAGACAATTTTATGTTTTATGAATTCATTCATTACATATATTTAAGCTTTCCTAGTTCTTCAAGTTAAAGTACCCATGCTGATGAGCTAATATGTAGATTCAGGCCCTGGATAAGCCTTTTTATTTTATTTCATTCCAAAAGTTCATATTGTATTACTATTACAAATATGTAATCTGGGTCACAAGGAAGATCGGATGAGAGGTTGTGAATACCTACATGCAAAATCTATTCCTGCTCTTGTAGAGAAAAATAAAATAGCTCAAAATTTATGGCCTCCTGATTCCAGGACAATATTTTTGTGCATAGTATATTATTGTTGTTGTTGTTATATATTATATTAATAATGACTTATTTCCATAAGTAGCCATTTTATTTTTTATTTACTATGTGTTCTTTGAATTTTTTTTCATACAAAGATGACTTCTCTAGGCATTCTTTTGGATAAAAAAACAAGTTATCTTTTCTAGCCTCATTTTCATTTTAAATCCATCATGACTATTTCATACATGAAAGCTATACTTAAGAAAAGGGAATCTGAGCAAATAGCATGATGGAAATAAGAAAGTTATAAAGATAACGGAACATTTGAGAAAACTATCAGTGCTGAGTATCATAATTTTGTGATTATGAAATATGATAATAAACAATATGCTTCTCTTTCTCTTTAATGCAATGAATATTCTCAAAGACTGTATCTGAACAGGATGTTCTTCCTTTCCCTTTCTGCTTTTCTATGCTAAAATAGAATATTTTTCAAATTGAATAGGAACAACAATGACCTGAGCTAGACAGTTTTTATGAGTGGAAAACTCCACACTGTCTATTCCAATCATGGCCTCCCTTCCATACACACCAAATCTTCTAATCCAATGAAAATATTTTAATTGGGATCTCAATGCAATACCTCCCACCTCATTTAATCTGTTATTCTTCTATCATTCTTTCCTTGATAAAATAATTGCCACCAAGGGTCCAAAGCAAGAGGATAATTAGAGAAATTAGGGGTAAAATTATCCAGTTAAGTTCTAGACAATTACAAATGGTACAATGCCCCCAAATACTGCAAAATAATCAAGATTCTATTATCTCTCCAATAATTGTACTGTTGCCATTTCCAAAACTCTGGAATTCCCTATCATTATTTTCTCTTCCCAGTAAAGGTATACTAGTCTATATATTGTATCTATAACAATCAGTATTAAGCATATCCCGATGCTGATGATCTGCTTTGACCATTTGTCTCTACTTTTACCATTTATCTCTATTTTTACCATTTTTGCTTGTGAGGCTATTTATCTTTCCCCTGGTATTATAATATGAGGAAATAGAAAGTATCTCAGTACTCTTCCAGAAAAGACCTAATCCATCATCTTTGTCTGGAGTCAGCTCCCTAATTCCACTCAGCTCTTGGCTCTAAAGCCAGCATCATCTTAATGCAAGTTCCACGTTGGAAACAAATGAGCCCCTCCCAATTCACTGAACATTTAATAAAGGAGATTTATTTTGTCCTAACATAGGAAGGATATAATAGTATTTAGCTTCCCTGGATGAGATGCCCCCACCCCACCTCTATTTGGCAATTGTCAGGTTAGTCAGTCATTAGGCTATGGTAACTTCAATGGCCTCAAGCATTCATTAAGTTTGAGAGATATCACTGTGTATATAACTGTGACCTTTTATGCCCCCCAGTCATGAAAACTGTATCAGAAAGCTGGGGGGCAATATATATATAAAATATGTGTATATATTCTATATGTATATAGACACACACATACATTTTATAAATAACAGCAACTTTGCTAAAGTTGTTAATTTTTTCACTACTTTTTTTAGTTGATTATCTAAAGTTCTCTAAGCATATCTTCATATCACCTGTAAGCAGTGAAAATTTTGTTTCTTTATTATCCATTCTTACACCTTCAATTTCTTTTTCTTGTCTTATTGCTATAGCTAACATTTCTAGAATAGTAATGAAATGATAATTGGTGATAATGAGCCTCCTTGCTTAATCTTTTATCTTAATTGGGAGGGCTATAAGTTTATCCATGTTACAGATAATAGTCATTCTTGATTTTAGATAAATATTACTTATTATTTTAAGAATGGTTCCATTTCTTACATGATATCTATTGTTTTTAACAGAAATTAGTGTTGTATTTTGTTAAAGGGTTTTTGTGTATATATTGATATAATCAGGATTTTTGTTTTTAATATGGTTAATTATGCTTATAGTTTTTATATTAATGAACTAGCCCTGCATTCCTGGTATAAATACTATCCGGTTATAATGTATGTTATTTGTAATACATTGCTGTAATCTCCTTGCTGGCATTTTATTTATAATTTTTGCATCAATATTCATTAGGTAAATTTATTTATAGTTTTCTTTCTCTGTTTTGGCTCTTCCTGGTTTAGGTAACAGCATCATGTTTATATCATAAAAGTAATTTGATAGGACTCCTTTATCTATTTTTTCAAGTAGTTTATGTAGTATTAAGATTCATTGTTATTTAAATGTTTGGTAGAAGTCATTTGTAAATCCATTTAGTCAGGTGGATTTTTTTTAACAGAAGTTATTTATAACTTGTTCAATTTATTTTTCTAAAATAGAGTTACTTAAGTATTGTATTTCCTCTTCTGTTAATCTGGCAACATACGCACACACACACACATATATACATACACACACACACACATATATATATATATTTATATGTGTGTGTGTGTAAATTTCACTTATATTGTCAGTTTTACTGGGCAAAATAACAAATAATAATTTCTTTGATTTAGTATCTATTGATTATATAGTCACCCTTTTCATTTTAGATACTAGCAATTTTGTTGTCTTCTTTTTTTAAAAATCAAATTAACTAATGAAATATCTTATTACTGTTTTTCATAAACCAAGCTTCTAGTTTTATTTATTAATTCAATGATATTTTTACTTTCAATGTTATTAATCTCTCCATTTATGTTCAGAAATTTTAAATTGATATTTAACTGGGGATTTTTAATTTGCTCTTTTTTCTAGATTTTCAGTTGTGTCCCCAATTCATTTCTCTTCTCTTTCTTTCTAATATTAATTTATAGGTTTGTGATCTACATTTTCTCTTAATTACTACTTTTGTTGCATCCTACAAATTTTGGTATAGTTTCTCATCATTCTCTTTAATAAAAATATTGTGTTTATGATTTATTATTTGACCCATTCATTTTTTAGAGTTAAATGATTTAGTTTCCACTTAATTTTAACATATGTTTCCATGGCCTTTTATTAAGTATAATTTTATTGCATTGTGGTCTGAAAATGTTGCATTTAGTATTTTTGCTTTTCTGAATTTGGTTTTGAGGTTTTACTGTCCTAATGCATGGCCATTTTTTTTTGTGAAAATTCTATATGCAGTTGAGAAAAGATGTTTTTTTTCTTTTTCCATTTATTTTTTATAGAGATCTATCATATCTAACTTTTAAAAGATTCTATTCATTTCCTTGACCTCCTTCTTATTTATTTTGGGGTTAAGTTTATCTAGCTCTGAGAGTAGAAAGTTGAGTTCCTTCACTAATATAGTTTTATTGTCTTTTGTCTCCTGTAATTAATTTAACTTTTCCTTTAAGGATTTGGAAACTATGCCATTTGGGGCATATATGTTTAGTATTGGTAATACTTCATTGTCATACTTCCTTTTTGCAAGATTTAATTTTCTTGATTATCTCTTAATTAGATATATTTTTGCTTTTGTTTTGTCTAAAATTATGATTGCTACCTTTGCCTTTTTGCTTCAACTGAAAGATAATAGACTGCTCCAGCCCCTTATTTTGAACCAGTGTGTGTCTGTTTAAGTGTGTTCCTTATAAACAACATATTTTTGCATTTGTATTTTTAATCCATTTTGCTGTTTCTGTTTTATGGGTGAGTTTATCCCATTCACATTCACAATTATCATTACTTACTGCATTTCTCATTATCTTCTATTCCTCTGGTTATCCTCTCTTTCTTTATCCTGTCCCTCTAAAATCTATTTTTCTTCTGATCACTGTTTTTTTTTTTTTTTTAATCTGTCTTTCCTTTTATCAATTATCCTTTCTCTCACCCCCTTCCTTTTCAGCTTCTCTGTTCGGTGAGATAGAATTCTACTACCAATTGAAAAAAATACATACACACATATTCCTTCTTTGAACCAGTTTACAAGTGAAAGAGGTTCAAAAATTGCTCTCTTTTATTACCCCTCCACTGTAGAAATTCTTATTTGTAATTTAATGTGAGATAATTTCCCCAGTTCTTCCTCTTCTTTGACCTCTCTCCCAGGACATCCGTCTTTCTCACTCATCCATTTTTTTTAAAAACAAAATTACAAGTGATTAACTCATCCCTGCTCCTTCCTTCTATGCAAAATCTTTCTAACTGCCCTCGTAAAATAAAATTTCTAGTAGTTGTATGTATCATCTTCTTATAAAGAAAGTAAACTATTTAACTTTATTGAGACTTATTTCTACTTCATGTTTACCTTTTTCTGTTTCCCTTGAGTTTTGTATTTGAAAATTCATTTTTCTATTCTGTTTTGATCTCTTCTCAAACTATTTTTTCCCTTTCTCAGTCTATTTTCTAAGTCAGTTGGTTTTTTTTTAGTGAGATATTTCATATTTTCTTCTATTTTTCATTTTTTGACCTTGCTTTTGTTGCTTCTTGATGTTTTGTGGAATCATTAGCTTCCACTTGCCTTATTTTCTTCATTGAGATTTTGCATCTTCTATTTCATTTGATTAATTCTTTTAGTAGTTATTTTCATCAATGAATTTTTGTAACTCTTTTTTTTTTTACATTTTGACAATTCTGTTTTATTAAATTGTTATTTTCTTCAGTATTTTGTGATTCCTTTACCAAGCTGTTAACTGTTTTTTTTTCACAATTTTGCTCTTTTTCTCTCATTTCTTTGCCTAATTTTTCCTGTCACTTATTTGTTTTAATTTTTTCCTCTTCTATGAATTCTTATTGGACTTGTTTTGAATTCATATTTTAATTGTATTGACTGCATTGTCTTCATGTGAGTTTATGTCTGGATCTTCCCTGTCACCATACTAGCTTATTCAAGTCAGGTTCTTGTTATTATTATTGTTTGTTCCTTCTTCCATTTCATTCCTTGATTTTGTACTTTATATTAAAGTTGGTGTCTATTCTGGTTTGTTTGAGAAGGAAGAGAAGGAAACTGTTCTCAAGCCTCACGATTTTTCATATTGCTGTTTTCAGAGCTGGTTCTGTGGGTCTGGATGATTTTGGTGCTTCCAGGTGATTTTAATCTTGGAAGAGGCATGGTCATTACGTTCTTGTTTTGTGTTCTGTTCCTCTCCCAGAAAGGACCCCTGATCTTTTGGGATTGTAACTGATACTGCTTCTCTGGGCTCCTGCTCCCTTAGACTAAAAGGATAATATTACTCAGAGTTTCTAATCCCTTGTGACCAAAACATATACTGCTTCTCTAAGTTCCACTCCCTTTTGATTGAAAGAGCTCCTTTCTGCCCTTGAACTATGACCCAGAAGGGAGTTTAGGCAATGGATTTGCCGAAGTCTAGTCCAATATGAACAAAGCATCCTATAATTTTATGACCAGTGCCTTGTTCCTTTACTGTGTCTAGCTTGAGAGCTCTTAAAACTGTTGTTACTGGGAAAATGACTCCCATATGCTTCATCAGTGGTGTGTCATTCATGAAGATTCTGCAATAGCCTCTATCCTCTTGTCATAGACCTACCCTCATGTCAAAAATCTCTCTTTCCAATCTCCTAATTTTTTTGTGTCTGAAAGAATGTTTCACTTTGACCTTTTGTTGACTTGGCCATTCTAGAATTCACTTGGAGGCATTATTTAAAATTTGTTTAGAGAAGAATGAGGGTAGTTCAGTACTTTCTCCATTTCACCACCTTGACTCTGATTCTACAAGTTTATCTGAACTGAATGTGGAAGGAAGTTAAGAGGAAAAGATAGGGAAGGGATACTCTGTATGCATGGGATGGCTAGCCAATAAAAAATGCAATCAGGGAATGTAGCATTTTGTGTGAGAAGCTGCAATTTGGCCAAGGTAGTTGGATCATAGGATAGATGGAATAACATTTAAGTTGTAAATTTAAGAAGAGTGGAAAATGAGGAAGGGAACAGGTTGTGAAGGATTTTAAATGCCACACAGATGAGTTTATATTTGACCCGAAACATAACAGAGTTTATTGAACAGGGGAGTGACTTGATCTTATTTACACTTTAGGAAAATCACTTCAGCAGCTGTTTAGAGGATGAATTGGAATGGGAAGAGACTTGAAGCAGGGAGACCAATTAGAAGGCTATTGTAACAGTTCAGATAAAAAATGATTGAAATCTGTACTAGGATGGTGGCTATGTGATTAGAAAGAAGATGTGAACCAAGATATTGTGAATGTAGACCCAAGATGTGAAAACAGATGGCATATGTGGGAAGAATGAAAATTAAGATTCAAGGATGACACAAAGATTGTATAGCTAATGAATGGAAGACTTGTGGTACTCTCAACAGTAATAAGAGAGTTGGAAGATGGACAGAATTTAGGGAAATAAACTGAATATTGAGTTAGTGATGCCTAAGAGACATTTAATCAGAGATGTACAAAATACAGCTGTTGGTTTGGGACTAGAGCTTAGAGAATCATCTGCATAGAAAAGATAGTTAAAAATCAAGGGAACTGATAAAATCATAAATAAACACAGTCCAAGACTTGGGAAACACTCATGTTTAGTACCAGGTATGAGCTAGAGGAAGACGCAACAAAGGATACTGAGAAAAATTGGTCAGACATATAGGAAAAGGAGAAGAATCATGAAATTCTACAGAAGTATCTAGAAGAAGAAGTGATTAGACTACTTTTTCCAATTTGACATTAAATTATTAATTGGCACTCTTTGCATCTTCATTCAACTAGCCTCTGAATCCTCACAATGCTACATGGCCAAATCTCATCACCTGATTCACAAGGATAATTTTCAGTAATGATAACTGACATTTATAGAGTGTTTAAAACTTATAAAGCCCTGTATACCCATTTCCTCATTTCATACTCATGGAGCCCTGCGAAATTCAGGTATTACACAATATTATCATCCATACTTAACAAATGAAGAACCCAAAAATCAGAAATCCAATGGCTTGTCTATGATAATATTACTATAATCAGAGATAGGATTCCAACCCAGGTATCACTTGGACCTAAATAGAATTCTCTTTCTACCATACTACATTATTGTGGTAAAGGTGAAGTGATTATTTCCTTTCTTTTTTTTTTAAATAATAGCTTTTTGGGGGGACTAGCAGAGGTATTGATACATAGTAATAAAGAGATTTTGAATTGTGATGTTCACCTAGATTGGTTATAGCAGCTAAGTGGTGCCACGGTGCACAAAGCCCTGGAGTTAGTTCAAATCAGCACTCACACATTTACTACTATATTACTCTAACTAGTCACTTAAACTCTGTCTGCTATGGTGATAATAACAGCACCTATTTTACAGGGTAGTCATGAGAATCAAATGATATTCGTAAAGTTCTCAGCATAGTGCCTAATAAATAATAGTTTCTTAATAAATATTTATTTCCTTCTCCTTCTCTCCCTAGCTCAAGAACAGCTGAAGGAAAAGAGAATTCTGTTAGGACTCTGGGAGAGAGTCTAACACTGATATCAGTCTCTAATGCAGCAAATTGGTGCTAATGTCTACTTGCATAAATGAAACAAAAGTCTCAGCAATAATGTAAACTTTCTGTTTTTTTCCAAGTCCCTAGCACAATACCAGCACGGTAGAATAGGACCTAATTATTGATTCTTGATTGGGCATTTTTCTGGAATGCTGTGCCACAACCTTCAGTTTTTATCAGTTCCATGGAGAAATGGAAAGAAAGTAAAGACATTCTAAAATTATCCTAGGGACTTCACATTATAACACTTTGCCAGGCTTGTTCCTCAGTGCTCAGCTGATCCTGCTTGGGTCAGGAAGAGACCTCTGAATTCGAACCTACAATAATCATCTCAAAAACTTGACTGAAGTTTTTATGACCATGCAATAATTATTGTAAAAGCTTTCCAGCTAGCAATGAGAAGTTTTAATGATGTTATTTTTAGTATAATTACCAAAAAGAAAGAACAAAATGGAGCATTTTGTGTAAAATAACTTGAAAATGAAGAAAAAAGATGCTGCTTATGAGGATATTGTCCTTAAATTTCATAATCCTTCTTAAGTAGTTAATGTTTTACACATGAATGATACCCTTATGAGAGGTATTCAGGTACCATTTTTTCAAAATACTATAGCTTTAGATAAATGCAGAAATTGAAGAAATAGAGCAATTAAGACATTTAGTCATTCAAGAATAATAAGGAAATGAAATTGCTAGAAATGAGAACTCTGTTCATGAAATTAAACTTTTTATTCAGTTCAATGCCTTTTCAAAATGTTTCATTAATTTTTTGAAGTTGCTATTATAAGTTCTGGGCTATAGACTGCTTTTGCTTCACTTATTCCATACCCTACTCCAATTTGTAAAACCAAGAAAAACAAATGTTGTACCTCTAAGGATATGCATGATAACATATGGAATTGGAAAGACTGGGACAAAGGATTGATGAAATGAAGCAATGGGGTAAAGAAAATACCAATAGTGAGAAATAGAGGAAGCAAAGAGATAGTCAATTCAATTAGTATTTATTTATTGAGCACCAACTATGAATTATATTAGATGCTAAGGATGCAAAGAAAAAAAAGTTAGATGATAAAAGAAAGTTATTGAGAAATGTTTCTTTGTCCTCTTTTTCTCAGCATTGAATATTACTGAATCTAGCTTATCTAGATAGTGTTGACTAAAACTGAGGGTCAGCATACTATGGAGTTATAAAGATCAGCAGGAAGTTGGAGAAACAGAGGGGAGAAGAGGGAGGAATACTCTCACACCCAACAATGTGCAGCAGGGAACAGTGAGTAGCAGAGTAAGAACAAAAATAGCAAATGACACCAAGGGAAATGAGAACTACATGGTACATGGATATAAATAGTCTATAGAATATTATCAGTGGTAACCTGAATATAAGAAGTTGCATAAAACACATTAAAAACATGTGTGTATAGCTGAACCTGCCATATAATGTGAAAAATGGCAAACTAACGTACTGATATCTTAAAATAAGGAGCACAAAGATTCAAAGAAAGAGAACATGTTGAATTGAGACTCTATGGAAAAAAATTAAGGAAAGACATAGCTAAGAATATCACAGGATAAGAAGATAGGGATTAGCTACAAGCTAACCCAATAAAGGAGAAAGAACTATATTAATGGTATTTTTAAATGTATTAAAATATCAGAGTAATTCAAGGTGAATAAAAATTTGATCTGCTATCTTTTCTGAACAAGAAACATTTCCTGAAAGAAGGTAAAGGTATCAGGAGAACTAGAATATGGCATACAAGATTCTTTTTTTAAACACTGCTTTTCCTCAAGAATGATAGTCAAAGTAACCAGTGATTTTTTGGTCCATCTCTATGGTTCCTTAGATGCTTACCTAACCTCACCAAATCATACTTATATGTTTTGTTGATTAAATTTTGACACAATTTAAAATCTTATTTTATTAATCTTTTGTCTTAATATTACTTTTACTTTCATATGTATATATAATATGTGCTATTTTTGTCACATATGCATAACATCTCCCCAAACTAAACAAACTACCCTTTGTAACAAAGATTTTACAAAGAAACAAAAAAATTCAACAAAACCAGCCAATGTATTTATTGTGTCTGGCAATATATGCCGCTATTCCACATCCATAAACACCTACCTTTGCAAAGAACAGAGAAAGATACATTTTCTAAATGCTATAATAAGAAATATCCTGATCCTTATAATTGCAATGTTTAAAAGGAAACAATCTCTGAGTAAATAAAAACGAATGTGAGTCCTGGTGAACAGATAATATAGGATATCTTCAGAACTAACTGATGGAATTATTCTCAGAGAGGTAAGGGTCTATTAGGATAGAATGTTTTACACATTTTTAGAAGTAATCATTAAATTTTTGCTGAATTGTCTTCTTTTGCTACAAAGGAGGACTCAATCTGGTGTGTGTGTGTGTGTGTGTGTGTGTGTGTGTGTGTGTGTGTTATAGAAGGTATAAAGTGTTCTTCTCCACAAATTATTGTTATAAGGACAAAAGAGAATAACAATATACTTTTTTTTTAATTTACACAAGATACAGATAATCATTTTTGTTGTTTTCAGTTTGATTTTGACAGTTATGCACATTGTTTTCCTGGTTCTGCTTAATTAGCATTAGTTCATAAAACCTTTCTCATATTTTAGAAAGTTTTTGAGACCAACAGTCTAACCACTGTGTTATGATCCCTTCATATTTGGGTTTTTAAAAATTCTTTTGTCCACATTTCTGTCTACAATCTATCTATTTGTCTCTCTGTCTCTCTCTCTCTCTTCCCACCCTCGGATGTCCCCCAAATTGCAGTGCATTTTAGCTCTTGACGCTTAAAACTATACTAAAACTTTTGAAATATCAAGTATATATTTAAATTCTGGATCTCCCTAATTTTCCCAGGTAAGAAGTTGAAGATTCCATTTTGATTAGCTGAGAAGCTTTAACCTGCTTAATTTCCAACCTGAACTAGTTCATTATTCTTTAGCCATGATTTTATTTGGGACTTAAAGGAAGTTAGGGAGGATAGCAGTCAGAGGGGAGGAGAGTCTGTGCTCCATACACAGGGGATAGTCAGAGAAAATAACTTGAGCTGTGAGATGAAGTATCTTGTTTGTCCCAGCTAGGAAACTGGTATAATAAGATTGGAAAAAGAGGAGGTAGCTAGGTTATGAAGGAGTTTGAATGCCAAGCAGCATTTTGCATTTGCTCTTGGAGGTAATTGGAAGCCACTGGAGTTTATTAGATAAGGAGTTAACATAATTGGACCTGTGCTTTAGAAAAATCACTTTAACAACTCTGAATTACCACTTCACACCTCTCAGATTAGCTAAAATGACAGGTAAAGATAATGATGAATATTGGAGGGGATGTGGAAAAACTGGGACTGATAAATTGTTGATGGAGTTGTGAAATGATCCAACCATTCTGGAGAACAATTTAGAAGTGCCCAAAGGATTATCAAACTGTGCATACCCTTTGATCCACATAGTGTTTCTACTAGGTCTGTAACCCAAAAAAGATCATAAAAAAGGGAAAAGGACTCACATATGCAAAACTGTTTATAGCAAGCCTTTTTGTAGTAGCAAGCAATTGGGAACTGAGTGGATGCCCATAGATTGGGGAAATGGTTGAATAAATTATGGTATATGAATATAATGGAATATTATTGTTCTATAAGAAATGATGAGCAGACTGATTTCAGAAAAGTCTTGAAAGACTTACATGAATTGATACTGAGTGAAGTGATTAGGACCAAGAGAACATTGTACACAGTAGCAACAAGATTTCATGATGATCAACTGGGATGGACTTGGTTCTTTTCAACAATAAAGTGATTTAAGGCAATTCCAATAGACTTGGGATGGAAAGTGCCACTCACATCCATAGAGAGAATTATGGACACTGAATGTGGATCAAACAATAGTATTTTCATCTTTTTGTTGTTGCTGGTCTTTGTTTGCTTGTTTTTTTTTTCTTTCTTGCGACTTCATTTTTCTGTCTTTGAATGATAAAAATGGAAATGTGCTTAGAAGAATTGTACATGTTTAACTTATATTGGATTGCTTACTTCTTGGAGAGGGGATAGGGAGTATAGAGGGAGAAAAATTTGCATGCATTTGGAAAATAAAATACTATTTTAAATCATTTTAGTGACTGAATGGGGGATGAATTGGAGGGGGGAGGGACTTGAGGTAGGCAGATCCATCAGCAGGGTATTGCTGTAATGAAGTGGTGAAGGCCTGCACTAGAATCATTGAAGTGTTAGAAGAAAAATAAAAGGTATTTCATTCACGATATATTGCAAAGGTACAAGTATTACTAAGAGATAGTATATTAGAAGGAAGGATGAGAGATAGTGAGGAATCCAGGATGACTCCTTGGTTGGTAGCCTGGGGGATTGGCAGGATGGTGTTGTCCACTATAGTAACAGGGAAAGTAGAAGAGAAAGGCTAGGGAAGGTTTGGGAGGAAAGATAGTGAATTCTATTTTGGATATATTGAGTTTAAAATGTCTTCAAGGCATCTGGTTTGAGATACTGGAATTGGTTGGAGGTACAAAATTGTAGGTCAGCAAAGAGTTCGCGGCAGGATAAGTAGATTTGAGAATCCTCACATTGAGATGGTAAATCCATGAGAGCTGCTGAGATCATCAAAAGTAGTATAGAAGGAAAAGAGAAGGTGGCCCAGGATAGAACCCAGAGATACATACGTGGTTAGAGGATATGACCTGGAGGAAAATCAGCAAAGCAAACAGGGAAGGAGTGTGGGGAAGAAGTAGTCAGATAGGTAGAGAGTAGTGTCTACAAAACCTATAGAGAAGAAAATATCAAGGAGAGAGTGATCAACAGAATCAAAAACTACAGAGGTATATACTATGAGTAATGAGGAAATGGTAAACTATTCCAGTATTGTTGACAAGAAAAGCCCATATGGAGTCACAAAGAGGCAAACACGACTGAACAACAGTTTGTATGTGTGTGAAATCTCCAAGTATTTGTATTTTTTACTTTTTTAATTAATGTTTTGTAATTACATTTATATAATATTTGAATATGTCTTGGTAGATTAATGTTTGTCTTTTAAAATCCGATTGAAATGCTACCTCATCCATGAACATGACATAGTTGTTTTATCAAATAATATTATTTTCCTCAAACTTCACACAATGTATTTGTTTGGTACTTTTCACATTATTTTGTATGACAGTTGTATGTGACTTATGCCTCTCTGGATTTAAGTTCTATTTAAAAAATTCTATTTTACCTAAACTTCATATCATTACTTTTCATCTCTCCCACCTCTACCCCCCAGTTCTTAGCATGAGGCTCCATATGCACTCGCTACAAAATAAGCTTTTGACTTTGCTGTTGAATTTATATTTATATTTAAATAATATTGCCATATGAAGGAATACAAATATAAAAGAAGACAAATATAAGAAGAAGTTAATTGGTGAGAATATGTAGAATAGATTGGAAGAAAAAATGATATTTCCCTAGATCTTCCTGGGGATAGAAATAAGAGACAGGACCAGTCAGAGACTGTGACCAAGTCCTATCCAAAAGATGGTAGAGAACAAGAATGATGGGTAGTGCTGTTGTAGTTTTTTTTTATTATTATTATTATAACTTTTTATTGACAACAAGCATTCAAGAATGGAATTTGGGAGAAAAAGAAGAAACATTCAGATGATAAGGGGAGAAAAAAGAGTTCTTAAAAAAAAAAAAAGGAATGAGATGGACATTATGAAATTGCCTCTGGCTTCCGGCAAGGAGGAGCTAGTCAGAGTGACAAGACACCCGATGAGTTCCACAGTCTGGGCGCCGATTCCCAAGTGTGAGAAGAGGAGGGCGGCTGCTCTCTTGGTCACAGGCGTGCCTGTTGGATCTCCTGAGCCCCAGGGCTCTTCTCACTCCTCCCCATCCCTCTCTGGCCCTCCCCAGCCTTGACATCCTGGACAAGAACAGATTACTGGGGCTTCTCTTCCTCGGCCCCCCCTTTCCTGGATCTCCAAGCAGAAAGATCCAGAGAGGCACTGGCCAAGGACAAGCTCTCTCCTTCAGATTGTACACAGGAAGAAAAGTCAGAGCTGAATCTTTAGCAAACTTTTTTTAAAAAAACTTTTTAAACTTTTCTCTTCCCTCCCTTTACCCCCTCCCCTAAATGGCAGGCAGTCTCATACATGTTAAACATGTTAAAGTATATCTTAGATACAATATATGTGTGTAGAACAGTACAGTTCTCTTGTTGCACAAGAAAAATCAGATTCAGAAAGTAAAAATAACCTGGGAAGAAAAACAAAAATGCAAGTAGTCCACATTCATTTCCCAGTGTTCCTTCTCTACATGTAGCTGATTCTGTCCATCGTAGATCAATTGGAACCAAATTGGATCTTCTCTTTGTCAAAGATATCCATTTCCATCAGACTATATCTTCATACATTGTTGTTGAAGTGTATAATGATCTCCTGGTTCTGCTCATTTCACTCAGCATCAGTTCATGTAAATCTCTCCAAATCTCTCTGTATTCATCCTGCTGGTCATTTCTTACAGAACAATAATATCCCATAACATTCATATACCATAATTTACCCAACCATTCTCCAATTGATGGGCATCCATTCATTTTCCAGCTTCTAGCCACTACAAATAGAGCCCCCACAAACATTTTGGCACATATAGGTCCTTTTCCCTTCTTCAGTATCTCTTTGGGATAGAAGCCCAGTAGTAACACTGCTGGATCAAAGGGTATGCACAGTTTGATAACTTTTTGAGCATAATTCTAAACTGTTCTCCAGAATGGTTGGATCCATTCACAACTCCACCAACAATGGAACAATGTCCCAGTTTTCCTGCCTCCCCTCCAATATTCATCATTATTTTTTTCCTGTCATCTTAGCCAATCTGATAGGTGTGTAGTGATATCTCACAGTTGTCTTAATTTGCATTTCTCTGATCAATAGAGATTTGGAACACCCTTTCTTATGAGTGGAAATAGTTTCAATTTCATCATCTGAAAATTGTCTGTTCATATCCTTTGACCATTTATCAGTTGGAGAATGGCTTGATTTCTTATAAATTAGAGTCAATTCTCTATATACTTTGGAAATGAGGCCTTTATCAGAACCTTTAACTGTGAAAATGTTTTCCCAGTTTATTGCTTCCCTTCTAATCCTGTTTGCATTACTTTTGTTTGTACAAAAGCTTTTTAATTTGATATAATCAAAATTTTCTATTTTGTGATCAATAATGATTTCTAGTTTTACTTTGGTCACAAATTCCTTCTTTCTCTACACATCTGAGAGGGAAACTATCCTACGTTCCTCTAATTTATTTATAATCTCATTCTTTATGGCTAAATTATAAACCCATTTTGATCTTATCTTTGTGTACAGTGTTAATTGTGGGTCCATGTCTAGTTTCTGCCAGACTAATTTCCAGTTTTCCCAGCAGTTTTTGTCAAATAGTGAATTCTTATCCCAAAAGTTAGGATCTCTGAGTTTGTCAAACACTAGATTGCTATAGTTATTGACTATTTTGTCTTGTGAGCCTAACCTATTCTATGATTGACTAGTCTATTTCTTAGCCAATACTAAATGTTTTGGTGACTGCTGCTTTATAATATAGTTTTAGATCAGGTACAGCTAGGCCACCTTCATTTGATTTTATTTTCATTAGTTCCCTTGAAATTCTTGACCTATTATTCTTCTATATGAAT
This sequence comes from Antechinus flavipes, assembly GCF_016432865.1. Lineage (NCBI taxonomy): Eukaryota > Metazoa > Chordata > Mammalia > Dasyuromorphia > Dasyuridae > Antechinus > Antechinus flavipes. Next base: position 121,987,685 of record NC_067402.1, read on the forward strand.
TTTGTTGTTATTTTCCTAGATCATTAAAATAGTTTCTTGAGACTCTGATTGGTATAGCACTAAATAAATAGATTAGTTTAGGGAGTATTGTCATTTTTCTTATATTTGCTCAGCCTATCCAGGAGCACTTACTATTTTTCCAATTGTTTAAGTCTAACTTTATTTGTGTGGAAAGTGTTTTGTATTTTTGCTCATATAATTCCTGACTTTCCTTTGGCAGATAGATTCCCAAATATTCTATGCTATCGACAGTTATTTTAAATGGAATTTCTCTTTGTATCTCTTGTTGTTGAATTTTGTTGGTGATATATAAAAATGCTGAGGATTTATGTGGATTTATTTTGTATCCTGCAGCTTTGCTAAAGTTGTGGATTATTTCTAATAGCTTTTTAGTAGAATTTCTGGGGTTCTCTAAGTATACCATCATATCATCTGCAAAGAGTGATAATTTGGTTTCCTCATTACCTACTCTAATTCCTTTAATCTCTTTCTCAACTCTTATTGCTGAAGCTAGCATTTCTAATACAATATTGAATAATAATGGTGATAGTGGACAACCTTGTTTCACTCTTTATCTTTTTGGGAGTAGTTCCAGTTTGTCTCCATTATATATGATGCTTACTGACAGTTTTAAATAGATGCTCCTGACTATTTTAATGAAAAGTCCATTTATTCCTATCCTCTCAAGTGTTTTTATTAGGAATGGATGTTGGATTTTATCAAATGCTTTTTCGGCATCTATTGAGATGATCATATGATTTTTGTTAATTTTGTTATTGATATAGTCAATTATGCTAATAGTTTTCCTAATATTGAACCAGCTCTGCATTCCTGGTAAAAATTCTACTTGGTCACAGTGTATTATCCTGAGGATGATTTTCTGTAATCTTTTTTGCTTATATTTTATTTAAGATTTTTGCAATAATGTTCATTAGAGAGATTAGTCTATAATTTTCTTTCTCTGTTTTCAATCTAACTGGTTTAGATATCATGTCTCTGTCATAAAAGTAATTTGATAGAAATCCTTCAATCCCTATTTTTTCAAATAGTTTATATAGTATTGGAGTTAATTCTTCTTTAAATGTTTGGTAGAATTCTCATGTAAATCCATCTGGTCCTGGGGATTTTTTCTTAGGGAGTTGATTAATAGCTTGTTCTATTTCTTTTTCTAAAATGGGACTGTTTAACCAATTTACTTCTTCCTCTGTTAATCTGGGCAAGCTATATTTTTTAAGGTATACTTCTATTTCATTTAAATTATCAAATTTATTGGCATAAAGTTGGGCAAAGTAAGTCCTAATTATTGCTCTAATTTCCTCTTCATTAATGGCAAGTTCTCCCATTTCATTTTTAAGACTAACAATTTGATTTTCCTCTTTCCTTTTTTAAATCAAATTTACTAAGGATTTATCTATTTTGTTTTTTTTTCCATAAAACCAACTCTTAGTTTTATTTATTCAATAGTTTTTTTTTTACTTTCAATTTTATTAATCTCTCCTTTTATTTTTAGAATTTCAAGTTTAGTGTTTGATTGGAGATTTTTAATTTGTTCCTTTTCTAGCTTTTTTTTTTTTTTTTAACTGCAAGCCCAATTCATAGCCCTTCTATTTCTTTATTTTATACAAGTAGACCTCTAGAGATAGGAAATTTCCCCTTATTACCATTTTGGCTGCATCCCATACATTTTGGAATGACGTCTCATTATTGTTATTTTCTTGGGTGAAGTTATTAATTATGTCTATGATTTGCTGTTTCACACAATTATTCTTTAGTATGAGATTATTTACTTTCCAATTATTTTTTTGGTCTCTTTTCCCCTGGCTTTTTATTGAATGTAATTTTCATTGCATCATGATCTGAAAAGGATGCATTTACTATTTCTGCCTTTCTGCATTTGAATTTGAGGTTTTTATGTCTTAATATATGGTCAATTTTTGTATAGGTTCCATGAACTGCTGAGAAGAACGTGTATTCCTTTTTGTCTCCATTTAGTTTTCTCCAAAGATCTACCATACCTAACTTTTCTCTATTCTATTTACCTCTTTGACTTCTTTCTTATTTATTTTGTGGTTTGATTTATCTAATTCTGAGAGTGCAAGATTGAGATCTCCCTCTATTATAGTTTTGCTGTCTATTTCTTCTTGCAGCTCTCTTAATTTCTCTTTTAAGAATTTAGATGCTTTAGATGCACTTGGTGCATATATGTTTAATATTGATATTGCTTCATTATCTATGCTACCCTTTAGCAAGATATTGTGCCCTTCCTTATGTCTTTTAATTAGATCAATTTTTGCTTTTGCTTGATCTGAGATCAGAATGGCTACCCATGCTTTTTTGACTTTACCTGAAGCATAGCAGATTCTGCTCCAGCCTTTTACCTTTACTCTGTGTGTATTGCCCTGCTTCAAGTGTGTTTCCTGTAAACAACATATTGTAGAATTTTGGCTTTTAATCCAGTCTGTTATCTGCTTCCCCTTTACAGGGGAGTTTACTCCATTCACATTTATAGTTAAAATTACTAATTCTGTATTTCTTACCATTTTGTTGACCCCCTGCTTATGCTTACCTCCCTGCCCAGTATTAAACTTGTGAGCATCACTTGCATCTCACAGTCCTCCCTTTTTAGGATCCCTCCCTCCACTTTAGAGTTCCTCCCCTTTTCTTACCCTTTTCCTCACAATTTCTGTATTCCCTTCCACTTAGCTTACTCCTTCCCTTTTCACTTTTACCCTCCCACTTTTCAATGAGGTAGGAGAAGTTTCTCTGTAATTTGAATATGTCTAATATTTTTCTCTTTAAGCCAATTCTGATGAGAATAGGATATACACTATGTTCACCCTCCTCCCTTCTTTCCCTCAAATATAATAGGTTTTCTTTGCCTCTTTGTGAGATGTAGGACCCCCACTTTATCCTTTTTCTGGTGCAATTTCTTTTCCACCTCTAGTTTTGTTTTTATATTATAACTCTAAAATCAAATTATACATATGTTCTTTATGTATATTCATAACAGAAATATAGTTCCCAAGATTTAGCTTTACCTTTTTATGTTTCTCTTGAATCCTATATTTGGAGATCAAGTTTTTGTTTAATTCTGGGTTTTTTGTCAGAAATAGGTGCAATTTACCTATTTCATTGAATGTCTACCTTCTTCCCTGGGGGAAAAAATATTCATTTTGGCAGGGTAAGGTATTCTTGGCTGCATAGCAAGTTCCTTAGCCTTTTGGAATATCAGATTCCAGGCCTTTTGATCCTTTAATGTGGGCACTGCTAGATCCTGACTAATCCTTATTGTGGTTCCTCTATATTTGAATTGTTTTTTTCTAGCTGCTTGTAGCATTTTTTTCCTTGATCTGGAATTTAGCAACAATATTTTTGGAGTTTTGATTTTGGGGGTCTCTTTCAGTAGGTGATCAATAAATTCTTTCAATATCTATTTTTACCCTTTGTTTCTATAATATCCAGGCAGTTCTCTTTGATGATTTCCTGAAAAATAATGTCTAGGCTCTTTTCTTCATCATAATTTTCAGGAAGTCCAATAATTCTCAGATTATCTCTCCTAGATATATTTTCCAGGTCTGTTGTTTTCCCAAGTAGGTATTTAACATTTTTTCAATTTTTTTTTTTTTTTTTGGTTTTGCTTGACTGATTCTTGGTGTCTCCTAGAGTCGTTCATTTCCATTTGTTCAATTCTGATCTTTAATGAATTATTTTCTTCATTTGCTTTTTTTTTTTTTTTTGTAATTGTCCAATTGAGTTTTTAAGTGAGTTTTGTTCTATGGAATTTTTTTCCATTTCACCAATTTTATTTTTTAGAGAGCTATTTTCTTTCTCCAATTCACTAATTCTGTTTTTCAAGGATTTTATTTCTTTATCCACTCTATCTTCAAATGAGTGGGATGACTTATCCAGACTCTCTTGCCAATCTTTCCTTCCTTTCTCCATTTTTCTTCTTGCTCTCTTGTGAAAGCCTTTTTAATTTTTTCTATGAGAGCCTTGTGTGGTGGGGATCAGATCATATCCCACTTTGGGGATTCATCTAGAGACTATTTGTTTTTAGTCTCCTCAGGGTTTGAAGTGTGCTCTCTATCCATATAGAATATCTTTATTGTTAGAGCGTGTTTTAATTTTTTTACTCATTTTAACAAAAAATAATCAAAGAAAACAAACAAAAAAAGCAAATGTGATCTGCTTTTTGGGCACTATGGTGTTACCAAGCTTCTTCTACAGAAAACAGGAAGTATCAATGAAGCAGCAGTGTAACAGCCTATGGCCACTCTCTGAGACTCTGAGAATGTGCTGAGTCACTCTGAGTGTTGGGTGGGTGGGTGTGGTCAGGTCCTGAGAAACCTCAATGTTTCGGGGTTGAGGTCTTTATCCCCTGTGTTTGTAGCCTCTCTGCTAATGTACTGGCTTGCTGCCAGGGCAAAGTAGCTCACACTGGGTAAAACTCTCCCCGCAAATTTTCCACTGGCTGAGATCACACCCCTCCCTGCTCTAGTCTGCTCAGTGTGAGCTACCTTCCATGCTCTCGCTGCCTACCTGCAATCTGCACTGTTGGAATCTTTACAAACTGCTAACTAATTAGAGTTGATCTGCTCTTACAAGAAGATGTTTTGGACCAGAACCTGAAACAAGGTACTAAGTAGAACTAATTAGTACAATGCTTGTGTTTACACCTTTACTCATTGGAGTTCACAAGTATGCCAGCTTCACAAAGTAAACTTCGTAACTTTGTGAATTCACACCTCCCTTAAAGCTCTTAGGGCCAGAGAGCACTATGGGAGAAAACCATAATCCCATCATTGTACTAATTAGTTCTACTTAGTACCTTGTTTCAGGTTCTGGCCCAAAACATCTTCTTGTAAGATCAGATCAACTCTAATTAGTTAGCAGTTTGTAAAGATTCCAACACTGCACCTGGTCTATCTGTCCCCACCCTAGAACAAAAAGAGACCTTTTCTGGTGAATTTCAAGAATATCTTCTGTTCGTAATGTACTCGTGGGTTTTTTCAGTCAAGCACTAAATCTGAGGCCATATCATGAAAAAGTAGTCTGGGGGCAAGGAAGAGCTTAGATAGGTGCATATTTCTTCTCTGCCATCTTGGCCAGAAGTGCCTGTTCTAATTTCTTTAAAAACCAGGGTACTCTCTATGAAAAAAATCAGTAAATGCTGAAAAAGTAGGTCTTTATTGAGCATATTTTAGCACATGCAAGGAGGCCAAGGGTCTAAATTAAGACATTCAGACAGAGCAAAGAACCTATCCAATGGAGTTAGGGGGTCATGAAGTCTTAAGTATGATATATTTTAAGACAGAGCAGAAGAAGAAGGGAACATAAAGCAATTTCAATTTTTATTAATACCAGTCAACCATTTGGGAGCATTTAGGTCAAACAGGTAGAATAGATATAAAACCTGGGCCTCTAAAACATAATTGTAGGAAAATGGAACCTAATCACTGATGAGCAATCTAAACTACATTTTAATAACCAATCATCAAAGACTTATCCTTCCAATGAAGAGACTTCCAACTAGGGAGAAGGAATCATGTAGATAGTAAAATGTGACCCATATTCTCACTCTTCATTTGACTTCATTTTGATATCTCTTGGGGATAGATCAATAGCCCAACATCGTGATAACTATATTATAGACCCTTTCTAATAATATTAATAAAAGAAATAAAATAAAGTATAAAGACATTAAAATTTCCTTGCAATAAATTTTAATGAGCAGTTGGCAGCACACTATTTTCTTTTACATGGAAAAGCTAAGAATTATTTTTGTCTGAAAGCTTGTAGAAAATTATTCAAGAACAAGAATTGACCTTTTCAAACAAATTACTCCAATGCATGTAAAAATTATAGGAGAATGAATGAGTCAAAATTTATTCATGAACAGAGAACCAAAGGAAAGTATTCAGCACCAGTACTTGTCCAAAATGGTCTCAAACCTTCTGGGATTACAAGCTAAATTAGAATTCAGTTTGAATCTCCTTGAGAAATTTTAAACATCAGATACTGGTGAAGATGATAGCTCCTTCTTGGACTGACTGTCAGGAAACTGCTCTTAAGCTTTCTTTCTTCCTCATATCCCTCCATAATGTAGACACAGTACTTAAGGCGTGCTGAAAGAGGAGGAATGACATGCTAGCTTTATTTTTTTAAAAGCCTTTTATTTTCACTCAATTTCTGAGGGCATGAAAAATTTTCCAGAGTACCCTTCATAGCTCTGCCCACATTCTGTCTTTTAAATCAGTCAATGAATCCTTAAACATTTATTAAATTCCTACTATTTGTAGTGCTTCTTTGAGAAATTCATAAGGACTGGAGATCCAAAAACTGGACAGAGAATCAGTATATCACTTGGAGAGTTTTAGGATTCTGCTTAATTTGGAGGAAAAAGTGATTGAGCTCAGAAATATGCTGATAAATGTTTGACAACCATCCCTCTAGGGAAAAGCACATGTACACTTGCTACATCTTTAAGTTAACTGCAATATTAACATTTTCTCTATCACTTTTTAAAAATCTAGACAATTAGCAAAACAAATCAAGCTCTGATTTGTAGCATTTGCCAATGTCCCAATTTGTAAAGATTTTTTTAAATTGTTTCCTGAGAGCTTTACAAACTAGTTTTGTTTAGCCTTCCTCTGACAAACATGAAAGAGAGACTTTAAAGTTGAAGATGAACAAATTATCATTGACCTCTAGGAGAAGTAAAATATATGTGCCACACAGTATGCTAAAATCTAGGAATATAAATGTAAAAGAACCAGTCTCTACTCTCAAAGAGATTACTTTCCATGGAAGGAGACAATGTATAGATGTGTAAGTATATGTAACATATAAATAAATACAAAGTAGTTTTTTTGGGAAGTATAATAAAAATCATGAGGAGAAGGATCAAGAAAGACCTTTTTGAACTGAATTTTGAAACTTCCTATAGACTCAGGGAGCTGTAGCTGAGGAGGGGAAACATTCTAGGCAGAGTGCAGAGTAAATGGGAAAGTACAGAGATAAAATGTGTAAGAAACAGCTTATCTACTAACTTAAAGTCTTTTCCCTTTTACCCTTTCATCCTCATCTTCCAGAAGAGAAGATAACCAAGTATGTGGCAATGGAGGAAAGGAGAATCCTTCCAATTCCCCCCCCCCTTTTTTTTTAAACCAATCTTTTTTCTTCTTAAAAAATTTACCAAAAATTGTTAGTATGTGGTCCTAATTATGGATATAATTTCCAGCACACACTAACAGGGCTTTGGATTGTCTATCTGGTGATACCCAGAAATAAATTACTATTATATTTAAGTTTCTCTAGCTTTTTATTTCCAAATGTTCAGAAAGTGAAGAAGATAAACTATTAGTACTACATATTGTAATACCCTGAATTATTAAAATTATATACTGAAATTATAATGGTCACTCCCCTTCCTCACCATTAGGACTGGGAGAATTGAAACCTTGAAACTCTGGCCACTCTTATATTCTATTGTATCATAAAACTCTATGTGGCTTTTCTCAAGTCCTTGCTATGATAATTTCCCCTCCTTTTGAATATTTCCCCTCGCCTTGCTGTCTCCTGCCATCAGTCTTCTTATCTTGACCCTTCTCCTGTCAGGACTAAGTTATGATCCTTTCCTAGAACTATAGCTTGTCCACCATCCAGTGTCCCTTGCTTCCCTTACTCTTATCCTGTCAGGACTAAATTATGGCTTGTCCTCTCACCCAGAATCCTCTACCCCCTTATCTGCCTTTGTTTCCCCTAGCTACATAAGTCTCCTGATTTAGTTGCTCGCAGCTGAATGCTTTGGACAACAGTCCCATACAGTCGACTGGCCTAAGTTAGTCTAAAACTCTCCACAATTAAAAGATTAAAAACCAATCTCTGTCTTGCCTCAGTTTCTCCAGTATTACAGTATGTCTCCCACTGCATAGTGGGAAGCAGATAGAACATGAGATATCTCAAATAATGGCAATAATTTAGTAGCAACTTCTGCTGTTGTTAGCCCATTTCTCCTTAATCAATTCTAACTCATATCATAACCATTTTTCTTACTACAGAATAACTGGGAAGTATTTTGGGAATAGCATAGCAATTGTAGGGGAGCTTGGTGGCACAGGGGAGAGAGTACCAGGCTTGAGGCCAAGAAGATATTTTCCTGAGTTGAAATCTGGCCTCAGACACTTACTAGTTGGGTGATCCTAGACAAGTCACTTAGCTGTGCTTGCCTCAATTTCTTATCTATAAAATGAGATAGAGGAGTAAATAACAAACCACTCTAATATCTTTGACAAGCAAACCCCAAATGGGGTCACACAGAGATGGAAATGACTGAACAAACTGAACAACAATTATAACAGTAGCAATTGTAAAAGTGGTGTGTGTGTGTGTGTGTGTGTGTGTGTGTGTGAAAGAGAGAGAAAGAAAGACACACACAGAGCCAGAGATGGACAAAGAAGAGAAGGAAGAAGAAGAAAAAAAAGGAGGAGGAGAAAGGAGAAGAGGAAGAGGAGGAGGAGGAAGGGAAAGAGAAAGAAGAAGAAAAGGAGAAGGAGGAGGAAGAGGAAAAGGAGGAAGAGGAAGAGGAGGGGACTTCCGGCCAAGATGGTGGAGAGGAGGCACACAGCTGTGTAAGCTCCGCGTTTTTCTCTCAAAATCCATTTCATTACAAGCTCTGAATTAATGCTTGACTGAAAAAAAACCCCACAAATAGTTACCAAGAGAAGACATCCTTGAGATTCGCCAAGAAAAGTCTGTTTTTGCTCAAGGGCGGGGACGGTTTTAGATCGGGCGCAGGCTGCGGGCAGCGGCAGTGAGAGCACAGGAGGAGACTGGAGGGGGGTGGGATGTGATCGCAGCCGTCTCTGCAGAGAGAGCTTTGCTAGAGGATTGGATACTTTGCCCTGGCAGCAAGTCAGCAGCCCAGCAGAAAAGCTAAAAACACCGGGGGTGAAGAATACAACCCCAAACAGCTGGAGTCTCTCGGGACCTGGCCGCCCCCCCCCCTCCCCAGTGACTCAGCACGCTCTGGGACCTCAGAGTGCAGGCGCAGCACAGTAGGGCTAGTGCCTCACTGCTGCCCCCGCAGTCTGTATAGGAAGCTCAGTAACACCACCCAGCCCCTCCCCACAAAAAGCAGACTCCATTTAGGGGTTTTTTCTCTTTTTTTCTTTGCTAGTTTGTCTTTGATTCTTCTTTGACAAAATGAGCAAAAAATTGAAGAAGACTTTAACCCTTGACAGCTTCTATACAGATAGAGAGCAGACTCTAAACCCTGAGGAGACTAATAACAGACAGTCTCCAGGTGAATCCCCAAAGGAGGAGATCATCTGTTCCTCAGCACAGATGAATCTAATGGAGGAAATTAAAAAGGCTCTCACAAGGGAGCTAGAAGAAAAATGGGAAAAGGAGAGGGAGGCTTGGGAAAAGGAGAGGGAGGCTTGGCAAGAGAGTCTGGAGAAGTCATCCCACGCATTTAAAGAGAGACTGGATAAAGAAATAAAATCCTTGAAAAATAGGATTAGTGAACTGGAAATAGAAAATAGCTCTCTAAAAAACAAAATTGGCGAAATGGAAAAAAATTCCATAGAACAAAAGAACTCAATTGGACAATTAGAAAAAGATTTTTAAAAAGTGAGTGAAGAAAATACTTCATTGGAAGAGGAAGAGGAGGAGGAAGAGAAGGAGGAGGAGAAAGAGGAGAAGAAGGAGGAGGAAGAAGAAGAAAAAGAAGAAAAAAGAAGAAGAAGAAGGAAGAGGAGGAGGAGGAGAAAGAGGGAGGGAGGGAGAGAGGAATAAAAGGAAAGAGGAAGGGAAAGAGAAGAGGGAGTAGAAACAATAGGGGCAGGGTGAGAGACAGAAGGACAGAGAAAAGCATTTTGTCTTAGTACAGCTTTTTGTCTCATGGATCCCTTGGAAGTCTAATAAACCTATGGAACCTTTCTTCAAAAAATGTTTTAAATGTATAAAATAAAATACATAAGTTTATAAAAGAAATAAATTATCCTAGAATTGTTATTGAAATTATTTTTTAAAATCACAGATCCCAGTTTAAGAACCCCCGTATTAGAAAATCTAGTCCTATAGCAACATTAAATATGCTTTTTTTAAAGAAAAAAAAACAGTCTCAATATAGTATATCTGGCAGAAAATGTTTCAACAATTCCATTATTGCTACTATCTTTCTTTCTTTCTTTCTTTCTTTTTTTTTTAAATAACTTTTTATTGATAGAATCCATGCCAGGGTAATTTTTTACAGCATTATCCCTTGTATTCACTTCTGTTCTGATTTTTCCCCTCCCTCCCTCCACCTCCTCCCCCAGATGGCAAGCAGTCCTTTACATGTTGAATAGGTTACAGTATATCCTAGATACAATATATGTGTGCAGAACCGAACTGTTTTCTTGTTGCACAGGGAGAATTGAATTCAGAAGGTATAAATAACCCGGGAAGAAAACAAAAGTGCAAGCAGTTTATATTCATTTCCCAGTGTTCTTTCTTTGGGTGTAGCTGCTTCTGTCCATCTTTGATCAATTAAAGCTCTCTTTATCGAAGAGATCCACTTCCATCAGAATACATCCTCAAACAGTATCGTTGTTGAGATATATAATGATCTGGTTCTGCTCCTTTCACTTAGCACCAGTTCATGTAAGTCTCGCCAGTCCTCTCTGTATTCATCCTGCTGGTCATTCCTTACAGAACAATAATATTCCATAACATTCATATACTACAATTTACTCAACCATTCTCCAATTGATGGGCATTCTTTCATTTTCCAGCTTCTAGCCACTACAAACAGGGCTTCACAAACATTTTGGCACATACAGGTTCCTTTCCTTTCTTTAGTGTCTCTTTGGGGTATAAGCCCAGTAGAAACACTGCTGGGTCAAAGGGTATGCACAGTTTGATAACTTTTTGAGCATAGTTCCAAATTGCTCTCCAGAATGGCTGGATGTGTTCACAACTCCACCAACAATGTATCAGTGTCCCTGTTTTCCCACATCCCCTCCAACATTCCACATTATCTTTCCCTGTCATTCTAGCCAATCTGACAGGTGTGTAGTGGTATCTCAGAGTTGTCTTAATTTGCATTTCCCTGATTAATAATGATTTGGAGGCTACTATCTTTCTAGGAAAAAATTAATCATGCTAAGAGAATCTTACTGGCTTCCCTTTGAGAACTTTCACATTGGAGTCAAAACTAAGCTGGAACTCTTAGCAATACCTTATAAAAGCAACGTGCCAAGTCTATTGTTCCCCACACACACTATAAAATCCACATACAATTACAATGCATTAGGAAAATGTATATGTTGAAGAAATAGCCTCAGTTGTAATTTCATCAACTATTCAGTAGTAACAATACAAAACTGTTGAGAAAATAATAATCAAACAGGCGATCTTACTTGTTCTCACAACAGCAATTTGATAAATACACAGAGCTAAAAGCATGAATTGATACTCTGAACACTTGAGTCCTGTCAAATCTTGCAAGTCAGTAATTCTTTATAAAAATGGTTCTACTGAAGTAGATTTTAAATAATTATTTAATTTTTTATTTTTACTCAGAGAATCTGTGGCTGATAATAAGGGGAAACAGACTCCCATTTCCTAGACCACACGAGCAATTGCTCTACCTAGCTCCAAATTATCCATAAAGACTAAGTTCTTGGGGCAATTAGGTGGCAGTGGATAGAGCATCTGCCCTGAAATTAGGAAGATCTGAATTCAAATCTGGCACCAGACACTTAACACTTCCTAACTTCCTAGCTATGTGGCCCTGGGCAAGTCACTTAACCCCAATTGCCTCAGTTAAAAAAAAAAAGACTAAATTCTTCACTACTACTATAGAATTAAGACATGAAGAAAGAGTTTCAGAGAGACCTAGGATGACATAGATGAACTGAAGGAGAAGGATATGAGTAGAAGCAGGAAAAAATCTATAAGATAACAATATTGTAAAAATAACACTGAAACACACAGAAAGGCTAATTCATGCAATAACCAAATACAATTTAAGAGGACTGATGAAATATACTACTAACTTCCTTATAGAGAGGTAATGGACTCAGAGTGTTTGGACATCACCAATGTGGGAATTTGTTTTTACTTGAATTTACTTTTTATTGGGCGATATATTTTTGTAACAGTTTTTTCCTTTCTTTTCCTGTAGAAGAGGCAGGGGAGGAATGAAGAGGTGGGAAAGAGAATGTGAAACTGTGTGAAAATAAAATAAAACTGAATTTCCAAAAAGGACTCATTCCTTCACATTAATGCCTTAAGGAAAAAGGAGTGTTCTTCAGGACATAGCCCAGCAACAATTGTTGAGACAAGGATTCATCCATAAGTAGCTCTGCATTTAGGTGTAAAATTAGTAGAACTAATGTTGGATAGAAGCTCAATCCAAGTTCACTATCCCCAGAAATGGAGGATATGTTTCTGAGATGTTTTGGGGAAAATGTTTGCTTTTTTGGTTTTTGCTATATCTTAGATGCAAATTTTCTTTTGTAAAACTGGTGGATGGGAGGTGATACTCAGTTCTTTTAAGGCATTGAGTATACATTGGGATGGACATGGAGCTTGTCCATCAGTATACCTTTATACTTAGGACAGACAATATAAATGTACAAATTGAGCCCAGTTAAATAGGAAGAGAAGAGAAAGTTGAATTTCCTTTGGGAAATTACACTTCTCCTTTAATGACCCTAAATTTGTCTTAGAAACAAAGGTCCATTTTTTAAAGATCAATATTATACCAGAGTTATTAGAGGGCTACATGTTGTGAAACTTAATAATTGTTGAATAACTAAAAATAAGTATCATATAGAAGGTAATGGAGAGCAGGCTTCAATGTATAGCTCATAAATGTACAGATATAAAGGATATCATCAGGGAAATGTATGATTGAAAAAGAAAATGGGCTGGTCCTATAGCAAGAGTGAGAAATAATAAGTGGACAGCCTGTCTTTTCCAGTGGTATCCTAGCAACACCATGAGAATCAGGAAAGGTCTCTAGCACATTGGATGAATCCTCTATTTGGTGAATTAATGGGGAGATATAGACAAAAGACAAGACAGAATGGGCAAGTAGTCTTTTCTTAGTCTTCATTCTTCTTAACTTCTCTGCAATATTTGAAACTCTGAATCATCCTTGTGTGGATTTTCATGACTGTCTCTCTTTCTGTATTTCTCTGTTTCCATCTCTCTGTTTCTGTCTCTGCTTCTCTCAGTTTTCCTCCATGTTTGACTTCCCCTCTCTGTCTTTTTTGTTAGATCATCATCTATGTGGTTTCCTCTAAGGGGAACTGTCTCTCTCCCAACCCCCACCCAATCCTCCTCTTTTTTCTCTCTACTTTCCATCTCCTGATGACCTCATGAGTGCCAATGATATTAATTATCATCTCTATACAGATGATTCAAAAATCAAATTTTCTCATTTCTAGTCTCTTCTGACTCCAGTCCCACAAGCACCATATTTCTGCTTAACATTTCCTATTGGCTGTATTCTGCTATTTGTCTTGCTCTTACATTTAATTAAATTCAGTTGTTTGAATTAATCTAATATCTGGTTAGTAGTAATATTTGTAAAGTATTTAACACAGTGCCTGGCATACAATAGATGCTTTAAAATGATTGTTCCTTATTATTATTCTATAAGAAACCATCAGCAGGATGATTTCAGAGAGGCCTGGAGAGACTTACATTAACTGATGCTAAATGAAATGAGCAGAATCATGGTCATTGTACACAGCAACAAGAAGATTATACTATGATCGAGTCTGACGAATGTGGCTCTTTTTTAACAATGAGATGATTCAGGCCAGTTCCAATGATCTTATGATGAAGAGAGCTATCTACATCCAGAGTGAGCACTTCAAAGGAATTGAGGATAGATCACAACATAACATTTTCATTCTTTTTGTTGTTTGCTTGCATTTTATATTCTTTCTCATTTTTTTTCTTTTTGATCTGATTTTTCTTGTACATCAAGATAATTGTATAAATATATTGGATTTAAAGTATATATTTACCATGTTTAACATATATTGGATTACTTGCCATCTAGAGGAGGGGGGGGAGGGAAGGAGAGAAAATTTAGAACACAAAGTTTTGCAAGGGTAAACAGTGAAAAGTTATCCATGCATATGTTTTGAAAATAAAAACCTTTAATAAAAATAAAATAAAACCTTGTTCCTTTTCTTGTTCTCCTTCCTGATTCCATCAGTTGACTTCATTGTCTATTACATACATATAATCTGAGAATGATCACAAGTTTTCTCACTTAGCTTAATAGCACTCCTCATGTTCTTAGTTTCCCTTTCCATATTCATACTCATGTTAAAAGGAAAGATTTACAGAATTTTATCCCTAAGAGTTTCAAATAGAACATTATTTTAATCATACACCCAATATTGGAAAATATTTGCTAATAGTAAGAAAAAAGGAGCAATATGATGTCTTCAATGAAGACAAAATGGCAGTGAGCTTAGCTTCTCCATGGATGGTAAATTATTTAACTTGAAAAGAGAGAGCTACCAGTGAAGAAGACTAAAGTGGAGGGAGACTTGGTGTGCAACTTTTTGTTCACAGACAATTGTACCACATCTGAGGTTGCAAAATGTAGTCCCTAAGGCTGAGATGTAACAGTGTGAATTGATTCTTTATTACTTTTGATAATTTTGCCTCACAATTGACACAAAATACACAGATTCTCTACCAACCAGCTCTGCACCATCCATACACAGAAACATTGGTTACAGCAATTAGAGAAATTTTGAATGCTGTCACTTACCTAAGCAGCATAATTTCCAGGGATGTACATGTAAATGATGACATTGACATGCACACTGCCAGAGCTAGCTTAGTGTTTAGGAGGGTCCCCAAAAAAGGATAGGATAGAAGAAACATTAGGTTGTCTACCAAACTGAAGGTCTACAAAGTAATTTGAAATGTCCTCCTTGTTGTATGTCTGTGAAACCTGGACAGAATAATGGCATCATGCCAGGGAAACTGAATCATTTCCATTTGAATTGTCTTAGGAAAATTCAGAAGAGTACCTGGCAAAATAAGGTACCTGCCATTGAAGTCCTTTTTTGAACTGAAGTGCCAAGCATTCAAACTCTGCTGTAAAGCACACAATTCCAGTTGATGAGGTTTGTATCCCCTTGATTCCCAGTGGTGACAAAGTTAGTGGCAATAAGAGAGTTGTTAAAATCCCCTTTTGGTCGACAGCAGTTTTAAAGTGAAAGAATTCACTTATTTCCAAATTATTAATTGGCAAAATGAAAGTTTACTGTTAGATAGAAACCAGTTTTG
Source organism: Antechinus flavipes (assembly GCF_016432865.1). Taxonomy (NCBI): domain Eukaryota; kingdom Metazoa; phylum Chordata; class Mammalia; order Dasyuromorphia; family Dasyuridae; genus Antechinus; species Antechinus flavipes. The sequence goes on from NC_067402.1 coordinate 122,003,000, forward strand.
CTAAAAGGCTGACTTTATAGTGGCACAGTCCTTTTAGGGAAATAGAATTTTACACTAAGAAGAGAATGCCTTCTCAGTGGTAGAGTGTCCTAGCAAATTGTTTGGCCTTCTGCAAAGAGTGAACTCAGAAACTGCCCTTTTTAAGGAGTCTTGAGGAGCCAAGGTTCCCAGGCTTAGATCTTATCGGTTTCTAGCCCAGATCTCCTATTGCAATGAACAACACTTCAAAGGGGTGTCTTTTGACGAGGATTTCTAATTGAATCAAAGGCTCTAGCATCCCCAAAAGATAACTTATCTGAGGGGGGATATCCCTTCCCCAGGAGGGGCTGAGATTCCAAAAGGAATCACATATCAAAAGGAAATATAGTTTTAATAAAGGGAACACAGCTTCAGTAAAGAGAACAATTTCTCTCCTACTTCACAATGATTTGGCCATTGAGTTCAAGTGCCAAATATTTACCTAAAAGAATATATTATAGAGAACTCAAATAAGGCAATGATTCACACAAAGGTCAGAAGAAGCAATACAAGGACATCTAAAAATTTCTCTGAAGAACTGTTAGACATGGGAGACACTGACACAGGACTGCCCAGCCTGACATGCCTATATCAAAGAAGATGTGTTTTATAAGCAAAGTGGAATTTTAGTAGTTCAAAAACATGTGACATAAGGAAATTCAGACATCTCTACTCTAAATGTTTATATGGTCTATTTGTGCCTGACTTGTGATAGATCTTTCTGAGTCTATACTGGTCTGATCAACCACAGTAAAAACCAATGTGCTCTGACCTAGTGATGTTATTTTGGTTCTTTTTAAGCATAAAGGACACTAACATAACATTATATTTCCTGCCTCCATAATTTCACAGAAGTGCTTCCCCATGTCTGGAAACTTCTTCTTCCTAACTTCCACCTCTGGCATGAGTCTTTCTTGATCTAATTGAGTTATTAGCACTCTCTCCTTTTTGAAATTAATTTGCATATCTGCATATACTCAATATAATGAACTATGTGCATATTGTATCATGCTAAGCAAACATAAGTAACTTAAAATTAAGAACTGATTTATTTTTGTCTTTGTATCCTAGGGAACTAAGCATAGAGACATATATAGCAAATATTTAATAAATGTTTGTTGAATTCAGTCAAGTAATTTGTTCCTTCTGACATATGTTTCATTTCTGAGTCACCAAGCTGAAGACTCTATAATCCATATATGCTACTTCTCCCTAGTATCCTTCTCCTAAGAGACAACAATGTCAAACTTCATATGCTACTTTTCTTCAACTCTCTATGCCATTTCCTAACCTTGTTTTAATGAGGAATTATTATAATCATTACAAATCCTCTGGTTCATCTTATCTTAGGCTAGCTTTTGAGTCTAAATTTATAGTTCTTTCTCTTTTTTAAAGCTTCTAAGATTTAAAAAAATGAATAGGAGAGAGGGAGGGAGGGAGAGAGGAAGAAAGGAAGGCAGGAAAGAAGGAAAGAGGTAGAGAGGTAAAGAGGGAAGGAAGGAAGAAAAGACAAACTTTTAAAAGCCTTGGCTCACACAGTTGCACTTAACTCTAGTTCCAACACTGGCATGTCTGATTATCCCTACTGCTTCAGAAGCTTGGAAAAAGGGATATTTTCATCAAAGACTGTTCTGAAGTTGGCACCTTTAGTGACAGAAATATCATTTGTCTGTGGCTTCTAGATCCCTCACGTTTGAATTGAGTGTTATCAATACCAGGCAGTGGGCTACTGAGGACTGTTCCCTTTGGAATGGCAAGCCTGGATATTCCATGTTGTTTCCCAGGTTACAGTTTGAGCAAAAAAGAATACATAATATCTGCAAATTAGAGGGTCCAGCTTAGCAGGTCAATTCATAAATGGAGACTAAATATCAAAGAAGAAACTCCTATTTGACTTGACTTTTGTTCTTGGAAAAATGAATAATTTTGCTAAATTGTGGTAGATATTATTTTAACTAAAATATATTTTAAACATTTTCTGTATCAAGGTTCAGATTGCTTCATACTCTGACATTTAATTTTTCATTCTAGCTATAATTTGCCTGTGTAAAATGAAGCTGGTAACATTATAAAACAATAGTTGTTCCTTATACACTTTCCAACATCCCACCCAAACTGTCATATTTGTTTATCTCCTTAAATGTTCATTCTAGATGCAACATTTTTAGCAGTAAATTTGTATTTCAAAGAGGAAGTGAAGGAGAGTGGTTAAAAAGCTAAACTCTAAGTCAAGAATACTTGGTTCAAATATTGGCTCTGACACATGTTAATTACATGATCAAGGACCAGCCACTGAAACTTTTAGGATCCCAAATAGTTCCCTAAAGATATAATTTACAGATACAATATTAATATGCCTTGATAGAGAGAGTTTTCACCCTAGAAGTTTTGTGACAAAATCAGCATTTTAGTCATGTTCCTATATCAACCAGACCACTTTAGTTGGATAAAAGATCTTGTATATGGGGGATGGGGTGGGATGGAAAGACAGAAAAACATTTTGTGATAAATATCAAAAACTATCAGGACTATAAGTATATTTTTTTTGCCTTCAGGATAAGCAAAATGAAATCATCTCTGATGTTTTGAAACTGGAAGTGTAGCTCTCTTACCAGTGATGGACAGAAAAGAAACTTTAATCAGCGCTAGACTAAATTGCCCCTTCTTAGGGAAATTATCAGTCCTTTGGTCATTCCTATTTGATTAATACTGAACTGAATCTGGATGCTCATACATTAAACAACTGAAACACAAAATTCCCAATCTCAAGCAATCCAGCAGCATCAGTCTCCCAGTAGCAGGAATTACAGGTATATATCACCATATCTGTCTATGGTTTATAATTAAAAAAAAAAAACTATAAGCTACTTCTGCAGGCAGAACCAAGATGTTGGAAACAGAAACTTGCTTGAGCCTCCCAATTTCCTTCAGAAAACATATGAAACCACGGCCCTAAAAAGATTCTGGAATAACAGAATGCACAAAGAGATGTAATAAAACAATTTTCCAACTCAAAATAAGTTGGAAGAAGTTTGGGAAATGTCAGTCCCACTAGGTAAATGGGGAATTCAATCCAGATCAGATAGTACTAGGGCAAGCCAGTGGCTTGGTCTTAATCACAGCATGGATCAGCAATTGAAACCCCTTCTTCTTATCTCAATAGGATAAATGGCATAGCAGAAAAGTTGAACAGCCTTCAGTCCTAATACAAAAGGCAAATTGCCCACACAGGACTATGAGCAAGTCACCAAAGATAAGGGGCTCTGGCTCTCAAAGCTAAACCTCAAAGAGCACAAAAGCTCAAAGTGGCATAAGAAACTTGAGACAGCACCATCTATGCCCCAGAATCATAACTTAAAAAGAACAAAAGAGAAGAGGAGAGGACAGGAGAAGAGAGGAGAGGAGAGGAGAGGAGAGGAGAAGAGAGAAGAGGAGAAGAGAAGAGAGGAGAAGAGAAGAGAGGAGAGGAGAGGAGAGGAGAGGAGAGGAGAGGAGAGGAGAGGAAGGAAGGAAGGAAGGAAGGAAGGAAGAGAGAGATGGAAAGAGAGAGAGAGAAAAGCAAAGAAAGAAAAAAACTTGACCATAAAAAGGTACTAATGGTGACAGAGAAGTCTAAAACACCAACTCAGAAGAGGACAAAATGACTACATATGAAACCCCAAAGGCTGATAAAGATAAAGATAGGTCTTAAGTCCAAAGAGTCTTCTTGGAAGAGCTCAGAAAGAATTTTAAAAGTCACAAAGCTGGGAAAAATTTTATAGCCAGTATTTCTGATAAAGATTTAATTTCTAAAATAAATGAAGAAATGTCAAATTTATAAGAATACAAGTCATTCCCCAATTGATAACTGGCCAAAGGATGTAAACAGATAATTTTCAGAAGATGAAATGAAAGTCATTTATAGTTATATGAAAAATGCTCTAAATCACTATTGATTAGAGAAATGCCAATTTAAAAAAAACTCTGAGGCATCCTCACACACCTCTCAGATTTCCTAGGATGACAGAAAAGATAATAAAATGTTGGAGGGGATGTGAGAAAACTGGGACACTAATGCATTATTAGTGGAGTTGTGGAATGATCCAACCATTCTTGAGAGCAATCTGGAACTATGCCCAAAGGAACTATATAACTATATATACTCTTTGACTCAGCAGTGCTATTACTGGTATATATTCCAAGGAAATCATAAAGGAAGAAAAAGGACTTACATGTGTAAATATGTTTGTAGCAACTCTTTTTGTGGTGCAAAGAATTGGAAAATGAGTGGATACCCATCAATTAAGAAATGGCTGAACAAGTTGTGATACATGAAGATAATAGAATATTATTGTTCTATAAAAATGATGAACAAGCTGATTATAGAAATGCCTGGAAAGACTCACATGACCTGATCCTGAGAAAAATAAGCAGAATTAGGAAAACATTGGATACAATAACAACAAGAATATGTAATAATCGATTAACTATGAAAGGCTTGATTCTTCTCAGTAGTTCAGTGATCCAAAGCAATCCCAACAGACTTTGGGCAGAAAATGCCATCTACATCCAGAAAAAGAACTAAGGAGACTAAATATAAATCAATGCATGCTATGTTCACTTCTTTTTTTAAAATCTCTCCCATGGTTTTTTTTTGCCTTTTGCGCTGATTTTTCTCTCCCAAGATGATTCATAAAGCAATTTGTATTAAAAATAAGCTTACTACAATAAAATAATCACCTACCCAGCAAAAATCATGTAATTTGAAAGGAAAAATAAAATTGCAATTTTATTGCAATGTGAGGGAGGGAGGATTTTTAAAGTCAAATAAGAGCGGTGTAAGAAAAAGTGGGGAAAGAAATGAAAAGTATGCAAGAGAGAGTCAACAGCTTGGAAAAGGAAAGGCAAAAATTGACTAAAGAAAACAATTCCTTAAGAAATACAATTGGTTAAATGCAAAAAAAAAATACAATGAAGAAAACAACACCTCAAAAAGTAGAATTAAACAAATGGAAAAGAAATTACAAAAGGTAACTGAAGAAAATGATACATTAAAACTAGAACTGGGCAAATAGAAACTATTCTATGAGACATCAAGAATCTGTCAAATTAAAAAGAATGAGAAAAAAAACAAAAAGAAAATGTAAAATACCTCATTGAAAAAAACAGATCCAGAAGAGACAATATAAAAATTTTTGGACTACCTGAAAGCCATATTAAAAAAAATAGAACCTGAATAGCATTCAAGAGATCATCAAGAAAAACTGTCCTGATACAGTAGAACCAGAGGGGAAAATAGTCATTGAAAGAATACATCAATCACCTCCAAAAAGTGATCCCACAAGGAAAACTCCAAGAAACATTGTTGCAAAACTTCAGAACTATAATCTCAAGAAAAAAAAATACTACAGATTGCAAGGGAAAAACAAAGAAAGAAAACAATGCAAGTATGGACAAACCACAGTCAGTTTTCCCAAGGATTTGGCAGCTTTTACAATAAAAGATCAGGTCATATGCTCGAGGGCAAAAGACCTGGAATTACAACCAAGAAACCCAGCAAGATTGAACATAATCTTTCAGGATAAGATATGGATCATTAATAAAAATAGGGGACTTCCAATTATTTCTGATGAAAAGACCAGAATTAAACAGAAAAGTTGTTTTTCAAATATAAGAATCAAGAGGAGCACAAACAGGAAAGGAAAAAAATGTATTTAATAGTTAAATTTATGTCTATATATGAGAAGATGTTACTTGTAACTCTTGAGAACTGTATTTTTAATTAGGATAGTTAGAAAGGGTATATATAGACAGAGATTGTATATATAAATTGACTGATATGATGAAATTTTTAAAAAGACTTTAAGGGATAAAAAAAGGATTGTATTGGGAAAAGAGGAAAGAGAGATAAAATAGGGTAAAATAGATCATATGGAGAGACACAAAAGTATTACTACAATAGAGGAGAACAAAGAAGAGGGATAAATATTATCTGAAGATCAATTTCATCAGATTTGACTCAAAGAGGGAATAACATTCACCCTCCTTTGAATAAAGAAATTTATCTTATTGAGGGCAGAGTGAGTCAGAAACAAAACACTATTAAGGAGGGACAAGGGAGAAAATGGAATGAAGGAAAATACAGCTCGTAATCTTATGAGAATTAATGAGAATGGGATGTTGTCTCCCAAAAAACAGAAGCAGATAGCAGAATGAATTAATAACCAGAATTATCCAATATGCTGTTTACAAGAAACACATATGGAACAGATAAATACACACAGAGTAAATGGAAAAGAAAGCAGTAGAACATACTATGCTTCAATTGAAGTAAAAAAAAAAAAGCAGGAGTAGCAATCTTGATCCCAAATGAAGCAAAAGCAAAAACAGATCTAATTAAAAGAGATAAGGAAGGAAGTGATAGAGGTATCATAAACAATGAAGTGATATTGATAAATTTATATGGATCAAGTGGGTCAGCATCCAAATTTTTAAAGAAGTTAAGTCAATTACAGGAAGAAATTGACAGCAAAACTATACTAGTGGGTAAACCTCAACCTCCCGCTCTCAAAGTTAGATAAGTCTAATGACAGAATAAAAAAGAAAGAAATTAGGGAGGCTAATAGAATTTCAGATATGATGGACCTCTGGAGAAAAATGAACGGGTATAGAAAGGAAAATACCTTCTTTTCAGTGTTACATACATTTTTATACAAAAATTGACCATGTAGCAAGGCATTATAACCTTACAATCAAATGCAGAAAGGCAGCAATAGTAAATGCAATCTTTTTAGATCAGGATGCCATAAAAATTACATTCAATAAAGGGTCAGGGAAGGATAGACTAAAAAATATTTGGAAATTAAACAATCTAATCCTAAAGAATGAGTAGAACAAACATCAAATCATAGAAATAATCAGAATTTCATTAAAGAGAATAACATAATGAAGCAACAAAAACTTTATGGCAACCAAAGCAGTTCTTAGGGGAAATTTTAGATTTCTAAATGCTTACATTAATAAAATAGAAAAAAAGACAAGATCAATGAATTGGGTATGCAACTAAAAAAATCTAGAAAAAAAACAAATTATCCCCCTCACAATTAAATATGAAATTAGAATTTCTAGGAATCAAAGGAGAGATTAATAAAACTGAAATTAAGAATATTAATGAATTAATAAATAAAACTAAGTTCAATAGTTTTATGGGGAAAAAACCCAAACAGATTAACTTTTTGCTAAATTAATGAGAAAAAAAACCATATAACCAGTATCAAACATGAAAATATTGAACTTAACACTGATGTACAAGACATTAAAACAATAATTAAGAGTTATTTTGCCCAACTGTATATCAACAAATCTGGCAAGTTAATTGAAATGGATGGATATTTGCAAAAATATAAATTGCCCAGATTAACAGAAGAGAAAATACATTATTTAAAATGAACTCATTTTGAAATATGAAATTTGGAAAAAAGAAATTGAACAAACCAGCAATGACTCCCTAAGAAAATAACATTTTGAAATTCTACCAACAATATATTACTGTACCAGTTTTCCCATATCCCCTCCAACATTCATCATTATCTTTTCTTGTCATCTTATTCAATCTGACGGGTATGAGGTGTTACCTCAGCATTGTTTTGATTTTCATTTCTCCAATCAATAGTGATTTAGAGCATTTTTTTTTCATGTGACTATAGATGGCTTTCTTCATTTGAAAATTGTCTGTTCATATTCTTTCATTATTTATTAATTGGAGAATGGCTTGTATTCTTATAAATTTGAGTCAGTTATCTACATATTGTAGAAATGAGGTCTTTATCAGAAACTTTGGCTGTATTGTATGTATGTGGTTGTATTTTTATTGTATCTCATTTTTGTTTCCTTTATTATCTTAGCTGTGTTGGTTTTGTTTGGTAAAACCTTTTTAATTTAATGTAATCAAAGTATTCCATATGTATTTCATAATGTTCTCTAGTCTTTTTTGTCCATAAATTCTTCCCTTTGCCAAAGATGATAGGTAAAACTATTCCTTGCTTTTCTAATTTGCTTATATTATTACCATTAATGCCTAAATCATATGCCCATTTTGACCTTATTTTATTATGGGGTGTGAAGATGTAAGTCTATGACAAGTTTCTGATATATTATTTTCCAACATTCCCAGAAATTTTTGTCAAATAGTGAGTTCTCATCTCAAAGAGTGGAGTCCTTAGATTTATCAAACAGCAGATTACTGTAGTCATTGAAAACTATAATCATGTGTATTTAAAATATTCCACTGATCCACCACTCTGTTTCTTAGACACTACTAAATAATTTTTATGATTGTTATTGGTGTTTTATGCCTAATATTGGTAAGCTACCATCATTTTTCATTTTTTTTTCATTTTTTTCATTAATTTCCTTTTACTCTTGAGCTTATTCCAAATAATTTTGTTATTATTTTTCTAGCTCTATAATATATTTTTGGTAGTTTGGTATAGAACTAAAAAGTAGAATAATTTAAATAGAGTTGCCATTTTTATTACATTAGCTCAGTCTACCCATGAGCAATTAATATTTTTCCAATTGTGTAGATCTGATTTTATTTGTATGAAAAGTATTTCATAATTGTGTTCATACAGTTCTTGAGTTTGTCTTGGAAGGTAAACTACCCGGATATTGTATTTTGTCTACAGTTATTTTAAGTGAAATTTTTCTTTCTATCTCTTGCTGATGGGCTTTGTTAGTAATATACAGCAATGCTGATGGTTTTTATGGGTTTATTTTATTTCCTGCAACTTTGCTAAAGCTGTTAATTGTTTCAAGTAGATTTCAGGTTGATTCTCTAAATATATCATTATATCTATCATCTGCAAAGTGTAATAGTTTGACTTCTCTAATTCTTTTTTTTTAAAGCTTTTTTATTTACAAGTTATATGTATGGGTAATTTTACAGCATTGATAGTTGCCAAACCTTTTGTTCCAATTTTTCCCCTCCTTCTCCCCACTCCCTCCCCTACATGGCAGAATGACCAGTAGATGTTAAGTATATTAAAGTATAAAACCTTCTCTAATTATTTTAATTTCTTCTTTTTTTTTAATTGATAAAGCCAATATTTCTAGTACAATATTGAAGAACAGTAGTCACAATGGGCAACCTTGTTTCACCCCTGATCTTATTGGGAATATGTTTATCTTCTTATTACAAATAATGCTTGCTGATGGTTCTAGATAGATGCTATGTATTATTTTAAGAAAAAATCCATTTATTCCTATGTTCTCTAGTGTTTTAATAGAAAAGGTGCTATATTTTGTCAAAGTTGTTTCTGCATTTGTTGAGATTATAATATGATTTCTGTTAATTTTGTTATTGATATGATCAATTATGCCAATAGTTTTCCTTATATTGAACCAGCCCTGGATTCCTAGTGTAAAATCCCATTGGATCACAGTGTTTTATCTTGCTGATAAATTGTTATAATCTCCTTGCCAAAATTTTATTTTAAAACTTTGTATTAATATTCATTAGGGAGATTAGTCTGTAATTTTCTTTCTCTGTTTTGGCTCTTCCTGATTTAGGTTATTGGTATCAGTTGTGTCATAAAAGGATTTCTTCTTTGCCATTTTGTCCAAATAATTTAGATAGTACTGGGATTAATTATTTAAATGTTTGGTAGAACTTACTTGCAAATCCATCTAATCCTGGAGATTTTTTAAAGGGAGTTTATTGATATATTTTTTCAATTTTTTTTCCTAAAATGAGGCTATTTAAGTAATTTATTTCCTCTTTAGTTCAATTGGTCAATTTATATTTTTGTAAATATTCATCCAGTTCAATTAGATTAACATATTTCTTGGCATACAGTTGAGAAAAATAGCTCTTAATTATTATTTTAATGTATTCATTATTAGTGGTAAGTTTACCCTTTTCATTTTTGATGCTGGTAATTTGGTTTTTTCCTTTCCTTTTTCTAATGAAATTTTTAAAAAGTTAGGAAACAATTTTTGTAGGCAGTATTTCTGATAAATGTCTCACTTCTAAAATATGTAGAGAACTGAGTCAAATTTATAAAAATACAAATCATTTCCCAAATTATAAATGGTCAAAGGATATGAGTAATTTTCAGATGATGAAATTAAAGCCATCCATAATCATATGAAAAAATTCTCTCAATCAATATTGATTATAGATATTAACATTAAAACAACTCTGAATCACCACCTTATAGTTGTTAAAAAGAATATACATCTATAAGCTAATAATTTAAATGAAATTTTTAAAAAGCCTTCAACTTACTACAGAAATGTTACATTACTTTTTTCTCATTCATTCTTTCTTTTTCTTTCTTCCTTTTCTTCTTTCTTTTTTCTCATGTTTTTATTTTTTAGAATGTATTACTTTGAACAAGATTGGAGCATAAATTTATGTAGTTACATATGTTAATATAAGCATTTTCAAAAAAAAGCAATGATAGCCACAAAAACTCAATATGACTTAAAAATAATTGTGTTTATTGTGACCACATCAAAAGTTGAACTGCAAGCATTTCCTACACAGAGGAATACTTTCAAGGTGATTTGATCAAATACAAATTATCCTATATATGTCTTGCTGTACATAGTAATTTGCATATTGTCTCCCTATTTAAATACATATTCTTTGAGGGAAGGAAATTTTTCAGGGAGTAGCAGTTCTTTTGTTTTATTTGTGCCATTTTTTAGTATCTCCAGAACTTTGCTAAATAAGTACTAAATAAGAGCTCAAAAACCCTTGTTGATTTGATTTGATATCATGGTCATATTATGATGGAGGGAGTTTTGTTGTCTTTCGTGGTTTGTTTATGTAAATAAATTATCTTTTGGAAACACAGCCATTTTAATTTTTAGATCTGTGATTTATATTTGGGATGAGGAAGAATTTTCTCATGACCTAAATCAGAGGTTCTTAACCTAGATTTGGTATATACTTGTCTGATTTTTTAAAAAACTGACAATTATATTTCAATATTATTGGTTCTCTTCTAACTGTCTTTATTTTGTTTTATTTATTTAAAATATTATTTTGAAAAAAGAGTCATAGGCTCATTGACTACTCTGCAAGTGGATCCCAGAAATAAAACAAAACAAAAAACTTCAGAATCCTTTATCTTCGGATACCCTTGCTCATTACCTAATAGAACATGATTTTATGCTCAGTATATTATGATACATAAAATAATAATGAAGGATGTTTCAGCTTCTTTCCCCTATAGAGGCTAATTAGTAAAATAGCAAGAAAATTTGAGTTTTAGTCCATTTTATGACTACTAACTATGTAACCTATTTCACCTTCAATTTCATCTTCCAAAGAAATAATATAGTATAAGTAATCTCACATTTAATTTTCAATTCCCAGATACCATTATTTTCAATTCATGATATTATATTAACACAATGGAGAGGGACTACAAAGTAATAATTTTACCTATACTTAAGGAAAAAAAAAACCTTTTCTCATTGACTGAGAGTTGTATACTTCAGAGGGAATTGTAGAAGCATAACAACTCAGCCAAAAAGCCTCAGATGGCAAATATCTAGTCAGGTTCCAAAAGATAAGCTTATTTTCTTTCTCATAAAGCCACGACCTATGGCAAACTTCAATCTGTGATAAGAACATTCGAAATATATAAATATTAATTTTAAAAAATTAAAGCAAAATTTTTATATATAACAGTATATCACCAAAAAGTAAACATATAATATGAGAAAGAATATTCATGTGCTGTTCAAATTACACCAGGGCATATTCATATATGAATATTGAATATTTATTCATGTATACAAAGTATATGCTAAATATTAAAAGAAATAATACTTGGGATGTGATATTCAAATTATACCAGAATATATTCATGCAGAAACCTTTCATTTGAAATTTCAATCAAAAATTGGTTTGTATTACATTTGCATTGCAATCTTTCTAAATTTCAAGATACAACCCCTTGAGTCACTTACAAATGTATATAGCTATATAATATTGTCATTTAGAGAAATCAATTGAACTGGAAGTATATTCATTTACTTTCAAACTCATGTCTTTCAAAACATATTCAGAAATGAAATGATTTTGAAGGATAAAATTTCAGATTTTTTTCTGATATTTTCATTAAAGCTTGTGTTTAAAAACAAATCCTGCACAATTCGTATAATATAATGCCTTACTGTGGCATGGAGATGAACTCGGGTTCTTCACAGTTCTGCCAGCAAAAGGAAAACTTTGGCAAATTGCACCAAGCTGAATAAAAGACTGATGATAGTCTTGGCAACAACCTGAGTCTGCTTTTTGAGGGTCAGAACAGATAAATACAGACAGGATCACCATCAATATGCTAACTAATTTGTGACGAATTCTTTGTCTGTAAATCCATGAAACAAAAAAAAAATAGAAGATGGTTTTCAATCCTCTTTTAAACTTTTATTTTTATGATGTTAATGTGAAAAAGGTACAGCTAGGAATCACAAAATTAATAGACATCCAATCAACATTAAATTAACTATTTATACTCTAATTTTAAGCTTCTTAACTAGTGGCCAATGTGTTCTCAACTTTTTGTGTCATGGATCCCTCTAGCAAACTGGTGATATTTATGAACTCCTTTCAGAATAATCATTTAAAAGAATAAAATAAAAGTAAGAAACAGAGGATCACAACAGAAACTAATATTGAAATGAAGATACATTTTTCCCATGTAACTTAAAAGACCCCATGAAATCTATATCCTTTGGAGTACATGGACAGTAGGCTAAGAATCCTTATGCTAGGAGAACTAAATCATAGAAATATTGATGTTTTTGCTATTAAAGAAATGAGAAAAATGAAATTGTAGCTAAATGGGAGAATGTTTCACAGTTTCTCCTTAGAAACGTAACTAAAGTTGTTGCTAGAACTGGTTTTATCACAAGTTCAACATACACAAATAAGTATTTCATGAGATACTTAATCATTTTATATTATGCTCATTGACAAAAATCTGTCAGAAAAGGCTACTAGGAAGATATAACTTTTGCAAAAGATGAGGCAGAAGAAAATTTATAGAAAACTCAGTAAGATTCCTTAAATTTAATTAGCATTTATAAGACCTAGCAATTTTTTTTGCAAAGTTAGGTATAGGGTATAATAGTAATAACTATGTTTGGAAAATATGGCACATGAGTAATAAACAAAAAGTTTAAATCTTGTAGACATCATCATATAAAAGCATCATATTTACACATAATTAACATTTTCTTCAAGAAGAAAATCACAATGTGCTAGTCATGGTGAACATCACACATAGTGAATATTTCATTTCATCAAAAATGAAACTGATTGTATTTGAATGGACAAAAAAGAAATGGAAGTCATTCTCTGTATTCATCTTCCACTTTGAAGGGAATTTCTTCTTGTGAGGATAAAGAATTGATTTGGAAGTTGAGTAGAAGAAGAGACAAAAAGTCAGAAGTTTCTAATCAGAATAATTTAAGAAGTTAATATCCTGAAGATGTCATAGTGTAGATTTATATTAAGACTTATAAGAGAGTAAGAAGACATATGACCTATGAGGCCATGGTGGTTAATGGGATATTAAAGTTCCAAAAATATAAGGATAGGGATGTATGGTTAGGTAGAAAGAAACACTGTATGCTAGCCTCTGAGCTTCTTGAGATGAGATGAATGACCTAAAAGCAAGTACATGACAATAAGAAGAGTATGGATAGAATGATACAGATAAATGAAATAAATTTCAAAGGAGAAGCTGTTGTAAAACCTGAGAGTAGCAATTGGGAAGAAGAAGCATTCAAACTTCTTCAGAATGTCAAGAGTCATAAGAAAAGGAGCAATTAGGAGATAAAGGGCAGCTTCCCCTTCTGTAGAGCCAAGTTCCATTAATTGAAGAAGATTAGAAGAGTATCAGAAAAAAGAGCTAAGATGAAGGGAGTTTGTTCATCAAAGAGTGGTTCTTGTAATGAAAGAAAAATACTTTAGGGGGATAGCACATCAGCACTTAAGGTGTGTTCTTTCTCCAAACACCAGACATCTGAGGTTGATATAGTTGGGAGTTTTGATCAATGGTCGAATTTAGGAAGTTCTAATTAATTATGTTGCTAAGAAACTAGAAAGACTTCACAGGCTGATCCAACTTTTTAGTTTTCATAATCATGTCAGGAGGGAGAGTAGACAAGCAACAGGATTTCTGAAGATATTCACATGACTTATATGGCTGTATTGTGAGATCCTCAATCCCAAGGAAAATGTCTCAATCCTAATTTTTTTTCTCCAGTAGAACTAACTGTTCCTTTGCAATCACATGATAAGAAAAAGTAGCAGTATTTAAGTCTACAAAGATGTTCATGGTGATTCATGGTGATGGATGATGATTTTATCCTGGCAACGTTATTCAGTTACCCTTTGATTTATACAATAGTAGGTAACCTCCATATTCATGATCACATGAGAAGCAGAGGTGAAGAGTGATGTAGATTAGCTTCAAATTTTTCAAAAATATCAACAATGGCCCATCATTAGCATCATCCTTTACTACCTCATATACCTTCTTTCCTCCATTAGCTTCTTTTTAAAACTACTTTCCTCAAATTTTCATTGAATTACATATAAGGAAGATCTCAAAATGAGGGACAAAGTTAGATGCAACTTTCAGATTTTCAGATAGGAAGACTGATCTTCAGCCTCAGTGAGGCTCCATACATAGCTACCATTCACAGTATGTTCAGGCAGAGAAGAAATTCAGAGCTGAATCTGCCAGCTTTGTCCATTTTCCCAAGGGATGATATTTGGGGGTAATTCTCAGATATGATTGTTTCCCAAAGATCTGAACAGTATAAACCTTCCAAATCAGAACTCTGGAAACACTCTTGGGTCTGAATTGCTTTCTAAAAACAACCAAAAACTACTATAAAACTTCTCAATTCAATCATTCTATGATTATCAGAAGTAAAGTTAACCGTTTCTCTTCCTCAAATCTTGACCTAATATCATTTCCAAATACCCATAAAACTAAACCCATTCACCCACATTTCAGTAAATGCTTTCAGCAAATGCTAACTCAGTGAAGACATGTCTCAGTCTCCTTGGTACCATGGACCTGGATGTTGACATAAAACTTGTGGGGTAATAATCCACTTCTACCTTTTCCAATTATCTGTTAAAGTGAAAGAGAAAAAAAAAGGATTCTTTCTCAGCTCTCAATTCCCAGTTGCTTTCAAGCTCAGAGGGATGGTCTCAAGCTAAGCAATGGGAAGACAGCTGGAATAATTGAAAGGAGAAAATTTTCATAGAAAAGATCAGTGAAAAGTAAAATTTTAAATGGAAAGATATGGAAATAAGTAGAGAGCGAGCAGAAAATAAAGATTTTAGAATAATTTTATTTAAAAAGCTGCTGCAAGTAACAAGTTATATACCTATTTTAAATGCCCATTATTTATGTCTAAGTGCAGTTCAAATAAAAACACTTAAATTTTTTTTTGGGGGGTGTTAAAAGAAAGAACAAATTTTAGAAACTCAAAACTATTAACAATTTAGTTACCCATGAACATAAATTAGTGATCTTAGAAAATTCTTAAATAATGTAAGGAATATTAATGTAAAACAACTGGAAATTTAATAGTAAGATATGTTTGAATTATGTTGTAATTTGGTCTTTGTGTGAATATGCTAAAATTCTTAAATTTATATAAATGTGAAATTTTGCCATCAATTATTGTACTGTGAGAGAAAAGAGAGACTAATGTATGTAGGAGCATGGAACTGTAGGAAAAAATCCTGTAACTGGAGTCAGAAAACCTGGGTACAAATCTCACCTTGGATAAGCCACTTAAGTATTATGAATCTCAATTTTCTCAAATATAAAATGAGGTGGTTGGATCAAAGTCCCTTCAGGCTTAAACTCTGTGACAGTATGACATTTAGTTATATAAAAGCAATGGGATATGATGAAAATAACACAGGATTTGACATCAGAAAATCTGAGCTTGAATCTCCACTTTAACATTTAACATCACAAATTTATATGAAGGAGCCTTAGATCAATCTTCCTTATATCATTTCACACATGAGGAAATGCCAAATTGTAGACATTTGACCTATTTGAGTCAGTTTCACAGCATAGTAGAGAGAATCCTAGAATTAAAGTTGGAAGACAAGTTCAAATCCACCCTCAGACATTTATCTAAACAAGTTAAGTAACTACTGTTTGATTTATAAAATGAGTATAATACTAACACCTACCTCAGTATTTTTATAAATTTGACTCAGTTCACTATATATTATAGAAAGGAGGCTTTTAACAGAAATACTAACTGTAAAAATTGTTTCCCAGGTTTCTACTGAGGAAAGACCTTTCTAAACCATAGATCACGATATGTGTGGGTTATTAATTTTTAATGAAATAGGTTATCTATGCATTGATAATTCATGTATTATTATTATTGTTTTGCTGAGACAATTGAGGTTAAGTGACTTGCCCAGGGTCACACAGCTTTAGGAAGTGTTAAGTATCAGGTCCTCTTGAGTTCAGGGCAGGTGCTCAATTCACTAATTAGCTGCCCTCTCATGTTTTATTATTATAATGATTATACCCTATCACATACTTGATTCTACATCAAGATAGAGGTAACATGAAGACTTGGATTCAAATTCAGCTTTAGATGCTTATTATCTGTCATTTAACCTATTTGCCTCAGTTTCCTCACCTAATAATAATAATAATAATAATAGTTCCTACCTTTCAGAATCGTTGTGAAATTACAATGAGATACAATTTGTAAAAAACCCTATTTATGTGGATTCTAATTATTATTGTAAGTGCCTGAAATAGTATTTGGACCCAGGCACTGTAATTCCTAAGCCAGTATCATTTCCATTGTGCTACCAAGGACCCCATGATCTCAGAAGAATGAAATTAAAATTGCAGGGCAATAAAAAGTCATATGGTGGTTAAAGCCACATGTTTCATAATATCAAAGATAACTAGAATGTAAATAGCATAAGAGGTACAATCAACCAACTGGATAACTTGGAGAAGAGAGAAGATAGCTATGAAGTACGAATGAGGGACAAAAGATGGAGAGCCCAAGAGTTACACTGGTAGCCCTAAGAAATTAAAAGAACCAGAGGCACA
This sequence comes from Antechinus flavipes, assembly GCF_016432865.1. Classification (NCBI taxonomy): domain Eukaryota; kingdom Metazoa; phylum Chordata; class Mammalia; order Dasyuromorphia; family Dasyuridae; genus Antechinus; species Antechinus flavipes. Next base: position 122,020,144 of record NC_067402.1, read on the forward strand.
GTAAGGCCCCTAGCACATAGTAGGTGGTGCTGGCAGAATGTTTGTGTTTGATTAATGAAAAGACATAATGGAGGCAAAAGCCTGGGAGACACAGCAGAAAGGGCGCTGTCTCTTGAGTTGGCGGACCTGCCTCTAAAACTGACAATTCAAATGATCTCAGGCTTTTCAGCCACCCTTTCTAGGTCTGTGTCCTCATTTGTAAAATGAAGGGATTGGATCAAATAGTTTTGGATGATGTAGCTCCAAATCGATGAAGAGTTGTGATCTGAACAAGAAGGTAGAAATGTGGACGTTGCTCAAAGTCACAGATCTTTCTGATCAGCTAAGCATGTCTTGTAGAGCTTGAATCCCATTGTGATTGCTCTGTAAGCATATTTGTATACTGAAGGGTTTTTGTTTGTTGTTGTTGTTGTTTGTATTCTAAAAGATCTCAATCCTGGGTTTCAAGGGATAACTGATGATTTTCCCTTGGTACAAGGTCTGAGAAAATGAGTGGATTGGGGATTTTACTTTGACCCTTACTAGAAATAAGTTGTCTTTGTTTGACTGCATCATTTTTGAATGTAGGTAACTGTGGTATTAAACAGACTGAGCATTCAGAATCTTAGCTGTGCAAAATTGAGAAAGCAGGGCTCAACTTAATTTAATATAATCTAAGACTTGAAACTTAAGGTATTTTCTGTACCTTATATTTTATTAGGTGGCATTACCTATAGTGAGTTGTAGTGTTATTCAGGTGTAATGCTAATTAGATATTACCAAAACCTGCCTTGGATCAGGAAGAAGAGGGAAGAAAGGAAAGAAGAAAAGAAGGAAGGAGGGAAGGAGAAGAGGAAGGAGGAGGAGAAGGAGCAGAAAGAGGAAGAGGAGGAGGAGGGAAAAGAGAGAAGAACGAGGAGGAGGAAGAGGAAGAGGAGGAAGAGGAGGAGGAAGAAGGAAGGAGGAAAAGGAAGAGGAAGAGGAGGAAAAGAAAAAGAAGAAGAAGAGCAGTAATAATGGCAACAGCAAGAAGGAAATTAAGTTCTAAGAGATATTTGTGCTATTAGAAAATACTTTCACTGTTATTAGTGAAATTCCTATGAGCCAAGAGAATATATATATATATATATATATATATATATATATATATAATTTTTTTGTTTTTTTTTAAAAAGTGTCTTTTTTTTTTTTACATCATCTAGGCTAGAAGTTCAGAGGCTATTCATGGGCCAGTTCTACTGATGATCAGCACAGGAGCCTTAACCTGCTCTGTTTTTGATTTGTGCTAAGTAACCTCCCTTTAGGCACCTTTGCTCCCAGGGTGTCATACTTAGTGTTGACACTGATTGGCCCAGGCCACTGCATCTCATAACTTCTGAGCTCAAAAGAGTTACCATCTTCAGCTTCCTTCAATAGCTGGGATTACAGACATTGATAGTGGCAGGTAGGCTCTATCTATATATAACACACACACACATAAACATGTATGTTATAGTTCATTTCATTTATATATTTACTGATAAAATGATACAAAAGTTGCTGAATTCGATGGGTTGTTAGTATTCTGACAATCAAAATAAAACTCCAAAATAATCTTGACCAACTGGAAAAATGCTTGAAATCAGAAAACAAAATTCAACAGGCATCCATCAGTTAAGAATAAGAGTAGCATATAAATATAGATTTAGAATACAATATAAATAAATGTAGATTTAAAATACAGCAATTAGGTAGCACAGCAAATAGACCCCTATTCCTGGAGTCAGAAAGACATGAATTCAAATCTTGCTTCAAACACTTACTAGTTTGTGACCTCATGCAAGTTGCTTAACCTTTGTCTCAGTTTTCTCACATGTAAAATAGGGATAATGATTGCACTTATCTCTCCAGGTTATTGTGAGGATAAATAACACAATTTTATAAAGCGCTATGTCTATGTTAAAAGCACAATACGGATTATGTTATTAAAACTCGAATCAAGAAATTAAGAGCTAAATGCCTAAATGTTGCAAATATTTTATGATGATGATGATACTTGTGCATATATTATGTAAATCTTTTATGCATATTTATATCTATATGCAAATATAGATGTATGAATTCAAGATTCAAGTGTGGAAAAAAATTATTTAGGAACATATATTATTTTGAGTTTAGAATTGACCAGAAGCTGAATATGAAGCAGGACTATAGTTATGATTTTAAAAAATAAAACAGAACAAACATGATCCAGATGATCCAGCTATGACTTCAAAAGAGTGGGATGTGCAAAGCCTAGAAAGTTATCTTCCTCCATATTCTACATTTCTTTTTCTGGTGAGCTCATTCAGAGAAATGAGGAGGTGGAAACAGGTGGTGGAAAGAGTGCAGGTTGGATCTGTCATACTGGCGGAGGCTGCCCTAGGAACGTTCATTATATCAAATCAAGTGAGAGGAGCTGGGGCAACTAGAGGGGGAGGGGAGAGACAGACAGACAAGAGAGAGAGACAGAGACAAAGATAGAGAAAGAGAGAAAAGGGGAGACAGAGAGGGGGGAGATATAGAGAGAGGGAGGGAAGAGAAGGACAAGGAGAGAGGGAGAGAGGGGGAGAAAGAGGCAGAGACTGAGAGAGACAGAGACAGAGAGGAGAGAGAGAGAGAGAGAGAGAGAGAGAGAGAGAGAGAGAGAGAGAGAGAGAGAGAGAGAGAGACAGAGACAGAGAGAGGCAGAGACAGACAGAGAAAGAGAGAGAGGCAGAGACAGACAGAGAGAGAGAGGCAGAGACAGACAGAGAAAGAGAGAGAGGCAGAGACAGACAGAGAAAGAGAGACAGACAGACAGAGAGAGAGAGAGAGAGAAGAGAGAGAGAGAGAGAGAGAGAGAGAGAGAGAGAGAGAGAGAGAGAGAGAGAGAGAGAGAGAGAGAGAGACACGGAAGGGTGGGACTAGGAGAGAGGAAGAGAGAGAGAGAGAAGAGGAGAGAAGGAGGGAGGAAGGGAGGGGAAGAGAGAGAAGAAGCGAGAGAGGGAAGGAAAGGGAGGGAAAGAAGGTAAATTGTTAAGCGTTATCAGGAGAGCAGAAACTGGATAGTCAGTGACCCAAGTCCTTTTTGTTCTTTACATGTACATACCTACTGATTGTATTCTTAGGGAAGAAGGAGAAACAAGGGAGAGCAAAAACTTAAGAAATAACTTCTTCATTTAATCAAGGGTAGTCTCAGTCTGCCAAGCAGTTGAGTTATCATAAATTCAGAATATTGGCTGAGGGAAGAACCTAGAGCCACTGATTAGACCCTGATCTCACTGATTAGACTTTGAGCTCACAGTAACACTTGACTCTTGGCTCTGAGAGACGGAGGAGAAGGAGAAAACCACAGGTGTGAATTCCATTTTGCCAATCCATGTGGAAACACAAAACTGAGTTGGAATAATATTAAAAGGGTGCCCTTCTCTATCACCCCCATACCATTGCCACTATGGGCCTGATGAAACAGTACTCTTGCAAATCTCCTTGCAGAAAAAGGTGTCTAGGAGTTACTCACAGCAGCATGGTGGCAGATGGTCAGCCTTGGAATGGGCTAGTGAGTCTCACAGGCTGATTCCCCCTCAGTTCCTGGCTTGAGAGAATGACCTTCTGTTAATTGTCCAGACTATTTCCAGTTCTCCCTTTTCAAAGAAAGTAAACAGTTAAAGGAAATGAAAACTTATTTAAGCCCTCCTGGGCTGTCAGCCAAAGTAGCCAGAGTTTAAGATTTTGTTATGTTGACAGTTACCCTTTCAATTCCAATTGTTTGATATTTTAAAGTTGGACTGTTGTGAAGGAATATAAAGTATTACACTTCAAGCAGGCTTACTTCAGTAGACAGTTAATCAAAAAGAATTTATTAATCACCTACTATGTACCAGGCACTGTACTTTCTATAGGGTATAAAAAGACAAACATGAAATGGTCTCTACACTTAAGAACATGACATTACTTTGAGGGAAATGACAAGTACACCTCTAAGTACATACAAAACATATTCAAATTAAATACAGTATAAGAAGGGACAGGGTCCAGAGATAAGGAAAGATCTCATAAAGATGCTTAAGGACTGGAGTCAGGAAGTCTAGCCTGATAAGTAAAGTTGTATAACCCCATGAAAGACACTTAATCTCTTAGCTTCCTTAACTACGAGAATAATAAAAGAATTTACCACCGAGGGTGGTGTGAGGATGAAATGAGAAAATATTTGTAGAGATTCGCACATAATAAGCACTGTTATTATTGTTGTTATTATAATTACCTGTATTATCATTTTGCACCTGAACTGAGCATTCAAAGAAGCTAATTATTCTAAGATATAGTGGTGAGAAAAGAGTGTAGTCCAAGCAGCAGGGGTAGCCTGAAGATAGGAAGATAAAATATTATGGAAGAAAAGAGATAAAATATTATGTGTGATGAACAATGGAAAGATTGCACTATAGAGTGAATGAAAAGAGTAATGAATATTAAAGGCTGACAAGGTTTGTTGGAGTCAATTTATGAAGGGCTTTAAATCCCCATCAGGAGAGTTTATATATGCTCTTAGATGCAATAGGCAGCCACTGGAACTTTTTGATCAAGGAAGTGACTGGGCAGAATTATGCTTTAGGATTGTCAGCAGGAGGGTAGAAGATGGGCTAAAAAAGTCACTAAAAAAGGGGCAGAGAAATTATTAGGTTATTACAATAGTCAAATGGAGTCCAATTCAGGGGTTTTCTGCTTCTATTTATGTTTCTTGACTAGGATATCTAGTCTTCTCTTCATGTGTCTCTCTGATAGTATCCTTTATGCCATTTTTATGGAATAATAATAATCACAATAATAATTATATCTATTACTGGTTATACACACATATGCTTAAAGGCAGTACCAATGTTCCAGTGACAAGACATTTCACCAGATCTTGAGACCAAAGTTTGATTCAAGGTGTCGTTCATTTAGAAATTATCTATACCATTAAAATGACAGTTCTTGTCTCCCTTTTTCTCACTTTCTCAGTCTCCATTCTGAGCAATGTTACCTAACTGGTGGAAGTTAGTAGTGTAATCCAGAGCTGTAAACATAATTAAATTTAGTTGGATCATATAGGACTTGAATCTAGAAGTCCAATTAACTCAACTAAACAATCAAATTCACTACTTATTGAAGACTCTTGATTGATTAGGAGATGAAATATTATAAAGGACTAACAATGAGAGAAATTGTAGAGTATTTACGTCTTACAGATTTTTAAGAGGAAATAGAAACTTCTACCATTGCATAGTTTCAATATTTACCAATCTGTAGGTTAAGGTCTAAACTTATTGACCTCTGGGGGATCTTTTACTTTTAAAACTCTATGATTATCTTGTAATGTTAATAGAAGTGTTTTTAAGTAAAATATGAGACTGATATTATTTTACTATTGGATAATTATACTATATTTCCATCTGAGCCTCTAACAGCAATATGGTATAATTCAAAGTGATCTGGACTCCCTGGTTACTTGCCCTGCACTTGAATACATGAGCTAATTAATTAATTGATGAAAAAGCACCTGCTGTTTTGAAAAATGAGATAGTTCAAAGAGTTCATATTCTAATTGTAGGGGATAGGACATTCAAAAGAGTATAGCTACATGGTGAGTGAAAAGGCACAGAATGCCACAAGTTGGTGAATGGGTAATAAGGCCTTTGGCCCCTACTTCTTACTAACAATTCATTTGACTATATCAAGGTCAGTGAATCTCTTTGGACTTCGGTTATCTCATAAGTGAGTAACTGATATCCCCAACAGTTTTATGAAAAAATAATACATGCAGCTTTCATTTCCATGAATCCTTGAAAAAAAATACTGAGTCATGGAAGTGTTGATATTAATATATTTGAGGAGGAGAGGAAACCATTCTGCAATCATCAGAGCTCATTGATTTCCACAATTTCCTTCATAACTGAAGATGATATCTAGACTCAATGTTCTACAAAGCCCCATCCAGCTCTAAAATTATATGATACCATATTATCTTTGATCCCCATAACCTATTAATTAAATAAATAAAGCCTGGAAATTTCATGAATCTTTCTATATGATAAAATTAATGTTATTGTTGTGCAAATACAAAGGAATTTATGGAAGGAATTGAAGAAAAAAAGATACGTGTGCCATAGGTACTCTAAAATCAAGAGACCAACTAAATCTAAAAAATAAAATTCTACGTTTATTGTAGGGTCTACTGGTTATATCAACACAGAACTTCAGATTAGAATTAATGAAACTTCATATGGATATTGAAAATGTTTTTCTAGGAAAGAACATTAATCTGGAGGTTTTGGAAAACTGTGCTTAAGTTTCTGTTAATGGAAGCTGCACAAGAAATTAAATGATCAGTCCTTTCTTGACGACCCAATGCATCAGAAAAGCACTGTTGGGAAGCTCATATAACACCTGCCCACACTGTGACTATTATTGTAGTCAGTACTATTAGGCCTGTACTTCCGTGGGCAGCACATTCCTTCCTTGCTCCAGCATAAAAACATCTTTTGTGTTCTCAAGGTTTCCAAACAAAAATTACCCAAAGGTTTGGATGCGTTACACTGTACTCAGAAATTATTCTAATTAAACAAGTCTATATTTACTTGCAAAATGATCCTCCCTTTCCCCATCTTATTTCTTCATCCTGCTGATTACTTTTATATTCAAAGTTAAATATGCATTTGGAGTTTACTGATTTCCATCAGAGTTCAGTTAAGTTTTATAGGATGAAGAAGTTTTGATTCAGTATTCCTTTGGTCATTATTTCAAACCCAGCTCTGAAGAGCAGATGAAGTAGAAGAAGCAATATGATCAGTAATAATAATGTGTTCTATCTCTTATCTATATTCCAGGCTTTTTAGACAGTGTATAAAGAATAGGAAGTTGCCACAGGATGGCCTCTATAATAGATCCTTTACTGTAGACTTTTATCATCTGAATTCGCTCACCACTATTTTTCTGGGAGAAAAAAAATACATATATCTATATGCTAAATCTGTGATTGTCATTACTATAAATGAAATCTAGATCCAACAAAACACCATCACCATCAAAAGCAGTTTTTAAATGTAATTATAGTCTTTGTAGGAAGCTGCATGGTATTACTAAGTGAATCCTTGACATCCATATAAGATGAGGATTTAAATGTTAACGAAAGTATATGCATAACCTAAAATGATAAATTAGCTGCCAAAATAATGTCTAGAAATGTATTGTTATATTTTTAGCTCTGCTAAATAGCTCAGCAGGTCACAAAAGATAAACTTGAGACCCCCCCAGAAGAGACTGACACTGAGAAATGAAAATGGAACTAAACAGAGTCATTATAAAAATCCCTCTGGTAAACTTAGAAGAGTTTGAGGGGAAAAAAAAGAAGTTGAAACCAGATGCTTCTGTTATCAAGCTCATCCAATTTAGAGAAATCTACCAATGAAAGTGGTAAGTTCTATGTAAAAACCCCATGGCAACTGCCCAGAAATTGATATAGTGACAGGACAATGGATTAACATGAATCTTGGAACATTTTTAGACAATTACTCCAAATAATTTTAACCACAATTCAGAAGTTCTTGAAATCTATCTTGTGATTAGAATGATATCATTATTAATAATAGCTTCAGAACTTTCAAGGTCCTGGGAATTGTGTGGCTCAGGGTTTAATAAGGTCCCAAGATATTAATTGGAGTATCTCTAAACACAGGAATTAAAAAGGATCATGATGAAAATAAGAAGATATTAGGAGACATCCTGTTTTTTCAGAGCTTAGGCCCACCAAGCAAACCATGCCCTGCTCTTGGTGTAACACTGATCACCCTGGATGATCTGAGCCACAGCTAAATCCTGGAGTTTTTAAGCCCTGCTATGAATCAAACTTGTCAGTCACATATTGTTACCCCTCCCTGTCAGGACTATAGCTCACTGAGGAACCATAGATGTAAGTACTACACTAAAGCAAATCTCTCCCCACCATTAGGGACCAGGCTCCAAGACATGTGACTGTTTGTAAGTTGTTTCCCTCTCTTTAAAATTACTCTTAGATTGGATTCCTGCTTCTCTGTTCAGCTCTGGTCAGCCAAAAGTTAGAGACTGGTTCCATCCAGTTGATATAGGATACCATAATGCAAGAAACAGAAAATAAAATTTAAAGTAATAGAAGGAAACCCATTTTCAGAAAGAGACAATTTAACATAAATTTTCTTTTCTATTTTTCAGAAAACTGAAAAGCCTATACAAAACTCATCCCAGTTGCACTAAAAATTTAGTGTGACACTGTATTGGGAAGTCAAACTAAGGCCCCCCCAAAGCTCTAAGTCTAGAAAGGTTTGAATATTTATATGTATGTGTACTGATAACCACTCTGTTCAAAAACCATAATTCCTGTCCTTTTCGTATTGCACTAAACACATCAATGTATGGACATTTCATGCTATCCTGTAATTTTAGAATGATTTATGTCTGATACAATCAAAAAGGCAAACCTCCCATTTGGGAAATATTTCACCATATCACTCAGTAAATGAAATACATACATACTTTTGTAAAGTTTTCACTTCGAGACAATATTCCTGCCATATTCTTAAGATTCATCCTATCTATTTTGATAAGCTTTGCTACAGGCATGCAAACCTAGGCTATAAGCAAAGGGATCACCTTGTAGATAAAGTAATCGTCAATTAATTGGGATTTTTGGTGCTGAAAGTTCAAAGTGGAAATGGAAAAGAGAGAATCAAGCAAGAACTCTAGGTTTCAGTATAAAATTGGAGATAAGAAGAATGGTTGTTTCATTCTTTGTAGCAAGGCAGGGATGGTGCCTTATGGGGTACCAACAAATCATCATGGCAGGGAGAAGAAAACAAAGACATTCATAATCCATCTCCTTTATCAGGTGGGGGCATGTATATCCCTGTGAGTACTGCAGAACGAAAGTAAATTAAATGTGCACATGTGAATTTGTACATCATTCTTTCCTTATCAAGAGACTCACTCAGACTTAGGACATATTCCAAGTCGAACTCCATAAAGTAGACTTTTTATGCGTGGAGGTGAATAGGAAACCCTGACAACTTGGCCTGTGGTCACCAAGAAGATGCATTAAGAGCTAAATGGTTCTTAGCTCCCTGTACCAATAAAATTTGGAGGATCTATTTCTTGACTTTTAGGAAAAGAATTGGTCTAAGTTACATTGTTGGGGTTGGGTTACCCTGGCCTTATATCATTTATTTTTTTTAAATTAAAGCTTTTTATTTTCAGAATATATGCATGAATCCTTGTAAAACCTTGTGTTCCAATTTTCCCTGCTTTCCCTCATCCCCTCCCCTATATGGCAAGTAATCCAATATATATATATATGTATACATATGTATATATATATACATATATATATATATATTCATTTCACTTAGCATCAGTTCATGTGAATGGCATTTATTTTCCAAGTTTATACCACTATCAGTTACTTTTAGGAATCATCCTTGTATCTAGTCTACACAGTTAGATTAGTAATGTTTGGTCCCCTTAACTATTAAATTCTCTTTAGCTTAAGTTGACATCATATTCAAGGAAATTATGGTATGAAACTCAATGTGGATTCTTGGGTCAAATGAGCAAGAAGAGTTCTATCATTCCTTAATAAGAAAACCTATTGACTGTATTTTGTCTTACAAATGCAGGAAAACAAACTTCCCCCTCTTTTAAAAAACAGAACTTGTAATTTCCTCCATATAGAAAATTCTCAGTAATTCTTAGAACCTTCTCTGCAAATCATAAGTTACAGAGAGTTGTCCAGAGCACTGAGATTGTTTTCATTGGATAAATGACCAGGATACAAAGGGAGGAAGAACTGAAACAAAGATCGCCCTGACTGAGACCGGGTTACTTTACAAGCCTGCATTGTTTTCATTAGTAAGAAATAGGTTCTAAAGTATATTTTGATGAATTATGTTAAGAAACCTCCATAAATATCCTATTCTAATTTTTAATAAGGGCAGCTAGATGGCACAGTGTAGAGAAGGCTGGTCTTAGAGTCAGTAAAAGTCATTTTGGTGTGTTCAGGTCTCAGATACTCACCAATCTTAGACCAGTCACTTCACCCTATCTGCCTCTTTTTCCTAATTTATAAATGAGCTGGAGAAGGAAATGGCAAGCCACTGCAGTATCTCCGTAAAAAAACAAAACAAAACAAAACAAAAAAACCCAAATTGGGTTAAAGAGAGTCAAATGCACCTGAAAAATCACTCAACAAATTTCTTTCCTCAACACAATGTGGGGGAAGAGTGAAGGAAAAATATAGGATTAATGGGTAACCCCCTCTTTCCAATGGCCACTGTTTGCTTCCAACTCCTGACTATTAACATCAAAACATTCTTATTAGAGACAGTCTGCTTTCTGGTACAACTACAACCACAGTTAGATTCTTCTCTATGCCATATTGCTCCCACTGCCAACGATGAAGTCTGCTCTGTGCCATTGCTCTCCCCCAACTGGAAAACAGTTTTCAGTTTGTACTCTCCGTGGGAGACTAATTAGTTAATGGAAGCTAGACTAGGAGAACTCAAAATCTATCAAGATAGAAAAGTTTTAAGTATAGTCCCAGGGACCTACTGCATCTTCCATATAAAGATCTCCCTGGCTAAGTATGGGGACACAACCCTCAAAAGGTAGAAATATATGAACTTGATCAAAATGCAAAATATTTCTTAGTCTACTTTAATTATATGTAGTACATTTTCACTTCCACAGGGACTCTGATAGGGGAAGCAGCAATAGATAGAGAGTTAAAGAGAAAAAAAATAATGATTATATTAGTAGCTAACATGTATACAGAGTTATGTGCCAGGTACTGTGAGAGCTTTACAAAAATAATTTCATTTGTTACTTCTAACAACTCTGAGTGTTGTATGCTATTATTACCCCCATTTTACAGATGAGAAACGTGAGGGAAATAAAAGCTAATTGACTTAGTCAAGTCAGAGTGATACAGCTAACAAATTTCTGAAGTTAGATTTGAACTCAGACTTTCCAGACTTGTGCTACTTATGCTTTCCTATACCTAAATAAGGCAGAGATTGCAATGAATCACATAGTTCTGAGATAAAAGTAAAAATATCAATTTAAGTATTTTCTTCTTTTTCTTTTTTTAAGTATTTATTTTTAAATCAACTAATCAACTTAAAATAAATCAATTATCAATTTAAAGTATTTTTAACTTAGAGATAGCATGCATAGAGTAGGAGTTCTTAACCTGGGGCTCATGAACTTAGATGGGAAAAATGTCTTTCTTTTTATTTACCCCTAATTGAAGTTTAAAATTTTCTTCAACCATGATAAAAAAAGAAGAATGTTTTCTTCTGAGAAGGGATCCACAGGTTGCCTGTGAGGTCCATGAGACAAAAAAAATCTTAGCAACCAATAGTACAGAGAGTATAGAATTGGATTGATAGTCACAAAGACTTTCAAGTCAAACTCATCTCTGACATCTTTTTTTCTGGAACACTTGGCAAGACATGTAAGCAATCAGTGCCAATTTTTAAAGATTGCTTAGCTTCATTGCTAAAGATTTTTTTTGTTTGCTTCTTACTTGAATTACTCTAAATCAATAAAATGCCAGAACTGATTTTTAAAAAATTAAATGTGATTTTTGCTGCCTAATGATCAACATGTAAATAACAATACTGGAAGAATTCAACCATATCTTCATTAACAGTCATACTATAATTGAAACCTGAGGACAGAGAAGCTATAGGTGAATGGAAGGATCTTCTTTTGAGAAATGATTAAAGGAGTGAGAAATGAGTTTTCTCCATGAGGCCAGAGGCAACACAAAACACTAGATGCTTAATTATAGAAGCAGACAGCTAGACAGATGGATCCTTAGCAATCAACTAGTTAGCTACCTCATTTTGTTGTTGTTCAGTCATTTTTCAGTTGTGTATGATTCCTTTGTGATTTCATTTGGCGTTTTCTTGGAAAATACTGGACTAATTTGCCCTTTTCTTCCTGAAGTCATTTCACAGATGAAAAAACTGAGGCACAGGGGGTTAAGCAATTTACTTAGGATTACATAACTAGTAAGTATCTGAGGTCAGATTTGAACTCAGGAAAATGAATATTCCTGACTTCAGGCCTGTAATTCTATGCACTATGGCATTATCTCAATTCCTCATCCTTCATTTTACAAATGAGAAAATAGAAGTCTGAGAGTTTAAATGACTTATCCAAAGTACACAAATAAGAAGGGATTCCAACCCAGATCTTCAGATTCTCAATCCAGTATTCTTTCTCCTTCCCTGACATGCAGAGGTATATTGGTAAATGTTTAACAACCAGGTCTGAAAAAAAAATACAAGCAGAGCACACTTTAAAGTGTATTATTAATATGTCCTCTTTACTGTCTTAAGTCTAGATGACAATCAATAACAATAAACAAAAAAATCAAGTCTTGATTTGTAGCATTTGCCAATTTCTGAGGTATAAGGGGTCACATTGATAATAAAATAATCAGCTTTCAGAGTCTTATAAGCTGGTTCCAATATTACTCTGCTTTATTCTTCCTTATATGAAGCAGTAAACTATAAAACCAGTGGATGTGGTCATAATCTCTGCTTTGGTACTTAAATATGTGTGAATTTAGGCAGATCACCTACAGTTTTCTCATCTGTAAATGGGGCTGGAGCTAAATGATTTCTGTATTCTATAATCACTAATTTCCTTTTTTCAGTACACATGATGAACAACAGCAAAAAAAAAAAAAAACAGGAATTATTCTCCATCATTTGTGGCATAGGATAAAGAAATGAAGAAAAATTTTGAAAAAATTTAGCAAGATTGATACTTAAAAATTTTTTTTATAAAGGAGATGTAGACAATAAAGTGTAAGACCTGAATTTAAAAAAAAAACTGAATTCAAATCCAATCTCACATCCTTATGAGCTGTGTGATTAAGCAAGTCACTTAACCTATGTCTGCCTTAATTTCTCCTATAAAACTATATAACTGTGATAACATTGCCATCTACTTCTTTAGGTTGTTGTGAGGATCATATGAGGTAAAATTTTAAAAAATACTTTATAAAACTTATTAGTATCATTATTAAAATTAGGTTGGATCAAGAAATAAGAGGCCAAAAGAATTAAAGCCACAAATATATTTTCTCAAAAAAAAGAAAAGTCAAATATTTAATAATTATCCCCTCCTCCCCAAAATAGAAAAAAAAAGTAACCACAATTTATTGGGTGGGAAACTATGGGAACTAAAGTCATTTTGTAGTCTGTTGTCTGACCTTTGACTAAATAGAATGAAGGACAAAAATTTCAACATAAAATTAAAAGAATAAAAAGGAAAAAATATTGATAAAATTACAATTTATTATAAATTGATTTAGTTTAATAACATTAGCCTCTGAAAAATGCTAAGAAAACAAGAGTAAGTTAAGAGACTTAAAGTTGTAAGGACCATTTTGTCTAATTCTTTTATTATATAGATAAGGAAATCCAGGACTAGAAAAGATACGTAATCTGCCAATGGTTATATAGCCAATAATTGATCAGTGGAATTTGAACTACAGATATTAGCTCTTTGTCATTTCTTAAAGAAATTTAACCAGAAATAACAGTTGAGGCCAAAATTTCTTCAACCTGTTTCTTTTTAATGTTTTCATCAAATATACCTTTGATTCAAGTAAAGACCATTTTCATAAAATGGCATAAAGATGAGAAGTGCATATGTAATTTCTATCTTCCACATTTAATTCATTTTACATAATATTCATTTAATCACATAATCTTTTTCCTCTGTCCTTGAACATATACAGATATAGTTAACTGGAAATTTTATACATTAGGAGCCCCTTAGACCTCTTCACCTTCTAACCAGATTTGTTTTCCATTCTTCATCTGTCAATTCCCTATGTTCCAGTTGGCACTTGTCTTGGTTCATTTCATTCTTAAGTATCCTTCTGATAAAGTACCCGTACAAAGCTTCCTGTACTTGGCCAACTATGATATACAACTTAGCTGCTGCACTTGCTGCTGTGCTGAAAATCTCATTTATGCCCAGCCAGTTACTGTTGTCCTGGCTGTTCTGCCTTCCAAAAAAGAACAGTGAAATGGCTATAAATTAAATAAAAAGATCTCAAATTGAATTGCCTTTGGGAAATTGTGTAATATTTCCAATAATTGCAAAGTGGTTGCTACCACAAAAGTGCTTCTCTTTAATGTTAATATTTTTCAGTGATACTACTTAATTATGAACCATAGAAAATCATTATCTCAGAGAATTTTAAATCACAGATTATCCAAAAAGCAATGGAAAAATAAAAGGTGAGTAAAAGGACACACAATCAACAATGATGGACTCAAGATAGGGGGGTGCCAAAGATATCAATAAAGACATAATGGTAACAAGTGGAGATGAGTCAATGACTTTATGAGAATAAGGAATAATGAATGATTAGCCCAATGGAAAGCTGCCAGAGTGAAGGCATCCTCTCTGAAAAAAAATGTATGTGTGTGAATATATGTATATATACACACATACATATATATGTTCACATGTATATATACATACATATGTGTGTGTGTATATACATATATTCACACACATATCTATCTATATATGTAATATAAATTTTGACATCCCTGAGATCACTGATCCACAAAAACATCAAATTATATTATAATACATAAACTATCCCTCCTCCCATTTTAATAGAATGTATGCTATTGTAGATAAAGGACTATTTCACTCTTTCACTTTTGTCTATAACCTTCAGGATTAAATCTCAGTAATAAGGACAAGTAGTAAGTGCTTTATGAATGCTCATTGATTATGCTGAGAAGACTTTGTGACTTCTTGGTATACATTCCTTACTCTCGTTCTCTCTAACTTACTGATAAAAAAAAAACCCTGCTAATTTGATATTATATTTAACTTTTTCAGAAACTGCTAACTTGATGTGAGACAACTTCTACAAGCTGTAGAAAATAGTTATTTCCCATCTGTGTTGTGGACTTTTTTCCCCTTCAAAAGAAATAATCATCATTTCTGTTCATAGAGGTAAACATAACATCTTTGGTCTTCAGAGCTAACATTTCAAAGAACTTAAATTAAAAATGGAATAAATCAGAACACTACAAAAACAACCAAACTAAAATCAGTTCTCTGATCCAAACCACTGCTAATTTGGCATTCAGCCACCAACAGCATTTTTATGCTGGGTCTCTCTGCCTCTCCCTTGCCTTCATACCCCACCCATGTAGCAGCTAGTCAATAAAACTACTTTAGTCACAAGTGGGAGGAAGCCAGTAATTTCTCTTTGTAAACCTACATCAATCATCTTTTATATGCTCAGTAGAAGTAGTGCCAGGTGGGAATCCTGCTACAATGAGACTAAATGTGTTCTAGAAAGGTCCTTAACTTCATAGGCAGAAAAAAAGTATTTTCCATTATTTTTTATATCTTAGTGATAAAGAACACAATTTGAGGCTTTTTTATGTAGGTGAAATTGTTAGCAACCAAGTTGTCATTGTGGTTTTCCCCTAATGATTCTGACATTTTCAGCAGCTTAGAGGAAGTCAAATTATAAGTGATTTTCCTAACATGATATCATGCCTGCATAGAAGGTTACATATTGAATATTCAAATCCTTTCATTAAAAACTTGAAGATTTTCAGAGTGGGGATTTGTTGTTGTTTTCAGTTTCGTCCAATTCTTTGTGACCCCTTTTTTGAGGATTTTCTTAGCAAAAATACTGAAGTGGTTTGCCATTTCCTTCTCTAGCTCATTTTACAGCTGAGAGAACTGAGGCAAATAGAGTTAAGTGACTTCCACGGTCCCATAGCTAATAAGTGCCCAAAGCCAGATTTGAATTCAGGTTTTCCTGACTCCAGGCCTGGCACTCTATCCATTGTACCCTCAGCAACCTCACTTGGAGATACAAAAACCCCCCATGGATATAATATTTGCTTTTAGTAGGGAAGTAAAGACAGGGCAACATAAAAATAACACTGATCCACATTCACAAATGCACTATATATTACAGAGTTACATATACAAACTCATACACAGAAAAGTATAATAATTATTATACATTGAGAGGGAAGTAGAAAACTGGGGATTACATTAGTGTGTTAGACACTAGCTAGTGGTGCATTCAGTGAATATGCTGAGAAAATGTGAATTTTTGGCAAAAGGGAAAAAAGAAGCTGCTGATGTGTTTAGGACAGAGTTTTGGCAAAATGGGAAAAGGAGGTTGCTGATGTGTTTAGGATAGAGGTTTGGCAAAGGAGAAGAAGGAAATAGCTGGCATGTTTAGGACAGATTTGGCAAAGAAGCAGGAAATAGAAGATTAAACATGGGGTAGAAAAATGGGACAGGAAGAAGGCAGGATTATCTCAATTAGAACAAAGACCAGAAAAGTGAGTAGTGAAAGGGGGAGGTGTGCTAACTATTAGAAAGTATTGAAAGCCATGGTCAGGTCAGGAAAGAAACAGAAAAGAACTAGAAATCTTCAGGTCATAAAATAACATGGTTCAGCTGGAAAACGTAAAAAATTGTTTTTAGTACAGTGATGCAGAAAAGTTTGGGAATGTGTTGAGCCTTGAAAACAGGAAAGATAAGGAGTAAAGATTCCTTTAGGACCTTGACAAAGAATTTAGCAGTGAATGAAAGAAACAGAGGAATTCAAATAATTTTTCAGAGAGAAAAGGACTATGGTAGGAAAGTGGAAACATTGAAGATTATTCTGAAGTTTCAGATTTGGAGTAGGATAATTGTGTTGCTAGTGTTTGGGTGGTAAAGAAAGGAAAATCTAAGAAGCTATGCTTTTCCATACTGAATTTGAGCGGTTTCAATTTTTTTTAATTATAGAGGATGAATCTATGATTTTATTAGAAATGAGAATGTGTAAGATAAAAGATCCCCCTACTAATACAGATTATGGAATCTAATATCTATAGTCTTGAGAGCTACCCAGGATCCTGATAAGTAAATTAATTTTTTCTTTCATGAACACACAGCCATTATATAACAGAGATAGAGCCTGACATTAGTCCAGGCCCATAATTATAATATGGTGAAATTAAGTTTAAGGCAGCAGTTAGAAGTTCAATGAAAAAATTAGTGGATAATTTAAAAGATATGAATGATTAGTTTGGGATTGAAGATGGAGAAACAAATGTTGTTGCTGTCGAGTTATTTCAATGGTATCTAACTGTGATACTACTTTGGGTTGTTCTTGGTGTTGTTGTTGTTGTTGTTTTCGCAAAGATACCAGAGTGTTGCCATTTTCTTCACCAGCTCATTTTCCAGATAAAGAAACAGGCAAATAGAGTTAAATGATGTGCCCAGAATCACACAGCTAGTAAGGGTCTGAGGCTGAATTTGAATTTATCAAGATAAGTCTCCTGACTCCAAGAACTCTATCTACTATGTCATCTAGCTATCAATATCTGTTTGATATTAGGGATATAGAAAAGAATTTGGAAGTTATCTATAATTAGGTGATATAAGAAAATATAAGAGTATCCAAAGCAAATAGGAACATGGAAAGAATAATAATCAACCCAACATAGATTCTTTGGGGAACATATGATGTCCCCCATAATTCAGGAGTGAAGAATAAGATAGAAAAAAGGAAGTAGAAGAATTATGATTATGACATTTCCTTGTTCAGAAATCTTCAATGACTGTCTTCTACTTATGTGGTAAAAGACAAATTTCTAAACCTAGCTTTCAAAACCAACCCTAACATTTTTCCAGCAGTAATAATAAATTAATGTTTGTTGATTGACTGATTAGAACTGTTTTTGTTTGTTTGTTTTATAAGTGTAGAAATTCAACAAAGATAGAAGGGGTCCAAGAAATCTAAAGCCAAAGAAAATATCCAGTAAGAGAGCAGGGCCAATGCCATACAGTGAAATCTAAGCAGATGAGAGTAGAGAGTTTGGGCTTTTTGATTTAGCTGTTTATTGGTCCTCAGTTGTCAGTCAGATTAGAACTTGCCTCTAACCTGTGGGTGATTGAACAAGGCAGGCTAGAGGCAGGAGATTCAGGGATCAAACAGAAATTTAATTAATTTCAGAGTGAGGAAAGAAGCTTGCAAGCAAATTCACAAGTGCTGGAGTCCCATCTCTAATGGGAGGGACCCCAGGTGATGATATGAGATCTTAGGACTTATATCTATGACTGCACAGTGAGCTGCATCCCTGACAATGAGGTATAACAGTAATTGTGTGACAAGTTTGATTCATAGCTGGATTTTATGCTTGCCCAAAGGCAAAGACTAGTTGATAGTAGTGGGAAATAATTCTGAGATTTTGCTAGATGAGGTCATCAAGAAGGTGAAATTATCCAGAGTACAAAGGATTGTTGTTATGTCAAACTCAGATCATTATTTTTTGCTGGACCTTAGCTCTGGGAAACAGGGTGTTTCCAAATATCATTACAACTCCACCTTTTGGCCAAAAGGAAGGGGCCTGAAAGAACCCCTACTCTTGTGGCCAATAAAGGAAAGGCAGATATAAGACAAGGTGCCAGAAAGAGACCAGTTGGCCAAGATGAGATGTTGCCCAGGGATAGTTCCTTGAGGGAACCTATCAGGAAAGTGTGTCCCAAGTATCATTGCTAGTCATGTTTTCTTGAAAGCAAAAAAGGCAAGAATGTAGGGGGAGAAAATGCTTGAATCAGGGCCTTGATGACTGGGCACATAACTACATACCCACAAATTTGGCATCCGTGGGAATAGTCAGAAGACCCTGATAGGGTTCCTCAAAAAACCATGATTGACTTATCCTTTGGATCTGCACATACAGATAGTCCAATTTTTCAGGCACACAGAGCTTAATTTATATGTCACTAAGGTAACCAAGAGAACTTAAACAGAAACATCTTGGAACAAAAAACCAAGATAATATAACAATTATCACCAATATTAATTAACATCAAGTCTTGTATCCTAGTAACCCATTCTCGATATCCATTTAACCAGCATATTTGGAATCCCAGATGTCTCATATAATTATCTAGTCCATAAATATTTTTACTTAATATAATTTAGTAAAATCATTTGAATTTGTTTCTCCAATTTTGAATTTCAGTTTGTATATCATATATACCTTTCCTAAATCCTATACCAGAGGATCTTTCATAGATTTATGTTGGTTCAACAGCAAAATGAACTCTTCTGCCTTTTGAAATCATCAGAATTAAAATGGGATAATAATTTCATTTTCTATACCACTCTCAATACAATTCTTATGTTAAATCCTTAATCCAATTTGAGAACTTATTACTGAAATTTAAAACTAAAAACCATACCTGAATTTGCATGATAGGTAAAATTGGAAGTCATTCACATACATATATATATATATATATATATAGTTCTTAATGATATAATCATATTGCTTTCTCAAAATTTACTATCTTATTGAATAATTTCCCTCTTAGAAGGATATCATTCCTAAATTATAATTTGACCACAAATACAATGAAAATTGTAATATTTTCATACTTGCATTCTATTATAGTAACTCAGAGATGTTCTAGTACTAATCTATTACTTTATATATTTAGTATTGTACTTAAAAACTACTGGATTATAGAAATTTTCTATAGAAGGAAAAATAGGGACCCAGTTATAAAAATGGCATATATCTTAACAGAGGCAAAAACTCTCTTACTTTGATTACAAGCATGAGCCATGTCTGACAACCAATCATGTAGTCTCAGAGTGTTACATCCAACATTATTTCTGGTTTACATTAATCTCTTGAATTTCATAATACAGATTTATAACTACAAAACAACACAATTTAGAAAAACAATAATAATACAATAAACTTCAGATGGTATCAATTGCATCTCCAAACTATCACATATTAAAAAAAATTAATCCAGAAAGTGAAATCATATAAAGTTCAAAGGATTGTTATCAAACTTAGGGCATTGCCTGATTGCTGGGCCTTAACTCTGAGAAACATGTTGTCTCCAAATATCTTGACATTATATAAAGGTGATTTTGTTGGATCAGTAAGAATGGAAAGCAGATTAGAATATGTGAAGAATTAATGTCAAAGTTGAAATAAAAAGAACATATATTCTGTTTTCCAAGTATGGTTATATGAAAAAACAGGAAATGATTGCAATAGGAGATATTCCCAAGTTATATATAAAAACATCTTAGAAAGAGTCAAGTTTTCAGGAGGAGAGAATAATAATAACAGAGAAGACCATAAATCCAGAAGTGAAAGTTTTATGAATAGACATAGACAAATAGCTATTTCTGTAGGGGAAGAATAATTAGTGATTGTTAAGTGGTAAAGAAAATATGGCCATAGGATTTCCAATTGGAAGATCCCTTAGAGAATACAGAATATAACTTCCTTATTTTGTTTTTCTTATTTCTTGAGGATTTATTTTGTAATCTACAACTTTATTAAAGTTATTAATTTTTGAAGTTATCTTTACTGATTCCCTAAGATTTTCCAAGTATATCCCCAATTAATCAGCAAATGCTTACTACTGGTTTTTATTTTCAAAATACATGCAAAGATAATTTTTTAACATTTACCCTTATAAAACCTTGGGTTCCACATTTTTCTTCCTCCCTTCCTTCCACTCCCTCCCCTAGAGAGCAGGTATCCAGTATCCAACCTCCTCATTTTAAAGATGAGGAAAATGAGACACAAGAAGAGGACACTTGTCCGAAGTAATACAGCTAATGAAAAATTAAACAGGGATTAGAACCCATTTCCTATGACCCTGAATCCTAATTGTGTGTTCTTTCTATTCAGTACACTATATTTCTCCTTTAAAGAAAAGAAGAAGAAAGAACAAGTGCGATATTTAATGCTTTTTGATCAATAGTTACTTCAGTTTATTCAAGAAAAAAAAATTTGCTAGAGGAACAGGAATGAGCCATATAATACAGTTTCTTGAAAAGGAGGTGGGGGAGAAGATAAGAATAGAAGAATCAAAGTTAACTAAGAAATAGAAATTTTAGTTTGATTGGCTTTATCATTCTTATAAATTTTGATTTTAATATAATCTCAACTGCACAATACTGCAAGTGTTCATAGTTGTACATTTTGAATTAATAAAGACAGCAAAAATTTTATGATTTCTTTGGTGCTAAATTATGTTAGAGAAAATAATTTCCATTATAAAACATAACTTTCCAATACTAAAGGATTTATACATATATATAGAAGAATTTAGAAGATTTTTTCCTCATGTTTCCATAACATTTAGGGGGAAAAAAGATACTTTATACATATTAATCTGATTTAATGGATAAAATTAAACATTTTCTATGCCTTGGTTATTATTTACATGTACAACTTCAATTTAGTTTTTAACACAGGTTGGATTTGTTTTTATTTCTATCTTGCAGTTATTGTCCTAGGGTGTAATTTTTTCTTGCCCTTGACTCTAAATTTCTATCTTTCTGTTTCCTGTCTTTCTCTATGTCTGTTTATCTTCTTATCTCTCCTTTCTTGCTTCCGTCCCTCTTTCTCTTTCTCATGTTTGGAGTTTATTGGCAGTATCCCCTGGAGTGCACTTATGTGAGTACATAGCCAGGTATTACATAGGATGCACATTTCCTAGACTTTTTGAAGATTGAAAGAGCCAGTTTTAGGGAGAAAAGAATCTTCTAAATTCTACTTTAATGCTTTTCCCATTAAATGCACATTCAATTAATCTGCTTTGGAACCTAATCTCTGTTTGTAGTTTGTACCATGAAAAAAATCTCCTTAAAATCTTAACAGAAAATTTCAGCAGGAATTTTCAGTATTAAACTTGCAAGCATTTCTCATTTTTTGACTTATTTTTTTCTTCTCTTTGGAGACAATACTCTTAGATTTTTATATTGGAAAATAGAAATTAACTATTTAGACATGAAAAGCATAACTCTTTTTTATGAAGTGAAAATATCCTTCTTTTCAACACGTGTGTTCTATGCATTGCTGGCACTACTTAGCAATTATTAGACCACCACTGGTATTAATTGATACTCTGTTCTTAACTTCCTAAATGAGTGGGTACAGAGGTACTGTGAAACTGGGTACAATAGTGAGAACCAAGGGGAGCTTTGGTCATGAAGATAAAAAAATTATACTTGCTACAGCTTCCCTGAGTCACCCTTGGGTCAAAAAAAAAATCAAGAACCATTCAGTGTTTTCAAGGAGTTCTTCAAAGCTAACTATGTTATCAATAAATGAAGATATCCATGGAATAAGTGAAACGACCAAGACAATAATGATTTTTTTTTTTTTTTACCTATTACTTCAAGGAAAGAAGTAAAGTTCTGGTTCAGGGTTGACATAGTGAAGAAGGTGAGTTATTCACTTAGTGAATCACTGTTCAGCACATTCTAGCATTTAGATGGGACACCTGCTGGATATACTAAAAGGGCTGATCTGGCCCCAATTGGACAATCTGCTGATGAAATCATAGCCTAGAGAGATAGGTCACAGCAGAAAAGATAAAGGATTACACCAAAATGATAGTAAATGGATATGCCTATTGAGAGGCAGCACATTATTATTTTTATGGAACAGATGAAAAATGCAGTAGAGCTTTCTAATCAGAACTAAACCACCAGTATTACAGCAAAAGGAAAGAGCAGGAAGCATTCCTGCCAAGTCAGAATGCATGAACTTGTCTACTAAATATTAAAACATTATTATTGATTCCTTCAAGGGCTGCTGTTTATTAGATATTTTCATTACCTTCTCATTAAAAACCATTGCTGAAAAGTATTTTTTATCAATGGGCTATATGCTGATGCAGTGAAAGGAAAGAGCCAGAACAAGCTTTGAAAAATTACATTTAAAAGTTACCAGGCAAATTCTTTCCTCACTAGGAATGAGGATTATTTAGTCAGGCACCAGGAAAACAAAGCCCCCACCCTTCATGCATCTTCCCAGAAGGAACAGAGATGTTGATGTTACTTCATGCATTATAAGAGATTTTCCAAAATCAACTTTTATAATTAAAACACTGAATTTAGATCAGAGTTTCTAGTCTGAAGTCCTAACTTCATCATTTTGTTTGTTGGGTGATCTCTTTTTTAAAAATTTATTTTTTTAATTAAAGCTTTTTTATTTTCAAAACATATACATAGATAATTTTCAACATTTACCCTTGAAAAACCTTGTGTTCCACAATTTTTCCCTCCTTTTCTTCCCTCCCCTAGACAGCAAGTAGTCCAATGTGTTTAATATGTGCAATTCTTCTATAAATATTTTCATAATTATCATGCTGCACAAGAAATATTCAATATCCATGAGTACTTGATGTTTTTCCAGTTGATTAAATCTGATTTTTTCTATGTGGAATGTGTTTTGTAAATGTGTTCATATACCTCCTGACTTTGCCTTGGCAGGTAGATAGATTCCCAAATAATTTATATTATATAGTGATTTTAAATGGAATTTCTTTTTGCATCTCTTGCTGCTGGACTTTGTTGGTAACATATAGAAATGCTGATGATATATGTAGATTTATTTTGTGTCCTGCAACTTTGTTAAAGTTCTTAATGGTTTCTAGTTGATTCTGTAGTATACCATTAAATCATCTGCAAAGAATGATAATTTGGTTTCCTCATTACCTACTCTAATTACTTTAATTTCTTTTTCTTCTCTTATTGCTAAAGCTAACATTTCTAATACAATATTGAATAGTAATGGTGATAGTGGGCAACCTTGTTTCACCCCTGATCTTAGTAGGAATAGTTCTAATTTATCCCCATTATATATGATGCTTGCTGATGGTTTTAAATAGATGCTATTGATCATTTTAAAGAATTTACTCTCTATTCCTATACTCTCTAGTGTTTGTAATAGGAATGGATGTTGGATATTGTGAAATGCTTTTCTGAATCTATTGAGATAATTATATTATTTCTTTTAGTTTGATTATTGATATAGTCAATTATGCTAATACTTTTCCTAAGATTGAACCAACCTTGAATTCCTGGTATAAATCCTACTTGGTCATAGTGTATTATCCTGTAATAACTTGCTATAATCTCTTTGCTAATATTTTATTTAAGATTTTTGTATCAATATTCATTAGGAAAATTGGTCTATAATTTTCTTTCTCTGTTTTGACCCTACCTGGTTTAGGTATTACCATCATATTTGTGTCATAAAAGGAATTCGGT
This sequence comes from Antechinus flavipes, assembly GCF_016432865.1. Taxonomy (NCBI): domain Eukaryota; kingdom Metazoa; phylum Chordata; class Mammalia; order Dasyuromorphia; family Dasyuridae; genus Antechinus; species Antechinus flavipes. The sequence goes on from NC_067402.1 coordinate 122,044,301, forward strand.
AGGAGTCCTTCTTTCCCTATTTTTTCAAATAGTTTATATAGTAGGGAAATTAATTGTTCTTTAAATGTTTGATAAAATTCACATGTAATTCCATCTAGCCTTGAAGATTTTTTCTTAGTGAGTCGATTAAGATTTTGTCCAATTTCTTTTTCCAAAATGGGACTATTTAAGTAATTTATTTACTCTATTAATCTTGGCAATCTATATTTTGTAAGTATTCATGCATTTCACTTAGATTATAGATTTATTGGCATACAGTTGGGCAAAATAGCTCCTAATTATTGCTCTATTTCCTTTTCATTGGTAGAAATCCTTTTTAATTTTTTTTATTTAATTTTTATTTAATAATTACTTTATATTGACACTCGTTTCTGTTCCGATTTTTTTCCCTCCCTCCCTCCACCCCCTCCCCTAAATGGCAAGCAGTCCTTTATATGTTGGATATGTTGCAGTATATCCTAGATACAATATATGTTTGCAGAACCGAACAGTTCTCTTGTTGCATAGGGAGAATTGGATTCAGAAGGTATAAATAACCCAGGAAGAAAAACAAAAATGCAGATAGTTCACATTCGTTTCTCAGTGTTCTTTCTTTGAGTGTAGCTGCTTTTGTTTGTCATTTATCAATTGAAACTCAGGTCTCTTTGTCAAAGAAATCCACTTCCATCAAAATATGTCCTCATACAATATCGTTGTCGAAGTGTATAATGATCTCCTGGTTCTGCTCATTTCACTTAGCATCAGTTCATGTAAGTCTCGCCAGTCCTCTCTGTATTCATCCTGCTGGTAATTTCTTACAGAACAATAATATTCCATAACATTCATATACCACAATTTACCCAGCCATTCTCCAATTGATGGGCATCCATTCATTTTCCAGTTTCTAGCCACTACAAACAGGGCTGCTACAAACATTTTGGCACATACAGGTCCCTTTCCCTTCTTTAGTATTTCTTTGGGATATAAGCCCAATAGAAACACTGCTGGATCAAAGGGTATGCACAATTTGATAATTTTTTTGGCATAATTCCAGATTGCTCTCCACCTTTTTAATTTTTGATACTAACAATTTGATTTTCTTTTTTCCTTTTTCTAATCAAATTAACTAAAAGTTTATTTATTTTGTTGCTTTTTCATAAAATAACTCTTAGCTGTGTTTATTGGTTCAATAATTTTCTTACTTTCAATTTTATTAATCTTCCCTTTTATTTTAAGAATTTCGAATTTGGCATTTATTGGAAGTTGTAAATTTACTCCTTTTCTAGCATTTTTAGTTGTATGCCCAATTCATTGACCTTCCATTTCTCTATTTTATGAAAGCAAGCATCTAGAGATATAAAATTTCCTCTAATAACTGCTTTGACTGCGTTCCATAAATTTTGGTATGTTGTTTCATTATAGTCATTCTCTTGGATGAAACTATCAATTGGGTTTATGATTGGCTGTTTCTCCCACTCATTCTTTAGGTTCAGATCCTTTAATTTCCAATTAATTTTTGTCTATTTTTCCTATACTTTAATTACAGGTAATTTTTATTGCATCATGATCTGAAAAAAGATACTATTTCTATCTTTCTATATTTGATTTTGAGTTTTTATTGTGTAAGTTCCATGTACTTCCAAAAAAAATTTTTTTCCTGTCCCCATTCAATTTTCTCCAAAGATCTATCATACCCAAGTTTTCTAAAAAACTTATCTTTTTTCTTATTTATTGTATAGTTTGATTTATCAAGTTCTTAGAAAGCAAGACTGAAAGCCCCTATTGTAGTATAGCAAAAATATAATTTTGCTATCTATTTCTTCTTTCTGCTCTCTTAACTTTTTCACTATGAATTTGGATGCCATACAACTTGGTACATATATGTTTAATATTGATATTCCTTTAATATCTATGGAACCCTTTAGCAAAATGTAGCTTCCTTTCTCACCTGTTTTAATTCGATTTTTTTGTTTTTGTTTTTGTTTGATCTGGGATTAGGATTTCTACACCTGTTTATTTAACTTCAGCTGAAGCATAATAGATTCTGCTCCAGCTTTTTACTTTTACTCTGTATGTATCACTGTGCTTTAAATGTGTTTCTTATAAACAATATATTGTAGGATTCTGGCTGTTAATCGAGTCAGCCATCCCCTTTTGTTTTATGGGATAGTTCATCTCATTCACATTCATAGCTAAAATTACTAACTCTGTATTGCCCACCATCTTATTTTCCCCAAGTTATACTTTTCTCTTTCTCCCCCCCCCCCTGCTTTCCTCCTTCCCAGTATTTTGCTTCTGACCACCACCACTTCCCTCAATCAGCCCTTCCCTTTTACAGTCCCTCCCCCCTTTTTTCTCCCTTTCCTTTTCTACTTCTGTTTTCCCTTCTAAAAACCTCTACCTTTTCCCCCCCATTCCCATCCTACTTCCTTATAGGATGAATCAAGTTTCTCTATCACACAAAATATTTCTAATATTCTCTCCTTGAGTCAAATCTGATGTGATTAAGGTTCACACAATGCTCACTCCCCTCCTTTCTTTGCTTCAATTGTAATGACTTTTTTTTTTTGCTCCTTCATTGCTGTAGTTTACCTCATTTACTTTCCATTTCCTCTTCTTCCTGTACAATACCTTCTCCACCCCTTGTTTTTTATATCATCACAATAAAGTAAAATTACAGTTATTCCCTCTAACTAAACCTCTAACAAAGATATAGTGCTCAAGAGTTAAACTTATCATCTTCCCATTTATGAATGTAACCTTTATAACTTTAAAAAATATTTTTTTCTTTTTTTTAAGATGGAGTAGATTTATTTTAATTCCACAAATATTTATTAAGTACCTATTATGTGTCATGCTTTCAAAAATAACGCTTTTTATTTTCAAAATATAAGCATAGATAAGTTTTCAACATTAACCCTTGCAAAATCTTGTGTTCCAATTTCCCTTCCCTCCCCCCACTTCTTCCCCTAGATGGCAAGTAATCCAGTATATGTGAAACATGGTAGAAATCTATGTTAAATGCAATATACATATACATATACATATACATATTTATACAATTACCTTGCTGCACAAGAAAAATCAAATCAAATAACAAACAAATTGAGAAAGAAAATAAAATGCAAGCAAACTGCAACAAAAAGAGTAAAAAGGCTATGTTGTGAACCAAACTCATTTCCCACAGTCCTCTCTCTTTGTGTGGATAGCTTTCTTCATCACAAGATCATTGGAACTGGTCTGAATCATATCATTGTTAAAGAGAGCTATGTCCATCAGAACTGATCATCATATAATCTTGCTGTTGCCATGTACAATGATCTCCTGGTTTTGCTCATTTAACTTAGAATCAGTTCATGCAAGTCTCTCCTTCTCTGAATTCATCCTGCTGATTGTTTCTTTTTTTTTTAATTTATTTTTTTTTTCTGCTGATTGTTTTTTTGCAAAACAATAACATTCCATAACATTCACATATCATAAACTTATTCAGCCATTCTCCAATTGATGGGCATCCATTCAGTTTCCAGTTTCTAGCCACTACAAAAAGGGCTGCCACAAACATTTTTGCACATGTGAATCAACCCCCTTTACTATCTTTAAGATCTCTTTGGGATATAATCCCAGTAGAAACACTGTTGCATCAAAAGGTATACACAGTTTGACAACTCTTTGGGCATACTTCCAAATTATTCTCCAGAATGATTGGATTCATTCACAATTCCACCAACAATGTATTAGTGTCCCAGTTTTCCCAGTCCCTTCCAACATTTGTCATTATCTTTTCTTATCATTTTAGCCATTACATTACATTACATTAGTGTGTAGTGGTTTTCTTAATTTGCCTTTCTCTGATCAATAGTGATTTAGGGTACCTTTTCCTATGACTAGAAATGGTTTCAATTTCTTCATCTGAAAATTGTCTGTTCATATCCTTTGACCATATCAATTGGAGAATGGCTTGACTCCTTATAAATTTGAGTCAATTCTCTAAATATTTTAGAAATGAGGCCTTTATCAGAACACTTCAATGTAAAAATGTTTTTCCAGTTTATTGTTTCTCTTCTAATCTTGTCTGCATTACTTTTGTTTGTACAAAAACTTTTTAACTTAATATAATCAAAATTATCTATTTTGCAATCAATAATGATCTTCAGTTCATCTTTGGTGACAAATTTCTTCTTTCTCCATAGTTGAGAGGTCAACTGTCCTATGTTCTTCTATTTTGCTTATAATATCACTCTTTATGTGTAGCTCATGAACCCATTTCGATCTTATCTTGGTGTTAGGTGTGGGTCAATGCCTAGAAAAACATAATTTTTTCTTCCTTTTTTTAAACCTTATTATGCTTTTCTTGAGTTCTATAGTTGTAAATCAGATTTTCTCTTCAGCTCTGGTCATTTCATCAAAAATAAATGAAATCCCCCAGTTTCATTGAATGTCCATCTTTTCATCTGAAAAATAATACTTAATTTTGCAGAATAGTTAATTCTTGACTGCAGTCCAAGGTCGTTTTCCCTCCAGAGTGTCGTATCCCAAGCCCTTCAGTTCTTTAAAGTGAAAACTTCTAGATCCTGAGTAATCCTGATTGTGGCTCCTGGATATTTGAATTGTTTCTTTCTGGCTGCTTGCCGTATCCTTTCCTTGATCTGATAATTCTGGAATTTAGTTTACTATTCCTAGGAGTTTTCATTTTGGGGTCTCTTTGAAGAAGTGATCTGAGGGTTCTTTCAATTGTTATTTTGCACTCTGGTTGTAGAACATCAGTTTTCCTTGATTTTTTTTTTAAAAGATGATATCTAGGCTCTTTTTTTCACTTGGTTTTCAGGTACTCCAATGATTCTGAGAAATATTGAAGGAGACTATCTCAAAAGAATTTTAGAAGACCTATGTGATCTGATGCAAAATGAAGTGAGTAAAACAAGGAGAACATTGAATACAATAACAGGAATACTGCAACAATTGCCTATGAAAGATTCAGCTGCTCTAATCAACCCAATGATCCAAGACAGTTCTAAAAGACTCATCATGAAAAATGTTGTCTATAGCTAGAGAAAGAACTGATAAACTCTAAGTTTAAACAAAATGTACTTTTTTCCATTATTTTTCTAGATTTTTCTTGTGTTTTTTTGCATCATAGCTAATATGCAAATATATTTTGAATGAATTCACGTGTATCAATGACACACTATTACTTGCCTTATCAATGAGAAGTATAGAATGGAGAAAAAATTTAGAACTCAAAATTTTAATAAATGAATGTTTAAAATGAACAAATAACAGTTTGAATTGGCAGTGAGCACAGTGGGCTGTTTACTTCCTATCTCTCCCTTAAAAACAATATCCTTTTAGAACCTGGTAAAATAAATTTCAGACATATGAGAGGATCACATATTAATTTAATCAAATAAGTATGATCAAATACCTACTATGTGCAATATGTTTTATTAGAATCTGTAGGTATAAAAATGCCGGAGGGGAGCTATTCCTTGCTTTCAAGGAACTTATAATCTAAAAGTGTATTAGCCCATGTACATTGTCATCATCATCATCACCAGCAGCATTTATACAGAACATAGTATTTGTTAGGCACTATGCTGAATGCTTTACAAACATTCTCTCATTTTTACAACAGCCTTGGGAAGCAAGGCTGTTATTATCTCCATTTTACAGATGAGGCAAATAGAAGTTAAATGATTTGCCTAAAGTCACAGAGGTAGTAAGTATCTGAGGCCATATTTCAACTAAGGTCTTCCTGATTCCAGATCCAGTGTGCTATCTTCTGTACTACCTTGTGACCCATACGTATACACAAATAAGTATAATTCAAGGCATGGCACAAGGAAATTTGAGGAGGAAGAAGATCACATTCAGACAGTGATTAGGGAGAACTTTATGAAGGCAGTGGCACCTATATTGATGTTTTAAGAAAGAGAAGAATTGTAATTGACAAATATAGAAGAAATGCTTTCCAAGAATAGGAATACAAAGAAATAGGAGAATGTGGATCAAGCTTTGAGAATAACTAATAGAATTTGATTGGAATTCAGAGTTCATGAAAATAATAGTGTGAAATTAGGCAGGAAAGAATGGACTGGAGGTTTTTGTGCCACAGTTCCCTTTTATTGTCCTGCCTCAATTTCCTTAATTGTCTTCACTTTCCCTAATTGTCCTGATTCAGTTTTCTTAAATTGTCCTGCCTCAATTTTCCTGAATTTTTCTGCCTCAGTTCCTCGAATTATTTTGCCTCAATCCCCCTGGTTGCAACCCCTCTTTTCTGCTCATTAGGATTGAGATAATTAGGGTTGTGGAGATTTGACATTCCAAAAGATAAGACTCCAGATTGTCCTATCTCAGATACCTAATTAGCATCCTCCATGTCTGTATCTCCTAACTTCCTGGCTCTAGTTTACTCCCTTTACTCCCAATTTGTAAGAATTTATAGTCCTAAACCCCAACCTGTCAGAATAAGATTGATGGTCCCCTTCTTGGAAATTTCCACTCACCAGAGCTTGGACTCCATCACCCCACCTCCCATCCTCCTTTCCCCATCTTTGTCTACCGGAACTTAGAGACACATGTATATATATTTCATGGGAACCTCACATTCCAGGCTGGATTCTTTGAGATGAAAGTCTGATTTAGCCCTGAGACCAAAAAGGATCCTTTTGGTCCCAGAAAATCTTTGCCTCTCATAAATCCAAATAAAATATTAAAACCTCTCTAATCTCTATCTTGCCTCAGTTTCTCTGGCATAACAAGGTAAACGATGGAGGACTTATAAAATGAGTCTAAGAAGCTAATGCCTGTAGGTAATAACGAACAGGTGAAGTTTTGGAAGCAGGGAAGTAATATAGTTATCATCTACCATCTATAATAATCCTATTAAGAAGGGGATGAATATTTTCTTAGCTCTTTTTTTTAATCGATAAGAGAGTGAACTATACATTCATTTGGATTTTGGCAGCAGTCTGAAAGGTTGATTGGAGAAACTAGGGGAAGAGAAATGAAGTAGGTTATTATAATAATCTGGCAAAAGGACCCAAATTTAAGAAGTGCCATTCCTACAGGATTAGGACCCTCTTTTTATCCCCTGATATAACCTCAAAGGTAGGTTTAAAGCACTGATACCATTCTGAAGATTTGGAGATGCGTACTGTTTTGTTATGAGAGAAAACTTTTATAATGATCCTAGGAATTTTTGTTTACTGAGATGCTTGGAGTGGGGGTTGTAATGATAGGGAGATTATGTTTATTTTGGCTTAGATCTCCTCCAACCTCCATTCTCTAAATAGACCCTTAGACTATGTTATATTTCTTGGACTGATACCATCACCTTCAAAGGGCTTGACAATCCTCACACCAGGTAGAGTCCTCCCCCAAACATATCTTGCACCCCAGTCAAAACTAAAATAGAGGGAGTGTTGGTACATGATTTTTTTATTTGCTAATTATTATGTACTCAGTGCAGCCTCTGAAGCTGAGATGCAATAAAGTATGGATCAGTTCTCTGCTGCTAATTTTGTCCTATCAATTAACACCAGGAAAACACAAGTACTCCTTCAGCCAGCACTACATCATCTATATGTGGAAACATCGGTTATAGCAAATGGTGAAGTTTTGAATTTGTGGGTAAGTTCACTAGCCTCAGCAGTATACTTTCCAGGGAAGTACACATCGATAATGAGGTTAACTCATCCATTGCCAGACCTAGCTCAGTGTTTGGGAGGCTCTGAGGGAAAGTGTAGGAAAGGATAAGTATTAGAGTGACTACCAAACTGAAGGTCTACAGAGCCAGAGTGCTGATCTCCTATGTTTGTGAACCTGAACAGCATACTAGCACAGTGCCAGGAAACTGAACCTCTTCCATTTGAATATGATGATTTTCTTTTTTTGGCAGGGTAGGGCTAGGGATAAAGCATTAAACCTGCCTTTCATTGGCATAGGGAACTCTCAGAGAGGAAGTTACCTCTAGAAATGAAAGTGGGCACAGGCTCTGCAATTTTTAATATTCATCTGTTTCTTGTGGTCACTCAGAGATTAAGTGATTTTCCCTCAGTACTTGAGCAGGACTTGAACAAAGGATTTTCTAATTCCAAGATGGGACTGCACCCACAGAGCTTCTGGAAACAGAAGGAAAGAGATGAGATTAAACTCTAGTCCCTTGGTTCCAAATCCAGTGTGCTTTTCAATATAATTTAGCCACCGTTTTTAATCATGTTGAGGTGGGGACTCACTAAAAGAGTAAACCTAACTCAAGCAGAAAGAGACATAGTTTTCAAAAGTGAAGTAATGAAACTGCTCTTTGCCACATATATGGTTTTCATTTAGGCCTTTGTATCTTAACCTCAAGGATATACTAGTGTCATCTTATCAAACTCTTGATAGATCCATCTTTTACTTTTTAGGAAAAAAAGGACACCTAACCACATGGATATTGTATGTTATTTGTCTTTGATAAAAAAGAAAATATCACATTAAAGGTGAAGCAAATACATGTATATGTATCATAAATACATTTAGAGGAACAATAGTTCTAGAGAGTTGATTCAGTTGTTTTGTTTAAAAATGACATTTTGTGAAATATAAGTACAAACACAATCAATTTTATAAGGTTTCATAAAATTGCTAATAAAAATAATTTTGCAAGCTACCACTTTCCTGCAGATTCCTTAAGAAAAGAGAGAAACAATGCTTCAACTAAAATTTACAAAAGAAATGAATTAAGTAATTTTAAAATTCATTTCCTCTGCAGAAATGTCTATGTATATGCATAATGGAGGGTTATTTAGCTTTCCAGATAACTCATTATTACAAAAAGCAAATTTTCATATAGCATAGTTTTCCCCCACTTAATAGTATTTTTCCCAATTATATGTAAAAATCATTTTCAAAATTCATTTTTGTAAGATTTTTTGAATTTCAAATTTTTTCCTTCTCTCCTTTTACTCCCCCCCCCCTTTAAGAGAGTGAAGTAATCTGATACAACCAAGATTGGAATAAAGTAGAAAGCTGGGAAACTATTTTTACAGCCAATGTTTCTAGTAAAGGCTTCATTTCTTTATGTGTATTTTTTTCATGATGTAGCCTCATCTTGGGATACAATGTGAGATATTATATCTGTTTTTGGCCTGTTTTAGGCCATACTATTTCCAATTTTTTCAGCAATTTTTATCAAATAGTGAGTTTTTAATCCTAAAAGCTGTAATGTGTGGGTTTATCAAACAATAGATTACTATTATCATTGATTATTGTCATTCATATATATATATATAAGCTGTTCCACTGATCCACAATTCTATTTCTTAGCCAGTAGCCCACAGAATAAAGATTGCTGCTTTATAATATAGTTTTAGATCTAATGTGGCTAGATCACCTTTATTTCCATGTTTTCATTAATTACCTTGATATTCTTGAGTATTTGTTCTTTCAGAAGAATTATGTTATAATTTTTTAACTGTATAAAATAAATTCTTAGAAGTTTGATTAGCTCATGGCACTGAATAAATTAATTTAGATAGAATTTTCATTTTTATTTTATTAGCTCAGACTTTGTAATTGTGTTCATATAGTTGCTAATTTGTTTTATGAGATAGAATCAAAATATTTTATATTGTCTACAATTATTTTAAATGGAATCTATTTTTCTATTTCTTTTGGCTGGGTTTTGTTGGTAATATGTAGAAATACCAATGATTTGTGTGGGTTTATTTTTATATCCTGCAGCTGTGCTAAAGTTGTTAATTATTTCAAGTTTCTTAGTTGATTGCTGCAGGGTTCTTTAAATATACTATTATAGCATCTGCAAAAAAGTAATAGTTTTGTTTCTTCATTGTCTATTTTAATTCTTTCTATTTCTTTTTCTTTTCCTATTTCTAAAGATGAAATTTCTAGTACAATATTAAATAATATTGATGAAAATATGCATCCTTGTTTCACCTTTGATCTTATTGAGAATGCTTCTAGCTTATCCCCATTGCATATAATATTTGTTTATGCTTTTACATAGATAACTACTAATATTTTTAAGGAAATACCTGTTTATTCTTATGTTTGCTAGGGTGTTTTTTTTTTATATGAATGGATGCTGTATTTTGTCAAAAGCTTCTTTCTGCATCTATTGGGATACTTATATAATTTCTCTTAGTTTTGTTATTGATATGGTCAATTATGCCAATAAGCCAATAGATTTTGTGATATTGAACCAGTTCTGTATTCCTGAATATAAATTCCACTTGGTCATAGTCTTTTATTTTCATCATGATCTGAAAAATATATTTAATATTTCTGCCTTTCTGCACTTGATTGTGAGGCTTTTATGTCCTAATACCTGATCATCTGGTACCATGTACCACTGTGAACAAAGGTATATTTGCTTCCATCCCCATTTAATTTTCTCCAAAGGTGTATCATATCTAACTTTTCTAAAATTCTACTAACTTCCTTAATTCCTTTTTTGTTTATTTTGTGGTAACATTTATCTAGTTCTAAGAGTGGGAGATTGAGATCCCTCAGTTTGGTTTTCCTGTCTATTTCTTCCTGCAACTCACTTAACTTCTCCTCTAAGAATCTGGATGCTATAATACTTGGTGTTTATGTTTAGTATTGATATCAGTGCATTCTCTATGGTACCTTTTACCAAGATGTAGTTTCCTTTTTGTCGCTTTTAATTATTTTTTTTTCTTTTTTTTGTTTTTTTCTTTTGATCTCAGGATCAAGACTGCTATCCTTGCTTTTTTTTTTTTTTAACTTCAGTTGAAGCATAACAGATTTTATACCAACTCCTTACTTTGTGTGTATTTCTGTTTCAAATGTGTTGCTTATAAACAACATATTGTAGGGCTCTGGTTAATCCACTCTGCTATCACTTCCATTTATGGAAGAGTTCTGCCTATTCATATTCACAATTATGATAACTGTATTTCTATTTATCTTATTTTCCCACTTATTTATTCTTTCCTCTTTCCTTTTATTCTGCCCTCCTCATGAGTATTTTGATTCTGACCACCACCTCTCTCAATCTGTTCTCCCTTCTATCAAACCCCTTTTTTTCCCTTTACCCCTCTACTTTTGATGTCTCTTTGCCCTCCCTTCTATCAACTGCTCCTTCTTTCCTTTTCTTTTCCCTTTCCCCTCCTACTTCCCATTAGAGTGAGATAAATTTTTATACCCAAATGAGTGTGTCTGTTATTTTCTCTTTGAACCAAATCTGACAAGATTAAGATTCAAACAATGCTCATCCCCTTCCCTTCATTCTTTTGTTGTAATAAATCTTTTGTGCCTCTTTATGTAATGTAATTTACATGATTTACCTCCCATTTTCCTCTTCTTCCAGTACAATTATTTTTCACTCTTTAATTTTTTATGCCATCACATCAAAGTCAATTTATACTTATATCCTTTGTCTATGTATAACCCTTCTAACTGTCCTAATAGAGATACAGTTCTCAAGAGATACAAGCATCATCTTCCTGTGCAGAGATGTAAACAATTTTGCTTTATTTAATTCTTTCCTGTTTACATTTTTATGCTTTTCTTGAGTCTTGCATTAGAAGATCATTTTTTTTCTGCTCAGCTCTGGTTTTTTCATCAGAAAAGTTTGAAAGTCCCCTATTCCATGGAATATCTATCTTTTCTCCTGAAAAGTTTTGCTTAGTTTTGCTGGGTGGTTGATTCTCAATTGTAATCAAAGGTCTATTGCCTTCCAGAATATTATATTGCAAGGTCTCTTATCTTTTAATATAAAAGCTGCTAAGACCTTTGTAATCATGATTCTGGTTTCTTATTATTTAATTTTTTTTTTCTGGCTTGCAGTATTTTCTCCTTAGCCCGGTCATTTTGGAATGTGGCTATAATATTCCATGGAGGTTCCATTTTAGGATCTCTTTCAGGAGGTGATCAGTGGATTTTTTTCAATGACTAGTTTACATGCTGATTCTAGAGTATCAGGGCAGTTTTCCTTGATATTCCTTGAAAAAATGCTGTCTAAGCTCTTTTTAAAAAATCATGGTTTTCAATAACTCTTAAATTATCTCTCCTGCATCTATTTTCTAGATCATTTGTTTTTCCAATGAGGTATTTTCTATTTTCTTGGATTTTTTTCATTATTTTTATTTTTTAACTGATTCTTGATGTTTTATGCAGTCATTAGCTTTCATTTGCCAAATTCTAATTTTTAAGGAATTATTTTCTTTAGTTAGGTTTTGTATTTCCTTTTTCATTTGGCTAATTTTATTTTTAAGGATTTCTTTTCTTCAGTCAATTTTTGTGCTTACTTTTTCAAGCTGTTACTCTTTTTCCATAATTCTCCTATCTAACTCTCTTTTCCCAATTTTTCTTCTATCTCACATTCTTGATTTTTAAAATGCTTTTTATAGCTCTTTTAAGAGGATTTTTTAGCATTGAGACCAATTCATATGCAACTTTGATGTATACATTTTAACATTACTGTCCTCTTCTAAATTTATATTTTGATCTTCCCTACCATCCCAGCAACTATCTATTATCATGGCTTTTGCGGGGATACTGCTTATTTTTAAAAGTTGAGTTCTTCTCCCAGGATACAGAGGGTACTGTCCCACACTTCTTATGCTCGATTACAGGGACCCTGTCTTTCTGGTTTTCAGCAGTGGGGCCTCACATGCTGGCAGCTTGACTAATGCATTCAGGTAGTGTGGCCTAGAAACACTAGTTGTGCTGGAGTTTTGGGGCTAGCTCTTTGCCTTCTACACTGGGGCTGGACACCCTCAGCTGGCTCCTATCCCATTAGCCTGCTGAGCCTGGATCAAGAGGTGTTGGTTGCTGATGTGAGCTGTGGCTAAAAGCCTTTTGATGGTTTGCCTAAACACCATCTGCACTGGACTGTACTTCCCTTTTACATAAGTGAGACAGATATTTCCTATAATTATTCTAAATTATCTTAAGCTGGAAAATTGTTTCATTCCATCTTTTTTGGGTTCTGTTGCTCCAGACTATATTTAAAGATTTGATTTAATATGTTTCTAGAGGAATCGGGAGAGCTCAGGCAAATTCCTAGCTTTTCTCTGTCATCTTGGCTCTGCCTCCTTTATATAGCAATTTTTTATTATATCTGTTTATTTTCAAAATATACACATGGGTAATTTTTATCATTAACCCTTGCAAAACCTTGTGTTCCAAATTTTTTCCCTCTCTTCTCCCCAACCCCTCTCCTAGATGACAAGTAATCCAATATATTTTAAACACGTGCAATTCTTCTAGACTTATTTCCACAATTATCATGCTGCATAGGAAAAACCAGATCCAAAAGGGGGAAAAATGAGAAAGAAAACAAAATACAAGCAAACCATAAAAAAGTGAAAATGCTATATTATAATCCACACTCAGTTCCCACAGTCCTCTTTCTGGGTGCAGATGGCTCTCTTCATCACATTAAGGCTGGCCTGAATCATCTCATTGTTGAAGAGAGTCACGTCCATCAGAATTGATCATCATATAGTCTTGTTGTTGAAGTGTATAATGATCTCCTGGTCCTGCTCATTTCGCTCAGCATCAGTTCAGGCCTCTCTGAAATCATCCTGCTGATCATTTCTTACAGAACAATAATATTCCATAACATTCATATACCATAATTTATTCAGTCATTCTCCAAATGATGAGCATCCACTCAGTTTCCAGTTTCTTTCCACTACAAAGAGGGTTGCTACAAACATTTTTGCACATGTGGGTCCCATTCCCTCCTATAAGATTTCTTTGGGATTACAGGCCCAGTAGAAACACAGATGTGGTATGCACAGTTTGCCCTTTGGGCATAGTTTGCAAATTAGCAAATATTTTTTAAAAGAATACTGAAATATTGTCTTTGACAATTTATTTTACAACTCTGCCATTTTATTTTACAAATCCATCAACTTCACTCTCTTACTCTCAGCCTCAGAGCTCTTGAGGAAGCTCTGTGATGACTTCAGGAAGTGGAACCTGTAAGCTTGTGAATTTACAAGATGCAGATGGATCTTTAGCATTGTTCCACAGTTTGAGTTTTCAGCTCACATTGAATCAGTTCCCTGAGTTATGTAGAGAATTGAGTCTCCCTTGTCATTCTATCCTTCCAGAGTCTAAGTTTCATAGCCAGTTTAAGATCAATGCCCTGAGATACAAGGAGAAACTTTAGGACCAGCTTTCAAGAACCCAGCACAGCGGTAGTTAATACATACTCAGGTTCATCCAACAGTTATGACATATCTAGATTTGGCCACAGTAAGACTAGAGCAACTTTACTACATTTTGAGCCTAACTTAAAGCTGATATTCCTATATCTTGAGTCTACAACTACAACTACAACTACTACTACACTCAACAGTTATAGGGTGAATTATGCCCCCAAAGTGTTAGTAGTTTATGTCTTTGTAATTAAGATATTTTTCAGGTAAGTATACCTTTGTAAAAGTTTATCTGACTTTATATGGTTAAATGAAACTAAAGTTCTAGGTACTGGTCCCCTCAAAACAGGGAAAATACAGCTGGTATGAATTTGAGCCAGTGAATCTGGCAAGGTACCCTGGAACCTACAACAGAAGATGTAACAGGCCTGTCCCTGAAAAAGTTGGGCCAGAGTACATGTTACAAAATAAATACATCATTAACAAACTATAATGCAATAAAATCTAGCAAAAAGTATAGACCTCAATGGGGACTAAGTAATGACATCCTGAATGTTGAAAAAGCAAGTAATGAAACAATTTATAAGTATACTAATGAAAATGAAAACAGTGAAACAACATAACAAAACTCAGGGAATATATCTAAAAGTGATCATCAGAGAAAAAATATTTCTTTTAAAACTTAATAAATGGAAAAAAAGATCAATGAACTGAGCATGTAAATTGCTCAAACTCCTCCCCCCCATCATAACTTTGATATTTAAGCAAGTAAAGCCTCAAGAAATATAGCATTCATAGGCTTTAGATTTTTTATAATGTCGTTTACGTTGGAGTCCTTGATTAGACTCCTATTTTGACAGCCCAAAAAAGTGTGATCATTTCTAAATTATCTAAGAAATTAAGATGAGAGACATTCCAAAAACTGGAGCAAGGGTGATTGATTTCCAGCTAACCTTCCTGAGGAGCAATTTCCTGCAGGGCCAACAAGAAGGAAAGGCCTCAGCTTCAGACTTAGCCTGAGTCTCCTCCTACCTCCATTTTGCTAAATTTAGAGTCTGAAGAGTATTGGATTTCCCATCTTTGCATTGGGCTCCTGGTGCAAATTAGTTGATTGCAGTTCATTACAAGTCCAAGACAGACTGATTAAAAACCACTGGCTTTATAAGGAGCCTAAAAAACAAACTACACCCTGCCAAGAAAGAACTTTTTAAAAACACTTCAGGAATGAGAGAAAAGGACGTCCAGAAACCAACAAGGGTGAGTTATCCATTTGCCACATATGCTCTGTAAGCTTGAATACATTTCCCCCTGGATTCTTTTGTTCTTATGGGAGAGTTATGTCACAACAATTGGAAAGATGTTTTGTATCAACTCTTACCATACTGTTTTAAATAAATACCCATTTCTAAAAGCTAATTAAGGCAAGCTGATTAAAATTGTTCTCAACTGGGTTTGAGGGAAAGATGAAGCATACCTATGGGGATCAAGTTTGTCTCATCAGGGAATGTGACTCTTAAGAGATTTCCTTAGAACTCTCAGGGAGGTAAAAATGCATTGGGAACATACACTTTTCTATGAGATCAGGAGTTGTAATAAGAATCCCCAGAAATTATATGGGCTATACAATTTAAGAGACTAGAAAATATAATCAGAATCATCCCAAAATATAATGGAATAATGTTAGAAATGAGAGACAAAAGTGACAAAGTAAAAAATAAAAACTGTAGTGCTTATAACCAAAATTGGCAGTTTGCATTTTGAAACAATTAACAAACTTAATAAACCAATCAAGAAAAAGAAAAGGAAAAAAACTTATCAAAATTAAAATTTAACTGTGCAACAAATGTAGCGGGAATGAAGCGGAAAACTATAGGTGAATAAGCTTGACTTTAAGTAAAACAAAATTTTGAATATGTTATTATTAACCTGATTTTATCATCCTTTATCAGTGGATAAAGTAGCCTCTCTACTGATATGATTATTTTTATATCATGTATTTTGCAAATGATATTACAGGAAGATAAATTAATTGAATTTTGTAATTGCATTAAAGTACTGGAATATAAGTTCATATTCCATAGGCTTACTAAAAACATCATTGGGGGAAACTCTATTAACAAGTAAGATGGTAGTAAGGATATATGCCTCATCATTTTCCCATGTGATTTTGATTTCATCTCCTAGGTTCTATACTTTGAAAGTTTTTCAAATTGTTTTACTTTAAGATTGTGGCTATTCAAAAGTGTTTGTGGCAGCCCTTTTCATAGTGGTTAGAAACTGGAAACTGAGTGGATGCCCATCAATTGGAGAATGGCTGAGTAAAGTATGGTATATGAATGTTATGGAATATTATTGTTCTGTAAGAAATGACCAACATGATGATTTCAGAAAGGCCTGGAGAGACTTATATGAACTGATGCTGAGTGAAATGAGCAGGACCAGGAGATCATAATACACTTCAACAACAAGACTATATGATGATCAATTTTGATGGATGTGGCTCTCTTCAACAATGAGAGGATCCAAATCAGTTCCAATTGATCAATGATGAATAGAAGCAGCCACACCCAGAGAAAGAACACTGAGAAATGAGTGTGCACCACAACATAGCATTTACACTCTCTGTTGTTGTTTGCTTGCATTTTTGTTTTTCTTCCGAGGTTATTTTTACGTTCTTTCTAAATCCAATTTTTCTTGTGCAACAAGATGACCATATAAATATGTATACATATATTGTATTTAATATATACTTTAATATATTTAACATGTATGAGACAACCAGCCATCTAGGGGAGGGAGTGGAGGGAAGGAGGGGAAAGGTTGGGACAGAAGTGTTTGCAAGGGTCAATGTTGAAAAATTACCCATGCATATGTTCTGTCAATAAAAAGCTATAATAATAATAAAAAAGAAAAGAACCAAGCACATACCCAGTTGATTATCACACACACACACACACACACACACACACACACACTCACACACACATACACACACACACACACACACACAAAAGATTGTGGTTATTTAACATGACAGCATTTATCAAAAATATTATTAAATATATAGGGCTAAATGTTATGCTCAGATGGTTGTGAACAGTAGTTATCTCTGGGAAAATGGTTCATTTTAAGTACAGTTTATTTGCTGAATTACCAAGGATATTTTATGATCTATATTATGATCATGTAAAGCATGAAGCTTTGTTCAGAAAGAGTGAAGTGTTCAGGAAGACACTTAAGTTTGAGTTTGAGTGACTGGAAGGATTGTGGTATCCTCAATAGTAATAGAGAAGCTCTGAAGAGGGAAAGGTTTGGGGAGAAAGCTGATGAATTCAATTTAGGACATATTGAATTAAAGAATTCTCTGCAGAATTATACTCAAACAGTTATGAAACAGCAATATTGTTCAAAAAATAACTGTGAACAATGAAGTCATTCAGAGTATTGCAAATATTCAAATCAACTACAAAGGAACTATGAAAAAAAGATACTATCAGACTTCAGAGAAAGAACTGATAAACAGAAGTATGCATAGTATGATTTTACATATCTATATCTGTATCTATGTATCTGTGTCAAATGATAGATTTCTCTAGTTCAGGGTGTAATTACCAATTTTTTTTTTGGTAAAATAATGAAGTCGGAAGCCAAATCTCAGAGCTAAGAAAAAACTAAGAGAAGTAGAATAATCAATTGTAGTTGAGTCATAAAAGGGAGGAGAGAAAAATATAATCATCATGGAGGATAATTAACTCATGTAAGAGTTTTAATAATGGCAAAGATAGGTTTGTTTGTAGGGAGTAGGTAAATATCCAATAGAAAGGGGGAGATCAAAAGTTGGTGAGAGAGTCTGGATGAAAATAGAAGGCAATATGCTGGAGAAAATAGGATGGGATTGGATCAAAGATGAATGCAAAAGGGTTTGCTTGTGAAGAAGGCATACCTCTTTATGTGAGACAGGAATAAAGAAGGAGATAGTGGAGGAAAATTTTTTAGTGACGTAAAATGATGGAGATGAGGAGAGTTAACAGTGTGTCAAGATAAAGAGGGGAGGAATGTGTAGCCAGTTCATCTGAAAGAACCACAAGTGAAAGGTCTTGCTAGGACAAAGAAGAGGATTAGGAATCTTGAGGCTGAAGGACAGATGGAATGATAAGACTTATCAGGTAAAGGTACATTAGAGTTTATGAACATAAAAATGAAACACTTGTGGTTAATGGCAAGGTTAAGAACATCTTTGTGTACAGCTGAGATAGAGAAAAGGAGTAGGTCATGGTAAAGGAGCAAATTGAAAACTTGGAAGTTAGGATGTTTATACGTGTATGTTGAAATTCCTTAGTATGAGTGGGAATTAGGAAAACTGTGGGCTAAATACCAGACTCAAAAAGAAAGAACAGAGAATATATTGGAGTTTTGATAGATAACATACCAGGAATTTGACTGAATGATACATTTGGATTAAAAGATATCTCTCTTCAAAGAAAGAGAGAATAGAATGAAAATGGTAGAAAGGGAATCTGGAAATGTCAGTAGGGAATAAAGAATATTTTGACTTCTCCACCATAACTACTAATCAGGATTGTTGGGGTGGGTGAGATGAGTGAAACTGCAATGGGTACTAGAAAAAGTGGCTAAGGAGTCTGTCAGTAGAAGGGAGTTAGGTTTTAGAGAATAAAAGAAGCTTTAAAAAGAGAAGAATAAAATTGATATGAAAGCAAGTTTGCTAATAATGGAGCAGACATTCTAGAAAACAGAGTGAAAGGAATAGATAGATCTGGATTGGGATATTGAGTAGGTAGTGTTGAGGAGGGTTGGATAAGGAGAAGGTAGTAAACAATGAAGGAATAGGATTTCTGCCATCAAATTAAAAAAGACACTTCAAAATCTTTGTATTAGAATTTTATGATTCATCCTAGATAAGCACAAAGGTATCCTTTCCCTTACTTCCTTCTTTCCTCAAATTTTTGTTTTTGCTACAAGTTTCAAACTTCAATTAATGAGAAATTTTAAAGTTTTAATAACATCCCTGAACATTAATCTTTTCCCTGTTATTTTGTATAGTTATAACTGAGAATATAACTCTTCTCATTCAGTATTATAAGAAAAATTAATACCTGCACCTGGAGTAATACTGTTACATCAACAGACATGCTGTTTCCTTAGAGCAAAGTATAATGAAATGTTTGTAATTGCAACTAAACTCTATTTTACAGTTGCAATATAATTTAATCTTATCTTATCCTAGAAAGCTGACATGATATACTCATTCAGAAATGGGATATGATGAGCGAGTTTCACAATTAAATTGAATTCTAGGAAACAAAAAATAATTCTGTGGAAGCCAGCAGTGTATAGAGTTTTGTGGACATTATGGGAGAAAATTATTTTCTCATTCATTTTAGTCTATCAAGATCATAATCTTACCAAGAATTTATATAATCACTTTTTATTACTTCAATTCATTTCAGTACTGATTGAATAAAATGTGAAAACATCCTGAAATAAAAGTATTTATAATGATAGATTGATAGATTCTAAGAACAGATGATCTTCTTAAGCTCTCCTCAGGATGAAACCCTTGTTAGGACATAATAAGATGTTCAAAGGTGAGAATGTTAGAAAATTAATGAATCAGGGTTCTATTTATAGGTATATCATGAGAGAACATTTTCTATCTATATATAATATACTTATAAATAGAATTCCAATTAAGTGAAACCTTATGACACTCAGGATTTCAGAGGGGGATTAACACTTATTCATAAGAACAATAGACAATTTTACAGGTCTCTACTTGAATATGAATAGGTTTATCTTCACAATCTTGATTTTCTAGCCCCCATTCCTGTTCCCAATCTTATATTGATGAGGTTAGTGGCAGATTTGGGGTTCAGGGAACCAAATGAAGAGCTTTGATACCCCTAGATTCTCCTAGGATTTGGCTCAGGGCAGGGAGTTGTGGGAGCTCCTTTCTGAGGGGCATAAAGGAATTTATGAACCCAAAAGGCTAGACTGATAAAAAGAGATTTATTATGGGCATTGGGAAGTCAGCCTTTGCTATCCATGAATAGAAAGACTGAATTCTTTGGTGGCAAGGCCCCAATAGAAAAGTAAAGTTTCTAGCAGAGAAATCCCAACAGAAAGGTATAAAGTCTTGTTAGAGAAATAGTTGAGAAAGAGATAAAAGAGGAGATAACGCTGAAAGAGAACATAATTTCAGCAGGCAGAGGGTTGTTGATATGCCAAGGGAAGAGAGAAGTTCCTTGGCATAGCATAGCATGGCATGTTAGATCCTCTGCCAGGACTGAGCCCCACCTTGGCTCATTTTTATGGCTAAAAGCTGGGGGTTGCTCTTGTTGGGGGCTGGGTGCAGTTTGAGCTGAAATCAGAATAGAAAATGTTAGAAGTGAATGAGTGTCTCTGGGCTAATCTCCAACTCAATAGAGAGCTTAATCTGTAGTGGATGTTATCAATGGGCATGGTGCCCATCTCTCAGGATAACAGAATGAAGCTGTTTATCCTGTTTCCTTTGGGCAGGGTCCTTTACAGAGACCAGAATTAAAGGAGATTTTCTCCTTGAAGGAGTTTCAGAGAGAGAGTTTCGGGGTCTCCCTTTCAGTTTCAGGCTCCCCTTGTCAGTATCACCCTTTTAGTATCTGAGTCCAACTGTTTGATTATTATTGTTTACTACTCAGCATCTAAAAGTCATTATTTCTGGTCATTATTCAGACTCACAAAATATCCCCAAGTTTTTCATTCAGGCAGATTTCCTTCTTTATCAGATATAGAGACCTAAAACCTGCTTAATTGGCCAATATCTTGAGTAGCCTGTATTGTTTTATTGCTGCTGATCTACAAAGATAGCTGATTTTTGAAAATTATCCAGTAAACAAGAATTACCTTCTAAAATGGACCTGCAAGCCTTTACCTGAAAATTTCCAATGAGGGAAAATTTCACTTAGAAGACCTATTTTTATGCTGAAGAAATGTTGAGGGCAGAGATTAGATCTATGATCTCTTTGAAGCAGGGAACTCCTGAAGAAGATACCACCTCGTCTAAAGTAGTTCTATTCTTAGAGATATGCCTAGGTCAAGATCTTGGAGACCTGTACAGAATACTTAGTGTGTGTCAGAGGTGGATCTTCATAGTTTCAAAGCCAACTCTCTATCTGCTTCTCTGTTCAACTTTGACTCTTTACCAAAAAAGATTGAGTGATGTCTTTATGTACTGTAAATGTCAGATTTAAGACTTAAATCCAAGTCTTCCAGACTCTGAGCTTGCTTTCTATTTATTGAATGGTATGTACTATTAGGAATAGGGGCTGGATCTAGAACTTCACTGGAAAAAGAAACTCCAAAGTGAGGAAATTCCTTCTGCCAGATAGGTCAGTCTCTGTGAAATGCAGAGATGTGGTCATTTGGCCAGAGAGAATAATTCATGAATAATATTCATCAACCCCAATATCCTATGTGGAGGAAGGGGATTGTGAATTCTAGAGATCCTAGAACATGAGCAGTGTTAGCCTTTGAAAGGAATAGATATCTCATTAGTAATATTAACTTTGAGTGTTTCCATTTTCAAGAATTTTGTAGTTAGATTTTCTGGATATAAGAAGACAATTTCTATTAACATGCACTCTTTCTGCAAGGATTGCTTAAGTAGTTGATCTACTTAGAGAGCAAACCATAAAGTTATTTAAATAGTACAGATCAGATAGGAAGTAGATTCTTTATTCAGTATCCCCAAAGTGTTCGAAAGCAAATCTCAATCACCGAATGGAACTGTGAGTGCTAGGGAGACTTTGTAGGCTCCTATATGAAAGAAACATCTGCCAGAATGTTAGCAGGCTAACTTTATGGCAATTCTAAATGCCTTTCCTTCCAAAGGGAAATGACAGACTATATGAATACTTTATGTTTCTATATTATTTGTGCACTTCTGTGACTCTGAATGTCTTAGGTATTTATTTTCATTATTTAGGTGTTTGTGAATTCTTTGTGCTGTCTTCACTTCCTGTGGGGTGAAAAAAAAAAGGCTGTCCTATACTTGACTGTGACAGATTATTAAATTTTAGACATAGTCTGTATCATGAAATGTTATTGTTTGTTTGTTTGTTAAGTGACTTCCCCAGGATCACACAGCTAGGAAGTATTAAGTGTCTGAGACCAGATTTGAACTCAGATCCTCCTGACTTCAGGGCTGGTGCTCTATCCAAAGCACCATCTAGCTGCCCCAAGTGTTTCTTTTGTTTGTTTGTTTGAACATCAGCAATTTTGTAACTTCCTGACGACTTCTTCATAGCCTAACACACACATACACACACACACACACACACACACACACACACTCCTATAGTTATAATACATATAATTCTATATACATGTATGATGACAAAGTTCATAGTATTAAATTTGTTTCTTTATTCTAGTTCATTGAGATCTTTTTGGAAAATGAGTAATGTAACATTTAACTCACCTTCCCAGATCCACACTATTTGTAAATCTAATAATTAGACATACAACTTATGCCCTCATACCAGTCATTAAAAAATGTACAGCCCACAGATAAGAACATATTTTTGAAGCATTCCACTAGAGACCTCCTTCCAAGGTGTCATTGATCTTATCATGGGATAAGTTATTATTATTATTATACTACCTTATTATAGTATTGCAAAAACCACATGATCACCTTTTATTCTCATAGTAATTTATAAATTTATTCTACTTATAAGTAGAGCTGAGTGATGTATGAGAGATTGTTGCCCAAGGACCAATCCAGTTCACTAGCAGGACAAGACTAAATGCAATGAGCATGTCTGTCTCCCTGTTTTATACCTCAATTGATGTTAGTAGTCATAACATGTTACTAGATCAATGAACACTCACTTCAGTACTTGCATTTATTAAACAATCATGAATTATTTTAACATATGTATGAGAGACACTTTATTAAAGGAAAGCTCTAAAAAACTGTTTTGTTCACCCAGGGCTGAATTATTTTCTGTAATCAACAACCACAAAATCAGCAGAAATTTTTATTCTTTGTACCTTTCTGTCATTTTTGTTAACTATAATAAAATGACCTACTATAGAGAACTGTTTGAGAAATCTGTATGTTTCTTTTTCATTTTCCACAACAATAGTCACAACATATAAATAGATAATTCTTATAAAGATTATACAAAGATGAGAATATAGGAATGTAGGTTAATAGTTTGAGGGATGTTTAATCATATCTTTTAGATAAAATCACTGGGAATCTTTTATATACTTCTGCTGTCTTCCTTTATGAGATAGCTTATAAACCAGTTCCTCAATTCTTTTAAATCTCTTTTTACCATCACCTAAGGAGCTTAACACAGACTTGTGATTAAAACTAAGGAATTGATCCCAGATTCATTTTTGAACTTTATTCTCTTGTGTGGTCCATTCATCTATAGAAAATATTCAAAATGCAACAAAAATGAGATGGCAAACCAGCAAGATTTAAATACCACAGACATCTCTCAAGAGTATTAATGCTTCTTCATTAGGCAGCCATGAGGTGTGTCCAACAATTGGATATGTGGAGAGCAGATAACTTTACATTTCTACAAGTAGGAAAAGTTATATCCAGACAAACAGCAAATTCTCTCATATAGTACTCCTTAAATGGATAGGTGATTCAGAAAAGGCTACAACTGCTCATTATTATATTCAGTTCGGGGAAGAAGTACCCTCTTTCTTATTGACTCACTGCTTGAGTACATTACTTTATAGTTCTCTTTTCCCCTTTGGGAGCAAAAGTTCTCTGGCTTCTCTCATTTCCCTGCTTCTTCTCTTCTACAAGGTTTCTACCCCCTGAGATCTTTCAGTCTCTGCTAGTAGTTGGGGAGTGGTGGGAATGCACATGCTATTAATTGCCTTACCCATAGATTTCTTCATTCCATCATTGCTTTTATTTTAAGTTAAAAGATTTTAAGTTTGCATTCTAGCCCTAGTATCTGTTATCCACTTATCAGGGGCTCAGTATCTCATCTGTAAAATGAAGAAATTGGAATTGAAAACCTCCAAGTTCCTCCAGCTGTAAATCTGTAAGCCTATGAGTCAATCCTACCCTATCTTTTAGAATAGTTTCCATTTTGAAATATTAAAAGATGCCTGGAAACATTTTCTATTAGGATTATATCATTACCCTGGTACCTTTTCTATTCTTTTCATTAAACATATTTTGACATGTTTCTCTTTCAGAACAAGAATTTCCTGAAAGGATTTTAAAGACACATGGGAAGAACTGTATGAATTGATACAGAGTAAAAAGTCAGGAATCGAATTTAACAATAAATACAATTTGGGAGACTGGAGGGCATAAGAATCTATTATTTCATCTGTGTATAGAGCTGCTGGTGAAGAAACTCTCTTAATCTATGCAATTTAGTAATCATATGCATCACAATCAGAATTTGAATTCAGAACTTCCTGATTCCAAGTTTAAGGTCAATTCTCTATCTACTAAATCATGCTGTCTCTTCCATCATTTAATTGATTGGAAACCAGTCTTGACTCTGGAGAAAAAAGGAGGAAATATAATGTTTCCCTTTCATTGAAGATGAGGCAGATCATGGATGTAGATGGAATAAGGACTATAAAGTCTCAGTCTGTGTATAAACACATATATATGTACATATGTATAGGGATGGGTGTGGATATGCACTTGGAGATTATTTGTACTTGACTGTGACATAAAAACAAAAGGCATTAATAAAGCATTTTTTTAAAAAAAAATCTAAATTGAATGATCACTCACACTGCAGTGACCATTGTTTTTCAAACTTAATGATTTCACTTCAACAACTGTGTAACAAGCACTGAGTAAACATATACAATGTGTTCCCAAAGTCTTATGCTGTTAAAGCTAAGAAAGTGTGCTAAGATTTTGAGGATACCCTGTACTATGTGTGGCACACTTTTCTAATTGTTGAGAGAGCTATTACCATTGAGATAAAATGAGGTCCTGCTCACATGAGCAAGGGCAGAGTAGGACAAATGTAATATATAATATCAATTTTATGTGTAAGAGAGAAGAAAAAAGTGTTATGCAAAGTCTAAGGGTGAAAATAAAAGTCTGATTATGTAATGCCAGGGAAACTGAGGTAAGATGGAGATTAGAGAGTTTTTAATATTTTATTTGAGAGGGAGAGATTATGCTAGGGGCTGGATTGGACTCATGTCTCAAAGCATGCAACAGCAAGTGAAGAATTCCAGGGATTCTTATAGGGCTCCAATGATCAGGGGAACAAAGCAGGGTTGGGTTAGAGCTCTGGTGAGCAGGAACTTTCAGGAATGGACCATAATTCGGTTCTGACAGGTTGGGAGTAAGGGTCATATATCCTGATAACTTGGGAGGCTAGTAGCCAGGATGTCTGGTTCAGAGGGTCCTACCATCTGCATTTTATGGCTCTATGAAATGCTAGTAGTCATGCTAGTTATCTCTGTCCTAATTTACATCAGTTCTAATGGTCAGGAAGGAGGGTTGCCATTGAAGCAGAACAATTCAGGGAAAGTGAAGTAGAACAATTTAGGGAAACTGAGGCAGAACAATTCAGGGAACCTGAGGCAGAACAATTAAAGGAAACTGTGGCATAATGATTATAATTTTAGCAAGTCATATAAGACAGAAAAGGCATTGCAGGCAAAGGAATCAATAGTGATCTGTTTTAGCCAGATTGTAAAGTAATTGGAACAAAGTAATATGGATACTAGAAGAGAGAATGTGGTCTGATCTTAGAGACTCTTGAATGCCCAGCAAAGGAAAATGAACTTTACTCAGTAAATCTTGGGAAACTTTACAACATCCCTTACAATCAGATCCAATCAGAGCCTCAGCCAAGGAAAACAAAGTCATTGAACAAATCTAGGTTTGAACTTATGTGATTTCAACCCCGAGAAACATTAAATTCAATTTGCATTCAAGATTTTTAAATTTCTTGAGATGGAAAGTGACAGCTGCAAACAGAAAAAGCTATGGAGACTGAATGCTGATCGAAACATTCTATTTTTATATTTTTATTTTGTTTTGTTTTGTTATTTCTTGTGGTTTTGCCCTTTTGTTTTGATTTTTCTTTCCCAACATCATTTATATGGAAATGTTAAAAAAAAATCATCGCACATGTATAATTTATATCAGACTGCTAGCATGGAGAAGGGAGAAGTAAGGGTAGGAGGGAGGTAAAAATTGGAATTCAAAATATTACAAAAATGAATGTTGAAAACTGTCTTTACATGTAACTGGAAAAATAAAGTACTATCAAAATGAAGAAAAAGACTTTTTATCATTCCTAGATTGACAGATGAAGTGATAAATTTCTTATTTGATATTTCATTTTGCCAGTCTAAGAAGCAGCCTAAATGTGCTGCAAATCTAGACAGCAAGGAGTGGTTTATCTTATTTCCTCTGCCTTTATCCTGAGGGGTTGCTAACAGAAATTTTATATATTCAGAATTGGAATACATAGCAAATAAGCTGTTGAGAGAAAAAAAATTGGGCAGTCAGTCTTGAAGACTTTATGTTTAAAATTCTTAATAATGAATAAAAATGAAAAGATGTCTCAGCTTTAAAACTGATTTTGAATAGTACATCTCTTTCTTTTTCTCCCTTTTAAAAGAAATGCCCTCCAAATCCATGTAGCATCACTATTTTACTTGTCCATTTAAAAATGTAATAAATACTAGTTGTCAACAACTTTAAAACTTTTTATTGTATCTTTTTATATCAGCTTCATTTCCAAATAAACTTTACCCTTCTAGATCTACATACTGTAATAAAGAATAAAAATGATAAAAGTACTAAATCTAACATATGCAATGTTTCATATATATAATTTCTATCTCTGCAAAGATGGGATATGTTTACTGTTCTCTTCTTTGGGGTCAGATTTGAATATCACTTTGCACAGCATTATATTTTTTCTCCTT
Organism: Antechinus flavipes; assembly: GCF_016432865.1. Taxonomy (NCBI): domain Eukaryota; kingdom Metazoa; phylum Chordata; class Mammalia; order Dasyuromorphia; family Dasyuridae; genus Antechinus; species Antechinus flavipes. The sequence continues at coordinate 122,071,372 of NC_067402.1, forward strand.
GTGCTTTAATCTTACATTGTTACAGTCATCACATGTATATTTTTCTGATTCTGCTTACTTTAAATTGCATAATTCATAAAAGTCTTCCCATACTTCTCTGCATTCTTCATATTTATTGTTTCTTATACAGAGCAATAACTTCTATTCATGTACCAGTTTGTTGGGTCATCAATCACTGGGAATATTTCCACTTCTTTGCTACCATTGTTACTGATTTCCCATTGTTTAAGCCATTTAGATACATTTTAATTGCAAATGTATAAACAATCCTCTTTATTTTAATTGGACTATCTTATTGTAAACTTTGTAAAGGCAGGGACAGTGCTTTATTTATCACTGTATCTTCTTCAGCATATTGTCCAGAGTATTAAACCTAGTAGCAGTTAGCTTGTTGAATGGATTACCAATATGCTAAGTAAATTACTCCCTGGTAATATTTTGGAACAACATTAACACATTCAGGCTACTCTTAAAGAATTCTTTAAATGATTATTTCAGCAAATCAAGTAACTTTATATTACAAGGTATTAAAAAAAAACAGTTTGTAACTGAAAAATAATTTAATATTAATGATACCTCATTATTTAAGTTTAGTTTTTTTTCTCAAGTGTCGAGATAACAGCCCTAAGATTCTTTCTTCACATGTATGTTTCCCTTTTTCACTGTTTGCCCTACATCTGAAAAGACAAATGTTTATAGCTAAATATATAGGAGTATTTTTCTTTTTAAAAATGTTATAAACAATTACAAAAATATTAATAGACATCAAATGAGTAAGTATGTAAAACTACAAGTAAAATCCTAAAAATATGAAATTATATCATACATTTTCACAAAATAAGAAAAAGAATTCATTTGTAGTACCTCATTCTCTTTTTATATTTATAAAGCTTTGTGATATAAATAAGGGCAACTAGGTAACACAGTGGATAGGGAATGTATAGAATGCTGACCCTGGAGTGAGGAGGACCCACATTCAAATCTGGAGTCAGACACTACCTGTGTGACTGTGTAATCTCAATTGTCTCTTCCCCCCATATATATGTGTGTATATATATTTAATATGAATATGGTTCCTACTCATAATATAATAGGATCATCATAGATTTAGAAATAGAGGGGACTTTAAAGGCTATATAGTTCACGTTTATCAATTTATAGATGAAAAAACTGAGGGTATGCAAGGTCAAATGTCTTCATCAAGGTCATGCAGGTAACTGACAAAGCTAAAATTTGAACCTAGGTTTGCTAATTCTAAATATTTCAACTATTCCTTGATCTTGTTTCATGTCACTTGGTTCTTTTCATGTTTCCTTATATGTTTTGTAATTTTCATTTTTATTATACCATAATATTCTATTACATTAATAGGTTATAATTTATTCAGTAATTCCCCAATCACTCTTTTTACTTTTTTGCTAATAGAAATAATATAGCTATGAATATTCTTATAGAGATAAGTCATTTTTACTTTTAATAATATTTTAGACAATGTTCCAGCATCAATTTCAATTGATAGGTCAATGGGTATCATCAATTTTATGATACATTTTATATTGCCAGATTGTTCTCCAGAAACTTTTCAATTGTCCATAGTTCCAAAGCACTGTAACAATGGCTGTTTTCTTGCAAAGTTGAATTTTATCATTTTTATGCCAGTGATTTTTAAACATTCTGCATAATGATCTTACAAAATGTCTTACCAAAATGATTAAACACTCACTGTACTTTAAATGTGAAACTAGGTTACAATATGATTTCCTATGGATTTAAAATAGTTAAGTGGATATAATTTTATATATGATGGATGAGAAAATCTTCAAGTGTCAACAACACATGCAAAAATGTTTTACTAAGAGAAACCAGAGAATAGTTACAGGTACATAAAATGCAGATAATCTCAGTGGGTTTGGGTAAGGTTGGAGAGTTCCCCAAATTCCATGAAATCAGGTTTCCTTATTTTCTGTTTATTAATGCATCTCATTTGAAGTCCCAAGATACTGAGATTCTCCCAGAATTCCACAGAATCATACTTTAATATGTAGTATTTTTATATTTGGAATAAGTATTCCTGATTTGTCCTTCATAGTATGTTAAAGTTATTTTTAAAAGCATATTTATTTGTTTAATTACTTAGGAAGAAAGAATTGTTATTTTATTAAAACTTCCTTAAGGCTGAGAATAATTCAAAAAAGTCAAAAACTAAAGAGAGAGATTATTTCTTAGTAAAATTCTTATTTTTTGTAAAGGTCATTGGTTAAAGAATAGAGAATCAGTGTGGCAATGAATAGAGAGTGGGCTTCAAAGCCATGAAGACTTGAATTTAACTCCCACTTCTGACACAAATTGGCTGGGACCTGGGCCATGTCACTTGACCTCTCAGAACTCTCTAGGATTACAAATTGCAGAGGATTTTCCTAGGAATCACATTTTCCAATAAACTCACAGATCCAGACCCTATCCCACTGTGAAAATAAACATAGATCATATCTAGATTGTCTTGGTTGTGATAAAAAAGCAGTTATTTAGAGATAGGAAATTATATATAACCCAATAAACATCTGTAAGTACTTATATCTTGCTATGACTTTAAGAGTACTTTCCCTGATTCTGTAGACTGTGTATAAAATATTTAACTTATTTTTTGTCAGAAGACTCAATTGCTGAAATGGAATTATATGTACTGTCCATATAATGTACGTTATATGTACTAGTACTATGTACTAATATTTTGACATCTGAAAATTCTTGCTTATTTAAAAAAAAACTAAGGATTTCTATAATCTGGCATGGACAAAGTAATTGAGTTTGGAGAAAGAAAGAGAAGAAGGGTAAGGGATCTGGGAAATAGAAGAAAACTAAAAAATGAAATAGGGGTTCAAAAATCCTTAAAGGGGATAGATGGAAAATTATTATTGTATTTAATCCTGAGTCTTAAATACATATTTTATATCTTCTTATATTTGCTAGCATTTAAAATCTGCATTTAGAAACTTAATTATGCTACTTTCATTTTGTAATACATTCCCCATTGTACCAGCAAGTACTTATCCAACACTGAAAATTTTTGTGAATAGCCAATACCCTATGTACTCACTAAGTTTAGAAATAGAGAAAGCTTCTTAGCAATATCACACTAGGCTCTACTAGTTCCTGTAAATCTTGTTTTCAATATATTTACTTAGAGAAGGGTTCATGTTATATCAATTAACATTTGTTTTCATAAGGCAAAAAAAAGCGATAGTAAGATGAACACATTTCAAAATAACAATAACATCTGCTTATAATTTTTATTTAAAGTACATCCTCCACAGATGATAGAAGTAAATTATTTTGTTCAGTCATTTTCCTATTATGTTCAATTCTTCATACCCCCATTTGGAGTTTTTGTGGCAAAGAAAGAAAATAGTTTGCTATTTCCTTTTCTAACTCATTTTTAAGATGAGGCAAACAGGATTAAGTGACTTGCCCAGGGTCACACAATAAGTCATCTGAGGCCAGATTTTAATTCAGGAAGATAAGTCTTTCTGATTCTAGACCTGGTACTCCATCCACTCAGTCACATACTTGTTCAAAATAAATTATAATAAATTTTTTTTTAATTCCCATTGACATGTTCGTAGCTTTTCTAATGATAGTGATTTCTTTAAGCATTCAAAGAAAGTCCAACCAAGGACCTAGATATCACTTCTTATTTTCTGATTATATCAGATTCCTTAAAAATGTCATCACAATTTTTTAAAAAATAAGTAACAAACATATTTTATGGGTCTCATAAATATTGATAACTTTTCAAAATGTTTCATATTACAAATCAAAATGTTTCCTCACAGAATAAAACTTCAATAAAAAAAGTTTCATAGTGATTTTGCATAGGGATATTAAATGCTTTTAGGAATTTTTTTTTCAGATCATTCACTGAGATTCTCCTTGTTACCAAGAGTGCTCAAGCTCAGAAAGAACTCTGGTCTCATGTCAAGATTTTCTGTTCTGCTACTTTTCTCCTTTACTCTCTACTTCAGACACGAGGAATTACTGCTTTTGCTCATCTGCAAAGAGCTGACCAGTTGTACTTAAGATACTTTTACTCCCCAAATCCCCCAATCCAGGAATCATTGAAATGTTCCTGGGAGCAGGTTCAGACAACTACTTCAGTAATCAAGATTTAAAAGACAGATTATATCATCTACTTTCCATGTCTCAACCCTTCATCTAAAGTTACCCTTATTTCTGACCAGTTATTTGACTAATTATACATTACTCCCTGAATTCTTTGGGCCAATAAAACTGATATTATTCTTTTTCATCTATAATATCTAATTCTTATCCCTATAACTTAGTATTTCCTATGTCCCATATCTGGAATGTAGTCCCCCTTCAGTTTCACCTCTTAGAATCACCTGATTCCTTCAAGACTCAGATGAACCTTCTGCATGATATTAAATAAATAAAGCATGTATTTATTTCTTACTAAAGACAAGGTATTTATTATTCACCAAGGTTTGGGGCAGCTGAGTGGTGCAGGGGACAGAATGGGCTTGGAGTCAGAAAGACTCATTTTGGTGGCTTCAAATTTGGTCTCAGACACTTACTGTGTGACCTGAGGCAAGTTACTGAGTCCTGTTTGTCCCAATAACCTCATTTATAAAATGAGTTGGAGAGGGAAAAGGCAAATGACTCCAATATCTTTGTCAAGAAACTCTTGACTGTGGTAACAACGAGTGGAACATTATTGAAAAGAGACTGAATAGCACAAGGTACTATGCTAAGCAATGGGGGGATGATTTGACAAGCAAGCCAGTATCCTTGCTCTCCAGGAGCTTCCACTCCCATGAGGGAGACAATACATAAGAAAGATTTCAGTTGCAAAGCAGATGAAAAAGTCCCAAGTTCTTAGTGTGCAGCAGCAAAGCAGATGGCACTGTCTCGTCAGCATTCCCAGGAATAAAACTATATTAATTTCTGGTGTTGAGCTATTTCATAGAATCAACATCTTACTTTTCTAGATCTTTAGTAGCTGACACTGTCACATCTACTGGGGCACTTGCCAAGCCACCTCTTCCTAGAAGATGGCTGAGGACACTGGGCTGGGAGCAATGCTAATCTTACTTTTCATTTCAGAGTTCTGGGCTACCTCCATTTGCATCTGAGGAAAAGTGGCAGTCAAGATAATAGTCCGATTTATCTGACGCATACTGCCTCTTCTCTCCTTCTAGGTAGCTTGCTGCTTCAACACAATTTACCATTCCTCTGCTGGCAATGTCTTTGCTCACTACAACTTGTGTCTATTTTGTAAAGCTATGTTCTAGATCATTCTCTGTTGGAATCCTTACTAACTGCTAACTAATTAGAGTTGATCTAATCTTACAAGAAGATGTTTTGGCCAGAACCTGAAACAAGGTACTAAGTAGAACTAATTAAGACAAGGCTTGTGTTCCCACCTTTACTCATTGGAGTCCACAAGTATGCTAGCTTCACAAAGTACACTTTCTAACTTTAAGGGAGTCCACACCTCCCTTAAAGCTCATTGGGCCAGAGAGCACTATGGGAGAAAACCCATAATCCCATTCTCTCAGAAGAGTCAGATAAAAGGCCAGTGATGAGGGATCTATGGCAGAATACATTTTTTCCTCTTGGCTGGCTGATTGCGCTGGACTCGAGAGGAACGACTCTGGTGCAGAGAACACTTTGATGGATTTCAGTGGAGCTACGCCAGAAGCCTTCTCTCTGCGGCAAGTTGGTGGCTGGGCTCCCCAGAAGGAGATAAGAGAGACCTTCCATCTCTGTCTTGGTTGGAGGCAGAAGAAAGCAGAGGCAGAGGCTGAAGGACAGAACCTTTGGATTTGGAGACATCCGAAGGGCTCCAAGCCTCTAAACCGGCTTTGCCTTGAGAAGAACAAGAACTCCAACATTTGAACTCATATCATTTGGCGCCCAAGCGTGGGAATCAAGGACCCTACTTTCACTGAAGAAGTCTCCAGTGACCAGGAACTGAGTGAGTACAACCTTTTTTGGCAAAAATGGGACAGATCCTAGGTAAAGATTCTCCATCCCCCACCCCAACCCCACAAACCCCAGCCCCACCCAGGAGTGGTGCTATAGAAAGCCTGCTTAAGCTGATAGAAGATCAAGGGCTACTTGTAACTTGGGGACAGGCAGCTAGACTTCTGGCTACATTAAAACGCACCTCCCCTTGGTTCTTAGAGGAAGAGCAAATCTCTCTAAAAAACTGGGCATTGGCTGGTCAACAGATCTCTGCATATAACAATGAAAACAGTCCTCGTTCAGTTTCCATTGATGTATTCTATTTATACAATAAGATGCCACGGGTAACCCTAGAGAACCTTCAACCTCTGCCTCTGCTTTCTTCTGCCTCCAACCAAGACAGAGATGGAAGGTCTCTCTTATCTCCTTCTGGGAAGCCCAGCCACCAACTTGCCGCAGAGAGAGGGCTTCTGGCGTAGCTCCACTGAAATCCATCAAAGTGTTCTCTGCACCAGAGTCATTCCTCTCGAGTCCAGCGCGATCAGCCAGCCAAGAGGAAAAAATGTATTCTGCCATAGATCCCTCATCGCTGGCCTTTTATCTGACTCTTCTGAGAGAATGGGATTATGGGTTTTCTCCCATAGTGCTCTCTGGCCCAATGAGCTTTAAGGGAGGTGTGGACTCCCTTGAAGTTAGAAAGTGTACTTTGTGAAGCTAGCATACTTGTGGACTCCAATGAGTAAAGGTGGGAACACAAGCCTTGTCTTAATTAGTTCTACTTAGTACCTTGTTTCAGGTTCTGGCCAAAACATCTTCTTGTAAAATTAGATCAACTCTAATTAGTTAGCAGTTAGTAAGGATTCCAACAATTCTCACAGAGCCAGGTGAGCCACAGCTTCCCCTCAGTGTTCTTAGATACCCAGAGAGGTTGAAGTGTTTCTTCTTTTTTTTTCATTGATTATTTTTCAATAACAACTTAATGAATAGTCAACTTTATCTATCCAGGACAAACCAAAAAAAAAAAAAAAAAAAAAAAAGGAAAATGTTAGAATGATTGCAATGCTCCAAAAAGACAGAACAATGTTGGCATTTAAACTTTTTTTTAATTAAAGCTTTTTATTTTCAAAACACATGCATGGATAATATTCAACATTGACCCTTGCAAAACCTTGTGTTTCCAGATTTTTCCCTCCCTTTCCTTCTCCCCCTCCCCTAGATGGCAAGTAATTCAATATATGTTAAGCATATACAATTCTTATATACATATTTCCACAATTATCTTGCTGTACAAGAAAAATCAGATCAAAAATACAAACAACAACAAAAGAATGAAACTACTCTGTCATGATCCACCCCCAGTCCTCTCTCTGGGTGCAGATGGCTCTCTTCATCACAAGATCTTTTGAACTGGTCTGAATTATCTCACTGTTGAAAAGAGCCATATCCATGGCTATATAATTTTGTGGATGCCATGTACAATCCATCTCTTAGTTCTGTTCACTTCACTGAGTATCAGTTCATTTAAGTCTCTCAAGGCCTTTCTGAAGTCATCCTGCTGATCATTTCCATTCATATACTATAATTTATTCAACCATTTTCCAGATGATGGGCATCCATTCAGTTTCCAATTTCTTGCCACTATAAAAAGGGCTGCTGTAAACATTTTTTGCAAATATGGGTCCTTTTCCCATTTTTATGATCTCTTAGGAATACAACCCCAGTAGAGACATTGCTGGATATGAACAATTTGATAGCCCTTTGGGCATAGTTCCATGTTGTTCTCCAGAATGGTTGGATCAGTTCACAATCCCACTAACAATGTATTAGTGTCTCAGTTTTCCCATATCCCCCTCCAACATTCATTATTATTTTTTCCTGTCATCTTAGCCAATCTAAGAGGTGTGTGGTGGTACCTCAGAGATATTTTAATTTGCTGGGCTGCACTTTCCTTTCATTCATGTGAGACAGACCTTTCCTTTACTTCTTCTAAGTTATTGTGGGCTGGAAAATAATTCCACCCTATCCTTTTGTGGGTTCTATCACTCCAGATTTCATTTTGAGGTATGATTTAAAGTCATTTCAAGGGAAATTGGGGAGAGCTTAGGCAATTTCCTGCCTTTTTTCCACTATCTTTCCCCATTCTACTTCACTCCCTATTTTTATATTCACAAAGTGTTCTGAAAGTTCTAAAGTATTTTAAGCTTTAATAGCTTATATTCCTCATATATGTACAAGTTATCTTGCTCAGAGAATGTAATCTACTTGAAGGGAGGCACTATTTCCCTTTTATCTTTATACTCTAGTCATCTAGCTTAGGGCCTGAGAAATAATGGGCACTTAATATTTTTTATTAAAATTTTTTATTTTCAAAACATATGCATGGGTCATTTTTCAACATTGACTACTTACAAAACTTGGTGTTCCAATTTTTCCCTTCCTTCCCCCAATCCCTCTTCTAGATAGCAAGTAATCCAATATATGTTAAACATGTTAAAATATATGTTAAATCCAATATATGTATACAAATTTATATAATTATCTTGCTGCACAAGAAAAATATGATCAAAAAGAAAAAAAAAGAGAAAGAAAACAAAATGCAAGCAAACAACAAAAAGAATGAAAATGCTATGTTGTGATCCTCACTCAGTTCCCACAGTCCTTTTTCGGGATGTAGATGGCTCCCTTCATCACAAGATCATTGGAACTAGCTTCAATCATCTCATTATTAGAAAGAGGCACATTCATCAGAATTGATAATTGTATCATCTTGTTGCCATGTATAAAATGAGCTCCTGGTTTTGCTCATTTCACTTAGCATCAGTTTATATAAGTCTTTCCAGGCCTCTCTAAAATTATCCTACTGATCGTTTCTTATAGAGCAATAATATTTCATAACATTCATATACCATAACTTATTCAGCCATTCTCCAAGTGATGGGAGTTTCTCAGTTTCCAGTTTCTTGCCACTACAAAAAGGGCTGCCACAAATATTTTTGCACATATAGATCCCTTTCCTTTCTTTAAGATCTCTTTGGAATATAAGCCAAGTAGAAACACTACTGGATAAAAGAGTATGGACAGTTTGATAACTTTTTGAGCACAGTTCCAAATTGCTCTCCAGGATGGTTGGATCCATTCACAATTCCACCAACAATGTATTAGTGTTCCAGTTTTTTCACATCCCCTTCATTATCTTTTCCTGCCATCTAAGCCAATCTGAAAGGTGTGAGATAGTACCTCAGAGAGGTCTTAATTAGCATTTCTCTGATCAATACTGATTTAAATAATTTTTTTCATATGACTAAAATGGTTTTAATTTCTTCATCTGAAAATTGTCTGTTCATATCCTTTGACCATTTATCAATTGGAGAATGGCTTGAATTCATATAAATTTGAGTCAATTCTAAATATATTTTAGAAATGAGGCTTTTATCAGAACATTTCAATGTAAAAATGTTTTCCTAGCTTATTGTTTACCTTGTAATATTGTCTGCATTAGTTTTGTTTGTACAAAAAACTTTTTAACTTAATATAATCAAAATTATCTATTTGGCATTCAATAATGATCTCTAGTTCTTTGGTCACTAATTTCTTCCTTCTTCACAGAGCTGAAAGGTAAATTATCCTATATCCTTTAAACTTGCTATAATATCACTCTTTTATATTTAAGTCATGAACCCACTTCGACCTTATCTGGTATATGGTGTTAGGTGTGGGTCAATGCCTAGTTCCTGCCATACTAGTTTCCAGTTTTCCCATAAGTTTTTGTCATCTAGTTAATTCTCATCCTAAAAGCTGGAGTCTCTGGATTTGTCAAACACTAGATTGCTAGAGTCATTGAATATTTTGTCCTTTGAACCTAACCTATTCCATCCATCAGTTACTCTATTTCTTAACCAGTATGAAATGGTTTTGATGACTACTGCTTTATAATACAGTTTTAGGTCTGGCACAGCTAGGTCACTTTCATTGGCATTTTTCCCCCTTAATTCCCTTGAAATTCTTGACCTTTTGTTCTTCCATATGAATTTTGGTGTTATTGTTCCTAGGTCATTAAAATAGTTTCTTGGGAGTCTGATTGGTATAGCAGTAAATAAATAGATTAGTTTAGGGAGTATTGTCATTTTTATTATATTCACTCGGCCTATCCAAGAGCACTTAGTATTTTTCCAATTGTTTAAATCTGACTTTGTGTGGAAAGTATTTTATAGTTTTGCTCATATAATTCCTGACTTTCCTTTGGCACATAGATTCACACCTATTCTATGCTATTTACAAATATTTTAAATGGAATGTCTCTTTGTACCTTTTGCTGTTGGATTTTGTTGGTGATGTATAAAAATGCTGAGGATTTATGTGGATTTATTTTGTATCCTGCAACTTTGCTAAAGTGGATTATTTCTAATAGCTTCTTAGTAGAATTTCTGGGGTTCTCTAAGTATACCATCATATCATCTGCAAAGAGTGATAATTTGGTTTCCTCATTACCTACTCTAATTCCTTTAATCTCTTTCTCAACTCTTATTGCTGAAGCTAGAGAATCTAATACAATATTGAATAGTAATGGTGATAGTGGGCAGCCTTGTTTCACTCCTTATCTTATTGGGAATGGTTCCAGTTTATCCCCATCACATATGATGCTTACTGATGACTTTAAATAGATGGTCCTGACTATTTTAAGGAAAAGTCCATTTATTCCTATGCTCTCAAGTGTTTTTATTAGGAATGGATATTGGATTTTATCAAATGCTTTTTCTGCATCTATTGAGATAATCATATAGTTTTTATTATTTTGGTTATTGATATAGTCAACTTATGCTAATAAGTTTCCTAATATTGAACCAACTCTGCATTATGCTATAAATCCTACTTGGTCATGGTGTATTATCCTGGGGATGATTTCTGTAATCTTTTTGCTAATATTTTAATTAAGGTTTTTGCATCAATATTCATTAGGAAGATTGCTCTATAATTTTCTTTTTCTGTTTTCAACCTACCTGGTTTAGGTATCAGTACCATCTCTGTGTCATAAAAAGAATTTGATAGGACTCCTTCAATCCCTATTTTTTTCAAATAGTTCATATAGCATTAGAGTATTGTTCTTTAAATATTTGGTAGAATTCACATGTAAATCCATCTGGTCCTGGGGATTTTTTCTTAGGGAGTTAGTTAATAACTTGTTCTATTTCTTTTTCTAAAATGGGACTGTTTAACCAATTTACTTCTTCCTCTATTAATCTGGGCAAGCTATATTTTTTAAGGTAAACTTTTATTTCATTTAAGTTATTGAATTTATTGGCATAAAGTTGGGCAAAGTAACTCCTGATTATTGCTCTAATTTCCTCTTCATTAGTGGCAAGTTCTTCCATTTCATTTTTAAGACCAACAATTGATTTTCCTCTTTCCTTTTTTAATCAAATTTACTAAGGGTTTATCTATTTTGTTGTTTTTTTTCATAGAACCAATTCTTAGTTTTATTAATTCAATAGTTTTTTTTTTTACTTTCAATTTTATTAATCTCTCCTTTCATTTTAGAATTTTAAGTTTATTGTTTGACTAGGTTTTTAAAAATTTGTTCTTTTTCTAGCATTTTTAGTTGCAAGCCCAATTCATTGACCTTCTCTTTCTGTATTTTATGCATATAGGCCTCTAGAGATATAAAATTTCCTCTTATTACCCCTTTGGCTGCATCCCACACATTTTGGTATGATGTCTCATTATTGTCATTTTCTTGGGTGAAATTATTATGTCTATGATTTGCTGTTTCACCCAATCATTCTTTAGGATGAGATTATTTAGTTTCCAATTATTTTTTGGTCTATTTTTCCCTGGATTTTTATTGAATGTAATTTCATTGCATTGTGATCTGAAAAGGATGCATTACTATTTTTGCCTTTCTGTAGTTGAATTTGAGATTTTTATGTCCTACTATACAGTGAGTTTTTGTATAGGTTCCATGAACTGCTGAGAAGAAAGTGTACTCCTTTCTGTCTCCATTTAGTTTTCTCGAAAGATCTATAATACCTAACTTTTCTAGTATTCTATTTACCTCTTGACTTCTTTCCTATTTATTTTGTGGTTTGATTTATCTAATTTTGAGAGTGCAAAGTTGAGATCTCCCACTATTATAGTTTTGCTCTCTATTTCTTCTTGCAGCTCTCTTAATTTCTCTTTTAAGAATTTGGATGCTTTAGATGCACTTGGTGCATATATGTTTATTATTGATATTGTTTCATTATCTATGTTACCCTTTAGCAAAATATAGTGCCCTTCTTTATCTCTTTTTAATTAGATCAATTTTTGTTTTTGCTTAATCTGAGATCAGGGTGGCTACCCCTGCTTTTTTGACTTCACCTAAAGCATAGTAGATTCTGCTCCAGGCTTTTACCTTTACTCTGTGTATATCACCCTGCTTCAAGTGTGTTTCTTGTAAACAACATATTGTAGGATTCTGGCTTTTAATCCAGTCTGCTATCTGCTTCTACTTTATGGGAATTCACATTTATGGTTAAAATGACTAATTCTGTATTTCTTGCCATCTTGTTAACCCCTGCTTATGCTTTTCTCCTTTCCTTCTCCCTTATCCCCATTCCCAGTATTAAACTTGTGAGCACCACTTACCTTTCACAGGTCTCCCTTTTTAGGATCCCTCCCCCAGCTTAGAGTTCCTCCCCTTTTCTTACCCCCTTTCCTCACAATTTCTCTATTCCCTTCCACTTAGTTTACTCCTTCCCTTTCTTTTTTCCCCCCTCCCACTTTTCAATGAGATGGGAGAAGTTTCTCTGTAAATCAAATATGTCTAATATTTTTCTCTTTAAACCAATTCTGATGAGAGTCAGATACACACTGTGTTCATCCCCCTCTCTTCTTTAATAAATTTTCTTTGTCTCTTTGTGAGATGTAGTACCCCCCACTTTACCCTTTTTTCTGGTACAAGTTCCTTTCCACCTCTAGTTTCTTTTTTATATTATAACTGTAAAACCATATTATACATGTGTTCTTTATATATATTCATAACAGAAATATAATTCCCAAGATTTCTTTTTACCTTTTTATATTTCTCTCGCGTTCTATATTTGGAGATCAAACTTTTTGTTTAGTTCAAGTTTTTTCATTAGAAATAGATGAAATTCAGTGTTCAACCCTGGGAAAAAATGCTCATTTTGGCTGGATAAGTTATTCTTTGCTGCACATCAAGTTCTTTAGCATTTTGGAATATCAGATTTCAGGCCCTTTGATCCTTTAGTGTGGATGCTGCTAGATCCTGAGCAATTCTTATGATGGCTCCTCTATATTTGAATTTTTTTTCCCTAGTTGCTTGTATTATTTTTTTCCTTGGTCTGATAGTTCTGGAATTTAGCCACAATATTTTGTGGCATTTTGATTTTGGGATATCTTTCAGTAGGTGATAGATGAAGTCTTTCAATGTCTATTTTACCCTCTGTTTCTATAACATGTGAGCAGTTCTCTTTGATGATTTCCTGGAAAATAGTGTTTAGGCTCTTTTTTTAATCATAATTTTCAGGAAGTACAATAATTCTCAGATTATCTCTTTTAGATCTATTTTCCAGGACTGTTGTTTTCCCAAATAGGTACTTAACATTTTTCTCCATTTTTTCATTTTTTTTTTTTTTTTGGCTTTGCTTGACTGATTCTTGGTGTCTCCTCAAGTCATTCATTTCCATTTGTTCAATTCTAATTTTTAAGATCAGAATTATTTTCTTCCCTTACTTTATTTTTTGTAATTGTTCAATTGAGTTTTTAAGTGAGTTGTTTTGTTCTATGGAATTTTTTTCCATTTCACCAATTTTATATTTTAGAGTTTTCTTTTTCCAATTCACTAATTCTGTTTTCCTTGGAGTTGTTTACCTTCTCCAGTTCACTAATTCTGTTTTTTAGGGATTTGATTTCTTTATCCACTCTATGTTTAAATGACTTATCCAGACTCTCTTGCCAAGTTTCCCTTTCCTTTACTCATTTTTCTTCTAGCTCCCTTGTAAGAGTCTTTTTAATTTCTTCTGTGAGAGCCTTGTGTGGTGGGGATCAGATCATATCCTCCTTTGGGGATTCATTTAGAGACAGTCTGTTTTTAGTCTCCTCAGGGTTTGAAATCTGCTCTCTATCTGTATAGAAGTTATCAATAGTTATAATGCGCTTTAATTTTTTGCTCATTTTGACAAAAAAGAATCAAGAAAACAAACAAACAAAAAAAGCAAATGCCTCTGTTTTTTTTGGGCAGTGTGGTGTTACCAAGCTTCTACAGACTATAGCAGGTAGCAATGAAGCATCAGTGGAACAGTAATTGTTGCGCTGCCTGCACAGCGGCCACTCTCTGAGACTCTGAGAGTGTGCTGAGTCACTCTGGAAGTTGGATGGGTATGGTCAAGTCCCAAGAGACCCCAGTGTTTTAGGATTGAAGTCTTTACTCCCTGTGTTTATAGCTTCTCTGCTGTTCTACTGGCTTACTGCCAGGGCAAAGAATTTCACACTGGGTAAAGTTCTCTCCACAAATTTTTTGATGGCTGCAACTACACCCCGCCGCCTCCCGTTTGCTCAGTGTGAGCTGCCTTCCATGTTCTCATTGCCTGCCTTCAGTCTGTGCCTGGTCTAACCATCCCCGCCTGTGAGCAAAAACAGACTTTTTCTGGCGAATTTCGAGGATTTCTTCTATTGGTAATGTATTTGTGGTTTTTTTTTTCAGTCAAGCACTAATTCTGAGTCCATGTCATGAAAAAAAGTATTCTGAGGACAAGAAGGAGCCTCGAGAGATGCATGTATCCTCTCTGTCATCTTGGCCAGAAGTCAAGATTTATTTTTTAGGGAGTTGATAACTAGTTTGCTTTATTTCTTTTTTCTAAAATGGAACCATTTAAATAATCCATTTCCTCTTTTGTTAACCTGGGCAGTCAAAATTTTTGTAGATATTCCTCCATTTCACTTAGATTGTCAACTTTATTGACATATAGTTGGCCAAAATGGCTCCTAATTATTGCTCTAATTTCCTCTTTATTGGTGGAAAATTCTTTTTTTTTTGAGACTAATATTTTTTCTTTTTTTTCTAATTAGATTAACTAAAGGTTTATTTTATTGGGTTTTTCATAAAACCAACTCTTCCTTTTATTTATTAATTCAATAGTTTTCTTAATTTCAATTTTATTATTCTCCCATTTTCAGAATTTAAAATTTGGTATTTGATGGTTTTTAATGTTCTTTTTTTAGCTTTTTAAATTCTAAGTCCAATTCATTGATCTTCATTTTCTCTATTTTATGCAACCATCTAGAGATATAAAATTTCCCATAATAACTGCTTTGGCTGCATCCCACAAATTTTGGTATGTTGTCTCAGTATTGTCATTCTCTTGGATGAATTTATTGTGTCTATGATTTGTTTCATCCATTCATTCTTTTTGGATTAGATAATTTAGTTTCCAATTAATTTTTGGTCTATTTTCCCCTGGCCTTTTATTGCATGTTATTTTTATTGCATCATGACCTGGGAAAAAATGAATTTACTATTTCTGCCTTTTTGTATTTGATTTTGAGGGTTTTATGCTCCAATACATGGTCAGTTTTTGTATAGGTTCCATGAATTGCCAAGAAAAAATTATACTCCTTTCTATCTCCATTCAATTTTCTCCAAAGATCTATTATACCTAAATTTTCTACAATTTTGTTTACTGCCTTATTTTGTGTTTTGATTTATCTAGTTCTGAGAGAGCAAAGTTGATATGCCCCCACTAGTATAATTTTATTGTCTATTTCTTCTTGCAGCTCTCTTAACTTCTTTAAGAATGTGGATGCTATACCACTTGGTAAATATATGTTTAATATTGATATTGCTTCATTATCTATGGTACCCTTTAGAGAGATATAGTTTCCTTCCTAATCTCTTTTAGATTTTTGCTTTTGCTTGATCTGACATCAGGATCACTACCCTGGCTTTTTTTTTTTTTTTTTAACTTCATCTGAAGCATAATAAAGTCTGCTCCAGCCTTTTACCTTAACTCCACATCACTTTGCTTTAAAGATGTTTCTTGTAAACAACATATTGTAGGATTCTGTTTTTTAATCCAGTCTGCTATCTGCTTCCCTTTTAGGGAGAGTTCATCCTATTCACATTCACAATTAAAATAAAGAATTGTGTATTTCCTGCCATCTTATTTACCCCAAGTTATGCTTTTCTTCCTCCCTCTCCCTCCTCCCCAGTATTTTGCTTCTATTACTTCCTTCAAACAGCCCTTCTCTTTTAGAGCTCCTTCTTTCTTATACCTTTTCTTTACTACTACTCTTTTCCCTTCTATTACCTTCCCTCTTCTTTTCCACTTTCCTCTCCCACTTCCCTATATGGTGAGACAAGTTTCTCTATTAAATCAAATATGCCTGATATTCTCTCTTTGAGTCAAATCTGATGAGAATATGATTCATACAATGTTCATCCGCTTTCCTTCAATTATGCTAGATCTTCTTTCCTTCTTTGTGAGATGTAATTTCCCTCATTTTATCTTCATTTTCCTCTTTTTTTCCAGTATAATTCCCTTTCCACCTCTAGTTTCTTTTTCATATTATCATAAAAAATCAAATTCTATCACACTAAGCATACTCATAAATATAGTTCTCAAGAGTACTTTCCTTTTTACATTATGCTTCTTTTGAGTTCTGTATTTTGAGATCAAATTTTTGTTCAGCTCTGATCTTTTCATCAGAAATAAATGAAACTGCTCTATATCATTGAATGTCCATCTTCTTCCCTTAAAGAATATGCTCAATTTAGCTGGATAGTTTATTCTTGGCTGTAATCCATGTTTCTGTTGCCTTTTGGAATATCAGATTCTAGGCCTTTCTATTCTTTAAGGTGGAAGCTACTAAGTCCTGGGTAATGCTAATTGTGGCTCCTTGGTTTTGAACTATTTCTTTTTGGCTGCCTATAATATTCTTTGATCTGATAATTCTGAAATTTAACTACTGTATTCCTTGGAGTTTTCATTTTGGGGTCTCTTTCTGAAGGTTTATTAGTGAATTCTTTCAATGGTTGACTATTTAGTATTTATGACTGCCTCTGCTTTTACTCTGATTATTTCCATGTCTACCCTTCTGTAGATATATCTCTAAAATTGGTAATGACCATTTATTTTGGCTAATGATCCTCAAGTCTCCTAACTCTTAGTGATGCTGACAAATGGAGGAATAGTTCCTAGAATGCTGGCCCATGTTCCCTCCTCATACTTCACTGACTTGTTAGTATAAAAACAAGTATGAAAGTTATGAAATTGTAGAAGGTACTTCAGGAATGACAGGCGATGGTGGTTTTATTTTTGTGTCTGTTTAGGTTAGTCTGACACTAGATAACATATTTCTAACTATTCTATGCTTTGGCAAAAACTGCTCCTCAGAGCAGAGTAATTCATTTCTATTTTAGACCACATTAAAAAAAAATCAAAGACTTCACTTCCAGTGAGGAATGAGGTATTATGTCAGGGCCTAAGGAGACCACCTTTCCTAATTCTACCCAACCTCATGCAACATGATACAAATTCTAAATGCTGATTCTATGGTCTAAAATTTATTTTATGAACATTTTCATCAGAAGTCTGTTCAGTAGTTTATGACCATTTGAATTCATTGTTTGTACTACAGGGCATTTAAAAAAAGTTTTTGAAATTTATTCTTTAAAGGTATTGATAGCTCAAAATACTCTACCAGATGACAGCTTATCTGGGTCTGACAATAAAGTGACTTTTCCATCAAGAAACTTTAAAGATACCTTCTCCCCTCCCCTTCTCAGTTTACTCAGAAGTGCTTTTAAATAGATGAGCCTTGTCCTGAATTTAAATGAACCCAGAACCTTTGATGTATAAGGAAATGTGGTTTATGGAAAATAAGCCTGCATGTGAGGTGTGCTGAATGCCAAATTGTAAGATGAGAAGGATACTAAATATGTGAAAAGGAGGAGGGTTAGAGTGAATATAAACAGCAGAGTAAATATATATATAATATCTCAATTTTATACCATTTTATAATATTAATTTATGCTACAGAAATTATCTTATTTTCCTTTCCATTAATTTCATTCAATTTCAGTTAAGTGGCACAGTGGACAGAACACCTGGGCTGGAAATCAAGAGGTCATGAGTTCAAATTTTGCTTCAGATACTATGTAATCCTGGGCAAGTCACTTCCACTTTGTCTACCTTAGTTCCTCAATTGCAAAATATGGATTAACAACAGCAACTCCCAGGACTGTTATGACAATTAAATGAGACAATATTTTAAAATGCTTAGCATAGTACCTGACACACAGTTGATTTAATAAATATTTGCTTCCTTTCTTTTCTTTAAAAAAAAAACCCTCTACATTTCTTCCATGTGAATATATTATTCTCTTATAGCTTCAGTCCTAGTTGTGTTTTTCCCCCTCACCATATTTCTTTATGACAATCTTACTTCTTTCTAAGGGATAACTCTCTGTGGAGACTGAAATTCAAAAAGTAATAAAATATACATGACTTATTCTAGCCAATTTTATAGTTTATGATTGGTTCCCTTTGTCTCTAATAACCTAGTTCACACTTCCCTGAGAAATTATTGGGAATACAAGCATAGGTATTTCAGCCTAAAATTTTGCTGCTACACAATGAGCATATCAATCCTATGGTATCACCAGTAATAAATTGACAAAATATCTAGGAGCAACAGTTTCTACTTGAGCAGCTTTTATAATTCTTCACATAGCTAAATTTTTTGATAAATATTCCATATCAAGGACTTCAGATGAAACTCCCCATACCATAGCTGGAAGAAAAATAATTTGTAGTTCTATTCTATTTCTGACCTCACCTTCAAGTTCTAGCCTATCTTTGCTTTCTTTTTTAGCTCTTCATATTACCCTCTTTCACACAGTCTCCATTCTTATCAAACTTATTTGTTGTTCCTGTACAAAACACACCATCTATTGACCTTTGCATACGGATTCCAAGTCTGAAATGCCCTCCTTCCTAATGCTGTTCTCTTAGAAATGCTTCTCTGATCAAGGCTCGGGGCAACCTCTTATTTTAGCTTAGTATCAATCCTTTGCCCTACCTTCCAAAATTATCTTGTATTTACTGTGTGCTTACATGTTTTGAATCTTCTTTTTCTCCAAAATGAAGAGACATGCCTTAAGGGAAGGGAAAACTATTGGTTTTTGTCATTGTATAAAGCATATATTATGTATATGCTTAATAAATAATTGGAAAATTCAGCTAACTTGTAATTAAAATTGTGCAATAATGAATTGTATCTATTATCAGTGACAGTTGACAATGAAAATAAAAATATAGAAACAGTCAAATAATTTTTGTAGTAGATTTAAATCTATATCATGAGTTTTTAATCTGGGATCCCCGAAATTATTTATTTATTTATATATTATATAGGATCATATTTATTGTAATATTGCAGGCAGGTGATATAGGGCATTGGATTTTGAGTCAGAAAGATTAAAGTTTCACATCTGATTTCAAATATTTACTTGGAAACTTATTTCCCCTCTGTCTGCTTCATTTCCTCAATTTAAAATAGACTTGACTGTACCTAACTTACATTGTTCTGAAAATCAACTGAATTATTTGTAAACACTTAGCACAGTACCTGAAAAGTAGTAGGCACTATAAGAATGCTTATTTCACCTCTCCCCCATTTTGATAAACAGGTCAATATCGGCAATACTATCAATGGTTCTCAAACTTTTGTTCTTAGTATCTTCATGTTGTTAAAAAACTATCGAGGATCTGTTCAAAGAGTTTTTGTTCACATGGGTTATATTTATAGCTATTTACTATATTAGAAATAAAAATGATTTTGAATTTGTAGACCCTCTGAAAGGGTTTCAGAGACCCCAACAATTCTTTGGACTATACTTTGAGGACCACAGCTATAGATTTTATTCTGTGTATTTAAAAATATTACTCTAAGAAAGAACCTGTTAGTTTCATTAGACTTCTAAAGGAATTTGTGATACTATAAAAGGTTAAGAAACCCAGTCTAAGTAGTGCTATCATTCTCTGCCCTTTATCTTCAAAGATCATAGACTTCAGACTCTGGGCTTGGAAATTCCATAGGAAAATAAATAGTAGTACTATAGACCTTAAAGAGCACCTACCATTTCCTGACAAGGATCCAAGGAATCCCAGCTGGTTTGTGCTTATCCTCCAAAGGTAGTCTAATTTGGGGCCTTGTCTTCTCTATTGGAAATGCAAGAATCAGAAAGATCCAGGAACAGTGTGATTTATTCTCATAGCAGGGAATTCCTAAGGCTTCTTTTGAAAGGGAAAAAAGAAGTGGCTAAAAGCGACCTTTGTATAAAGAAATTATATAAACATAGTTATATTAAACTCAGAAAGTAATAAAGACAAAAAAGTTTTAGGCTAAAACTAAATTCTAGGAAGCCCCTCTAATTAAGATCCTATATCTTTCTGTCTGCTTAATATTCTCTCACAGTTCTCCTGTAAATACCAGTTGCTCTACTTTACTAACTTACTTTTGCCCTTGCTGCCCTCATAGTCTGTCCACATGGATGGAGACTTTTATCTGTTTTTTTTTTTTTTTTTTTGCTTCCTTCTGCAGCAACTGATAGAGGATTATTTTTTCAGCATAAATAATGGACTATGTTTTTTTTTTCTTGGCAAGAATTTGTCTTTTTACCCTACACTCCCAATCCCCAATCCTTCAAACAAATTATGTGAAATTTTCATCTTCCTGGTATCTTTAACTTCTTAGCTCATAGTTTATTAATATATTTAGTTTTAAAGCATTATTCAACTGAATGTATCACAGAATGTGGTCTCTAAGAAGGCTATGCTAAATATAAATATTTTGTCAAATATCACAATATATTCAGCTCTGATAAGATGGCTCTGAAAGCAATGTGTATATGGAGACAGCAGAATACCTTATTGAAAATGAATATTAAGCAAGAGAAAATATTATATAAGTTTTTACATCTTAAGGTTTCATTCCAAGCTAAAATGCAATAACTTTAGGAGTATCACACAACTTTTTGAAAGACTAGACAGTAACTCTATTGTAAATAGCATCATTTTATAACCTTATTTGGTATGCTTTATTTTTTGGGTATCGGCAAAAACAACATGAAATATGGAAGAACTAAGAAAACCAAAATAATTGACATGATTTGTGATAACAAAAAAAGGAAAGGAAATAACATGACATCGTATTTTCTGGGAATATTATTTTATTGTTTTTGAGGAAAATAAATTCTAGGTGATATTTTTGGATGAAACAAATCTCAAAATCTGACTCAAGTTTTTCCACATTTCAATAAAATATTATATGAATGCCTTGGTTTGCCAAATATTTCATACTTGTATAGGTCCATTAAAAAAAGTTTCATTTTCCTATGGCTTTATAATAGCACTGAGAATACCCAGGTTCGATGTCTGATGATACTTGTGTCATCTCAATGAGATGTAATGATGATTTTATTCAGAAGATGGCACTGTTCAAAGGGAGAAGGATATCAGAAAAAATCTAATTCACATTTGCCCTTAAATTATGACAAAGGATCCAATGCTGACATCTCATAAGAATTTATTTCTTCTATTTGCAACATTTTTACAGCTGTATAGATTTGACAACCACTTTTGCCACAGTCGTTTTCCTTCATGAATACATTTTCCCAAGCCAACTTTATTATCTCCATGACTATGACTTTTGATACCTTTTCCAGGGGAATTGTTTTATCTGACAAAATAGGGTCATATGGCAAGTTTTTGCTGTAAATAATTAGATAAGTTATTACCTCTTTCACTAATGAAAGTTAAAATGAAATAAAAGAAATCTTAAAACCAAGACCTGGCTGTATCCCTCATTCTGTAAAAAATGATTTCAGAAATGAGCATGGCTAAAACAATTCTTCTCCCATTGCCCAAATAATTTTTTGCAAGGTCTAAGAAATCATCAAATTAATTCTTCAGCTATCTCTTCTGCATTTGAAATGAACTGACTTGTATGCAATGTCATTTCTAATTTTTATCAAATTGCATTTTTTAAAGAACTTTTAAGACTATCATTGAGGTAGAAAACTGATACCGTATAAAGTTCAACAATTTATGTAATTCTAGCTGTTTAAAAGTTATCCTTCAGGAAATATCAGTTAAAATGAATATCAATGTCATTTTCCTACCTATACCTGGTAATTAAACCACAAGCAAAAATCCTTTAGCAATTATATATTATTTGAGAAACAAAGGTCTAGGAAGATTCTGATTAGACTATCAACCATATTGTATGAGCTTTACCAATTATTAAACTCTAACCTATGTTGTTATTTCATCTGCTGCATATATACTTATCAATTCAAGGAACTGAGGAAATTAAATTAAAGATACAGCACCATCTTATGGATATTTCTGTATTTGTAAAGTGAGAGAATAAAAAATCTCTGTAGGTTTGAGAATTTGGAGATTTTTCCAAAGGACATATATTAGTGAGATTGAAATGATCAGGAATGAAATGATGTATGATTATAGAACTAGGAACTCTTTAGACTTTAGAAATTTGGAGTGAATATAGTATGAGAAATATATCCATGCTTAGCTATCATAAAGAGAAACGGAAACTTTGATTTTGTTTTCTTTTAAACCTTGCAGGTAAATGTAATAGTATTTAATATTCCAATGAAAGTTTCCTATTTCTGTAGGACCATCTCCCATTTCAGGAATCTTGCCGTCAGCTTGTAAAAGATCCTAAGAAAAACAATAATAGGTCACCTTAAAAGATCACAGTTAAGTGAAAAAAAAAACACTCATTCAGTCCATTCCCAGAGAGGAACTGACAAATAGAAGATTTCTCATTGACTGAGAATTAATCTTTAGCATATAACTAAGAAATTTGGATCTATTAGCTTCCTAGTGTGAGTCTAGGAAGTTCAGATGGCAAATATGTCCATTATTATTGTTATTGTTATTGTTCTTAGCTTTTGGAGCTGGAAAACAGCTTAGATATCATCTAATGCAACCCTTTAATTTTGCATTTGAGTAAACTGAGGAAAAGAGATTAAATGACTTGTTCAGTGTCATTAAGCATTTACATGCTGTTGCTAAGTGCACAATTCCTTACAATTTACAATATCAATATAGCATATCTTTAACTTAAGTATAAGTATAGATAAGTTGATGGAGGGTAAATGGAAGTTGGGGATGAAGACCTTCTAAGTCTCAAAATTTTTGGAATCTATGAATTCATTTAAGAGTAATATCAAAGAATGAAATGACTTATGTAGAATTTGCCTTATGTTCATACCCATTTTATGGAAATTTAGTGACTGGTTGATGGCCTAAGAGTTTAAACAAATTGTTCAGGTTTTCAATGATTTATCAAGATGTAACGAAAAGAGAACCAATTTGGAATCCAAAAACTAGATAACAGTTTTCTGTATAACAATTTATCTAAATTTGAATCTTTTCACCTGTAAAATGGTAAAGCAATCTAGCATCACCAATCTGCCTTTTCTATGACTCTAGTCAAGACCAATAAATGAGAGGTAATAATCTTCTATTAGCAGAAAATATCTGGCAGGAAATATATGTATTTTAATGGATTTCTGCAATTGTTTTCTTTTGTGTATCCTATATTTTTGTAAGTGGCTATCTCACAGCTCTCAGTAGGAAAAAAATATTTTTCAGTGCACTAATACTCTTTATCATCTCTCAAGGATTAGTTTGTTGCAATTCTGGCATATAAAGTATGTTTCATAACTCTCTCAGAAATTTTGACTAATGGTGAAAATAAGACCTTCCTATACATTTATTTTAGTCTGCTCTTAATTTTTCTAATAAAACATCAATTACTTATAGCAAACAACCTAAATAGGTTTCTTAAAAGTTACATAATCTCTTCAGGATGAAACAAAAATGATTTTGATTAGGTCCACTGACAAAAAATGTTATATAATATGTTTTTATCATCAGAAACTAAACATTTGAAGGCCTCAAAACGACAGTGATTTGAATATAAGAAAATATATAACCAACTTTAAAGTAGCTAAAATTTAATTTGGTATTGATTTTACAATAAATTAGTTGATTACACATGTAGAATATTTTTGCAAATAAAATCAGTGACATTTTTCATTTCTCAAGAAAGTAAGGCATCTTAGGTTTAAAAATAATATGTTTTGAGAGCAAATCTGTGCTTGACAAGCAGTGAGGTATAATGGAAAGAGTAGGGAATTTGGAGTCTGTAGACCTGGCTTGGAACACTTGCTTGGAATATTTACTATCTGTATCATGGACATGTTAATTAACCTTTCTGGGGTTCAGTTTCCTTCTCTGTAAAATGTAGGTGACTTTCAATGTTCTTTCTAGCTCTAAAATCAATGATCCTCTGAAATTTGCCTGATTTTTCATTAATTCAAAAATAGAGAAAAAGTAAAAGTGAATATGCAAACAGAAACACTTATTGTATTATAGTTATCTTTTCTTAAAACTTTTTGGAGTCAGAAAAATCTTACAAATTTGGCCTTTACATCTACTTTGTCAGCTTTGGGATTATGGGCCTTAACCCTTAACACGTAACTCTTCAGTGACTCCAAATAACTTGGTAAACCCATAAGTTAAAGATAATTTAACAAATTGCAATAATGGCAAGAATTTCCATACCTAGGAGCTCCTTCCATCAATGAAATCATAGGCTGGGGCCAAAAAAATTACTATATTCAATAATCTTTTGCAAGTGTTTTACTGATTTAACAAGATGTCTGTATACCAAAGGACCAATTGAGTTCACAGAATAAACAATCATCAAAATACTGGGTAAATGATATTTTAAAATATGGAAGAAAAGTTCATTACAGTCCACTTATAATAAAATGTCATATCTATGCTATACTGAAAATGTGTGCACATATTAATCTTTTTTAATGATAAAAGACTGTCAGTGTCACTAAGATTTTGGGAACCATAATATCGTCAGAGCTACTCTCTCAACAATGCAAGTTCAGATGGATGCAACATTTGACCCCTTAAGAATTTGCTATTTAGATTATCAGTACTTTGATTCTTATTATAAATGAATAATGAAATAGATTATATACAGTCATCAATTTCTTACCTACTGCAAAGTATATTCTATAATATTAATTTTTGACAAAAGCTAAAAACATTATGTTCAGTTAACATCTACTGACTACACAAAATGTATTTATAATAGTAAAATATGAGACATAGTCATATAGTTCCAATTTGTTAAACAGATGAGGATGGAGCTTTATTTACTGTTTCTATTAAAGTAATCATAATTTAAAAAAAAAGAAAGGAAATTAGGAAGGAAGGGAGAGAGAAAGAAAAAAGCCATAATTTATGAACATTTTATTCTTGGGTTATTTCTGAAACCATATAGCATTTTGTAACTAGAATTCTCACCTCTCACAATGGACACATAGATTGTAGTCTCAATCAATGCAGTTCTTTCTCATTGAGTTTAGTATAGTTTTTATTTAAAAGGCAGTAAAATAAAAAAAAAAAAGTTCTTTAGCCCTAAAGTTAATATGGACCAAAAAAATTTTCTAAATGTCTATTAAACTATTCTATGCATGTAATTACAATAAGCACCACTACTAATACCATCACCAATCTTATTTTAAATTCTAATTAGAAAGTAAATATTAATTTGTTTGGGGCTCAATTATCTCTCATTGTCAGAACAAAGTAACCTTGATCTACTTTTTTAGAAAGCAATATTTTATATTTTAATTCTATGTTACTTGAACAAAAAACTGACATATTAGGTCCTTTGTAATTTTGTCTTAAATATCTTTCTATCTTTATTTTGCTCCATCAAATATTTTAAAATGTGTCCAAAGTGCATTACTCTTTGGCTTCCCATCTCAGCCCTTCTGCTGAAACTTCCCTCTCTTTGAGTTCTAATCATCTAAGGAATCCATATAATGGCTTTTTTTAGTCCTCATCCTTCTTCAACTCTCAGAAGTTTTTCACACTATTGATCACTTTTTCCTACTGGCTTCTTTCTCCTTGCTAAGTTATCATGATACAGATCTCTTAGTGGTTCTTCTTCCTATCTGATCACTCATTTCAATTCTTCCTTATTTTATCTTCACCCAGGGCATTCCTATTAATGTTGTTGCTGTTTAATCATTTCATTCAAGTCTTACTTTTCACGACCTTATTTGAGGTTTTCTTGGCAGAGATAATGGAATGGTTTGCCATTCCTTTCTCCAGTTCATTTTACAGATGAGGAAACGGAGCAAATAGGGTTAAGTGACTTGCCCAGGATCACATAGGTGGTATCTGAGTCTAGATTTGAATTCAGTTCTTCCTAATTCTAGGCCAGGAACGCTTTACATTATATCACCCAGCTTCCATTTAGCTCCTAGTTGTGGGTGTTTCCAAAGGTTCTATCCTGGGCTCTCTTCTCCTTTTAATTTAAACTGTCTCTTTTGGTAAACTCATTAGTTCCCATGAGTTCATTTATCGCTTCTATGCAGATGGTTATCAGAATTATATGCATAGTTTAGTCCAAAGTTCCAGTCTAGCATCCCTATCTTCTGGACTTTTCAAACTACGTCCCTTAGACATCTCCAACTCAATGTGTCCAAGCATAATTCACTATCTTTCTCCACACATCTTCTCAACTTTCCTATTATTATCATGGGCAACACCATCATTCTAGTCACTCAGACTCAACCTCAATATTATCTATGTATCTACACTCTTATTCACCTTACATATCCATTATCAAATCTTTCATTCCTACCTTCACAAAATCTCTCATGTGTCCCTTTTTCTCTACTCACACAGCTTCCACCCTGGGCATCCACCCATACCTGTTCTTTTTCAGTTCTTCATTTCAAGACTCTTCCAAATCCTATCTATCTCTTATCCAGCTGCTAATTGATTTTCATAAAGCACCCATGCACTACTTAGGTCACTTTGCAACTCAGTAAACTTCAGTAGTTCCCTCTCATTCTCAGTATCAAACCATTTGGCATTTAAAAGTCCTTCCCAACCTGGCCCTTGCTACCTTTCCAATCTTCTACTTTACTCTGCTCTACACCCTCAATGATCCAGTTACACTTGAGTCTTGCTGGTCATCCACATGGCACTCCATCTCTGGACTTCATTCATTTCAACTATCTATTTCTCATGCCTGAAACTGATTTCTTGATTGAAACAGCTCAAATCCCATTTTCTACAGGAAGCATTTCTCAGCACTTCTCCCCAACTGCTAATATCAGTTTCTTTCCTTTGAGATTACCTTCCTATCTATCTGGTAAGTACATCTTTTTTGGTACATCATCTTCCCCTTTAGAATGTGAGGTCCTTAAAAGGCAGGCATTGTCTTTGCTTTTCTTTATATCTCCATTAGTTAGCAGAGTACTTGGTACATAGCAGGTTTTTAGTAAGTGCTTTTGTGATTGACTATCTCTACTTTAACACTATCCTGCCTTACCTGTCATGGTTAAGTAATCCTTCTCTTATTCTTGGAATTCTCCATAGTTGTGACTATTGAATTCTTTTTCTTCAAGGCCTTATATAGGTACTCTCACCTCTTTCATAAAAATCTTCTCTTAATCACCACACCCCACCCTTAGTAAAAGTGATATTTGCTTAATCAAATTTCTTAAAGCACTTTGATCTTTATTTCTCATTTGCCCTTATTAGTCACTCTAATATTTATAATGGGTATCCCAATAAATTTACAGTTTTGGCAGCATAAAACTACACTAAGACTTTGGGAACATCCTCTCCATGTGTTTTTCCTTCTCTGTCTCCAGTTAGCATATAAATTGCTTGAAAGAAAATATTGTTATTTTTCATCTTTGTATCCCAAATGCCTGTGCAAATTTTAAAAAATAATGAATTGAATCAAATTCTTTGGAGACCAAGAATTTTCCACTTTCAATGTATTTTCCCTTTCCCAGTATTCCTTTTTCATTCAACTTGCCAATCTGCTGAATATACAATATTAAAGAAAAAAAATAATTAACAGATTGGTAAAGATATACAAGTTTTTTTTTTTTTTAAACTAAGTCTTTGGTAATTATTGAATTTGTAATACTATTTTAAGTGACAAATTTTAGATCATCTTTAAGCAAGTAATTTCAGAAATAAACATAAAATGCTCAGGAACCATCAATCAAAAGTACAACCTGTGTGGGAGTGACAACAACCCTAACCTATACAATCCACAGTTAGAAGAGCACTGCATTGATCTTCCCTTCTCACCTCCCCTCCCCTTCTATACATGTATTCATCTATTATAAACCACCTGAAATCTGTTCATCTGAGCGGCTGTTTCTTTAAAGCTTTTTCCCCAGTTCCCTACAATGGCAATATATGGGGTTCCAGACCAAAGGCCTAGTTAGAATTCAAATTCCAGGCAGCTGGCTCTAACCAACAAGAGAGGAGCAATGAGAAAGAGAAGAGGGAAGAATTAGAAGCAGGTTGCCAAGAGGTTTCTTTTTTCTTATCTTATAAATATTCATATAAAGAAAATGGCAAGAGATTGGTTGTCTTTTTTTCTTCTTTCCTTTTCTCCTGTAAATGCATGCTCCCTTTATAAGTGGGGTTTTTAAGTTAACAATTTTAATCAGAATGAAAAATTTACCCATCCATTTGCCATAAGAAAATGTCTGTTACTAGATATAATAAACAACTATGCAAATTCATATTTTTTTTAAGACCACAGTCAGGGGGAACAGATTAGAAATCAAAAGCTTGGAAACCTTTAAGTCCAATAGATCATTTTGTGGATGAGAAAACAGAGAGCTTTGAAGGTCAAACGATTTGTCCAAGATCATATGAATAGGAATAACTGGATTTGGATCTAAGACTGGTGCTTTTTCTACAGCACTACAAAGTCAATAGAATCCCAAATGCAATGTCAGTCATCTGGAAGTCTAAAAGATTGAACCAGATTCTCCTAATACCTAATATATTATAGTATTCCCTAGTAGAATATTGTTCTTGAATTCTCTTATAACTCTAGGAGACTATTTAATAAATTACTGTACAAGTTCAGTAAATGGTCTCCTGGTAGCTTAAAAGTGTTAATGCATTCTCTCCATACTAAATACAAAAAACAGATCTCACTTTGGAAACTCAATATTTATTTGTATTCAGCTCACACATCTATTTCCTCAACTATCGTTATAGAAAATGAAAAATTATTATATACTTATCTTCCTTAACATTAGAAGTGTTTCATTAAAATACTACATATTCAATTTATTTTTATCTTCACCTTGACAAAGCTAAAAAATGAATCATAGAGCAAGGTCAAATGTGTCTCATACATTTATGAAATGGTGCAAAGCAATTAAAAAGGTGAATCTTGATTCCTCATCTATGATATTTATTGAATGACTGAATCAACGTACCAAATTATAATCTAGGAGATAGGAAGAGTTAAAATACAAAGCAGACAAATAACAAACATCTACATAAAAGCAAAAAGCATATTATGTTTACAGTAGGATCAATGGGAAATATGTTCATTGAAAAATTACTTGGGATTTAGTACTTTTGCCTCAATTTAAAACCATGAATTCCAGTATTCTGATTTTTAATTTTAGCCATACATTTTGAATGATTAACCCAAATTCCCAATTTTAAGAGAAAAATAAGTTAATGTGATCCCAAATTTCATTATTTATTCTAAAAAGTATCACCAAAGCTTAATATAATAGACTCTTGATAAACCATGGATCTCCTAACTTTTGGGGGGATGGGAAATCCAAAATGGATCTATATTTCAATATACTAACTAATGAAAATGAACCTTTGTTGGGTAATGGTAATTTTTTTTAAAACTTAAAACTTTACCCATAAATACTCTTGAAGTCACATCTTAAAGGTTACAATACTCAATCGGCACCAGAAATATTATTATACAAGATTTTATTATGTTGTCAAGAAAATTTTTCTGCTGCTGTTAATGTATTCAAAACATAATTCTTCCCTCCCCATACAAACTGTACTTGGATCATTTCCTAAAATTTGCAGGTCATCAAAGGTATATATAGAGTATATATTAATAATTAAAAACTGGAAAACGGTATAGCCTAAATTCTCTTTCAACATACATTAGTGTCTCCATATTATACTTTTGTACTATTTACATTTCCAAATAATTTATAATCTATTATTGCTATTTATCTTAAATAGGTTTAGCTATTTGATTTTTAAATATGAAGTGGCAACAGATAGAAAACATTTTCTATGACACAAGTGAATGAACACTTGAAAGCTTGTAACAAATCAGGGAAATAGAGTAGTATTGAAGAAATTTAGAAAAGAATATAGTTAAGCTCATGTCCCATGTCTGTCTCTGTCCTTCCATAGAGATAAAAGGATGAAAGCATGCATCTTATAAAGGTATGTTATACAGGATAATGTTAGGTAGTCTAGAAGTGAAATAAAGATTTGCAAATGTCTACCTGAAGTATGTAGGAGTAGCCTGGAAAAATAGAAGTTGCTTATTTTAAGACAGGAAAAGAACACATCAATTCTGGTCATATAATCTTTTCCTACTTTCACTTCCTCTCTGCCTCACCTTCAAACCATGTTGCAGTTCAGTTGGACTGGATCCTGTGCCCTGGCTTTCTTTCCCTTTTCCTTGGTGCTAAAGAATTGGATAATAGACGCACCAGAGAAAACTCCAATACTACATACTTGAATACTCAAGTGAAAAGTTTAGCAGGGTAGGCTTTGGTTGTAATTTAGAAACAATCTAGCTAAGGAGGGAAAACAGTGAGAAAAGCACCACCAATATTAGTCCCAGGCTGGCAGTTAGACTGGAGTCATAAGAGCATGCGATTTAGAGCTCATCTAAAACAAAGCATGGTGTGTGTATATATAGTGAAAGCATAAAAACACTAGACTTGGAGTAGGTTAGAGTGTGTTCAAATTTGCCCTCACCTATTGACTGAGCAATTCACTTCCCTTTGCTGTGCTTCAATCTCTAAAAAGAGAAGGAGTGATAATATGTAAATTTGTGCAACTGCCACACCTTGCTCCATTTTACAGATAAAGAAACTGAGACCCTAAAATGACATGACATCATAGATTAGGTCATAGGATTTATAACGTTGGAAAGTTCCAGAGAGATCACCTTTCATCTTACCTAAGTCAAATAGTGCTCGAGTGACAGTAAATAGCAGAAGTGGCGGTCCTATCTTCTGTCTTTAGGTTTAAGGCTTTGATCAGAACATTACACCTGCTTTCTAATATTCTCATTTCAACTCCGCAAGTAATCCAGACATGTCCGAGCTAAATGAGAGTTCTATTTTTTGTAAATTAAAAGCCCATTTTGGCAGTCTTTCTGAGGAAGAAAATAAGTTAAAAAAAAAAAAAAAGAAGAAAGAAAAAAAGGTGGGGGCAGGGTTATCTTTCAGACGCTGCTAACATAGTGGGAATAGTGGCCTGGGCCTCAATATAAGTTTTTAACCGGGAGAGGAAATTCTTAAAAGTCTAAAATGTCAATACGCAACGGAAAAGAGTCTGCTCTGTTCGCGTCCAAAGGCAAACTCGAATACTGGGTCAGGTCAGACTTCCGCCGGGGGTGGGGGTTGGGTGGACGGGAAGGGCACTCAGCTGCAGCAGGTGCAGGTGAGAGGCCCCACTAAGGCTGCTATCGCTGGACACCTGCGGGGGTGGGGGTGGGGAGCGTCCGGCCGTAGCTGCTTCCCTGGTTCAGCACCTGCATATTGGCCAGCCGAGCACAAGGGACTCTAGGAAAACTGGGATAGCAGAGAGGGCTGCCAGGCCCAGAGTGTCCTCCAGCTCGAGCCGCCAGCATAGCTCCTGGTCTCACTCAGTGATTTTCCCTAAACTAGCCAGTTAATCAAGGTTACAAACGGCGCGCACTTGGGAATGCGGCGCGCGCGCGTTCCTTCCTCCCCGGACCCCTCTCCTCCCCCTCCAGCTCCGCGCTCCTTAACATTCCATTCCACGTGTTGCTTGTTGTAGGCGCTACAGGTTCCCCACCTGCGACCAGGGCTAGCTTCCTGGGCCGCTTTTCAGCTAGGTTGTGGGGGGCTAAGGACCTCTGCAGGAATAATTCCCAAGGCAACCAGGCTCGACTTCCCCCTTCGCAAACCCCGCCTAGTCATTCCCTCTCGCTCGGGTAGGCTCCCTATTTTTTCCTCCCCTTCTCCCTCCTCCTTCCCCCTCAACATTCCCCCCTCCCCCCCGCCCCAACTCCTGCCCGCCCCTTTCGCCCTGGTGGTAGGAAACAGTCTGGTGCCTAAACTCGACGTGTCCGGAAAGCTGTGGCCGGTTTCCCTTTCGTTCTCCTGCAGCGCAGCTTTCCCTTCCCGGACCTGAGAGCTCTGGCGCTCGTGGAGTGAGGACTGTACCCGGACATCATGCTGGACCCGTCTTCCAGCGAAGAGGAGTCGGACGAAGGGGTAGAAGAGGAGAGACGCGATGTGCTGGTGGCTGCTGGTGGCTCCCAGCGAGCGCTGCCTGCGGCTCCTCTCCGTGAAGGGCGGCGGGACCCTCCTGGGCGCCCGGGCTGCGGCAGCACCGCCAGACCTGTCAGCCCGAGCCCCTCGGTGCTGAGCGAGGGGCGAGAGGAGCTGGAGCGACAGCAACAGGAGGAAAACGAGAAGCGCATCCGCCTGCAGCTCTACGTCTTTGTAGTGAGGTGCATCGCCTACCCTTTCAACGCCAAGCAGCCCACTGACATGGCCCGGAGGCAGCAGAAGGTGAGTACAGCAACAGGCGCTGTGTGCCTTGCCTCCCCCCCCTCCGGTGTTTACTCCTGAGAGAGGTCTGGGGCGTGTGTGTTTATGCGCGTGTGGGAGTGTGCATGTCTGCCCGTTGGGTAGGGGTGCTAGAGAACGTTTTTCCAACATTGATTCTCCTTCAAACACCAAAGTCGTTCCAGAAAAGTGATCCTGTTTACTAGCCTGGTAACCGGCGGTAGCAGTTGATCCCTCATGCCAGGCAGGGGCTGTCAGGGCTAGCCATTCACAAAACGCAGACAGGATCACATCATGTTGTTTGCTGCCTGGCCCGGAGTCAGACTAAAACTCCCAGCAACTCCAGTGTCTTTGATCGTAACTGCTAGTCCTCCTAACGCCGCAGAGATTTTGACCTCTGGGGCGTATGTTAAGAGATAGAGCCCATGTAGGTGTGTAAATGGGAGAGGAAGGACGGAAATTCTCCTGGGTAAACAGAAGGAAAGTTAAAATGACAAGTTTCCACTGATGCTTTCTAAGCAACGCAAGGAGTCTCAGCCAAACACTGGAGGGTGATGTCTGCCTCCGAATATATAGATCCAGGATCCTTCTACAAAAGTACTTTTCGGACTGATATGATAATCTAGGTTAAAATGAAAAAGTTACAAGCAATGAGAATGAGAATGGGGCCGGGGTGGGGGGAGAGAAAATCATTTCATTCAT
The DNA here is from genome assembly GCF_016432865.1 of Antechinus flavipes. NCBI lineage: Eukaryota > Metazoa > Chordata > Mammalia > Dasyuromorphia > Dasyuridae > Antechinus > Antechinus flavipes. Next base: position 122,104,781 of record NC_067402.1, read on the forward strand.
TGATATCAACTTATGACAGATGCTGTAAGGAGGTGAGGGAGTGGTTTATTTCAAGTGAAAATAAAATAAAGTCTAATTGGAGTTCTTCTGTTATCCTGAAGTTATAAATAATGATTCAAACTTCCTCTACTTTAAAAAAAAATGTAAATTTAAGTATCTAAAATATCTTTCCTCGTCAGACATGGAAGACACTCTGGAGATGAACCTTCTTATTTTAGGAATGAAAAAACTAAGGATCCAAGGGATTTTCTGTAATGCATCAGATCAAAGCTATTTTCTCTTTCCCCTCTTTATACTAAATTTTTATGTATGTGATTTCTGTGGGTTTTGGCAACTTCAAGTTACACTATAATTAGAATCCTTTAAAAATAATTTTGACAAAGATCTTTTTATAGATCAGATTTTTCACATTTGATCCAGTTTTGTTAATCTGTCAGAAATACATCCCATTTCTAAAGTATTGCAGTTCATTCCCTGCCCAGAATCAGGAGTACTCCAGAAAAATAATGGAGCTTCTTATTAATTTTATTCCCTTTTGTTATAATTAATATCTATGATGGTTCATGAAATCAGAAACTGGAAAAGATCATAGATAACGTTTTGCAAAGGTCGAAATTGATGACTTTGCTCATAAGTTCTAGAAAACCAGATATTATAAATATTCAATCTTCTGGATCTCAATCTACATAGAAAATTTGAAAAATTGACTTGAAGTACGCATTTTTAAAAGATGTGTCTATTTTAAGTCACAGATGAATTTTGGTTAGAGTTTAATTCATTCCATTCCATTATATCCATTTCATTATACAAAATTCATTTTTTTTCATTAATATCATTCAGGATGAAAACATTTAATTCACTTAAGTGAACTATGTAAATAAAAAAGACTTTAACTTCAGTAATCACTCTGAAACAAAGTGTAAGTAATTTTGACCTATATATTGGAGTTTAGAGAGGAAGCTTCTTTGCATATGAATAGCCTCTTGCCCATAGATTCAATATGACAGAATATTTAGGGTTTTTTAGGATCTTAAAGTGTTTAAAACCCAATTAAGCAATGCTAATAAAATTAATAGCTATTTAGAAGGTTCATTGTCAAGTCATATTTCCAAGAGTTGAGGTATGGTTATTGTTGATATTATTATATACTTTGAATACTGTTTCATATAATTTCTAAAACAATTTATCCTTTGTTTTTCAAATAGTGTGAATATATATGACTCCTATTGTTTAACTAGACTGTTTCTTCAGACATGTTTGCATTGGCACACAGGTGATTCAGTTGGTGGTGTATTGGTGCCTTACTTGGACATTAGAGAGACTAAGATAAAATTGAAAAATCAGCATTCTGAATAGGCAAATCTATGCCTTTAAATGGTAGGCTATTTTTGTTATAAAAGTTGTGATCAGAATTGTCAAATCAACTTTTACATGTCTTAGAGTTGAGAAAGACCTATAATAATTGGAAACTGGAGTTGGTTATTTGCAAGGAGTACAAAAGAAGTTTTCTTTTTGTGTCTTTTTATGTGAGGTCCCAGCATCCTAGGAATTGTATCTTAGTATTATGATGTACAAATTCAGGTTGAAATGATCAAGTTTTAGTTAAACACAAGCAAATTTATGGAATAGTTGCCAAATTATTACCTTACCTTTTATTTTGTAGGTACTTCCTTAGAATAATCAAAAAGTGAGTAGTGGGCTAAATTTTTTACTAAAAGCATATAATACTGCATGGTCTCACACAATTTGTAGAATTATAGAAGATAATTTTAAATATAGAAAGGAGGTTGGAAATCCTCTCTCATAAAGCTCTCATTTTGGAAAGGAAGAATATAAAGCTTAATGAAATATGTTGGTTTTATCCAAGATTATAAAACTAGTTAGTGGATGAATTAAGACTAGAAACTAAGTCTCCTGCTAATTAAATTGTAGGTCTCAACCCTCTATGGGGTCACATAAATCAAAATTTCACAACCCCTACTTTTGGTTATTATTAGTAAATGTTGATTTGTATATCTATTTTATTTACCTGTAAACCTATGTTTGCATAAAAATTACTTGGGTGAAAAAGAGCTGCCAGTGGAAAAGATTTTAGAAGCTCTGCTATACTGTAATAAATCCAGGACCATAAGAGTCCTTTAAAAATTAAGAGTGCTTGCAGCTTTCTTAACAAATCTTTATCCTTCATTGTAGGGCAACAGGTGAATGTCAAGACTTGTGAAAAAATAATTTAAGGGGTGATCATGGACTAAAATACTATTCTTATTAATGCCTTTGGACCTCAGTTTTCCTCATCTGTAAAAGGAGGGGATTGGATTCCTAAGACCTTCTGATTTTAGCATGGAATTGGCAAGTGTGTATAGATATAGGTGGACTGAACCACATATTATTTTCTAAAGGCACTCATCTAGAAGAGTGTTTACAATTTATAAACTCTAAATTAGCATCATTAAAGTTGTTATGTACTATAATATGATAATGATTTTGTTTATTCAAAAGTATTTATTTCATAGGCTTGTTAGTTACTATATTTAAGGTGTTTATTTTTTGGTGAAATAATATAAGGTGGCACTTAAAATACTTTGAACATGTACTTTCCCATATGATGCATGACAGTCATAAGTGGGGGTTCTTTACTTGTTTGAAAATAAATTGCAAACCCAGCTCTTTTATAGTGTTTCCTTATATATTACCACTGTTAAGTGCAACAAATTTTATCTTGCTTTAGTTTTTTTCTTACATGTTTACTACTTTCGCTTAATAATTCTCATTGATATACTTCAGAAAGATATGAAAAAATGGCATGTAAATCATTAAGTTGAAAAGGTAAGTGAAGGATGAAGAAAGCAAATTTCTAATAAAAATATTATTAAATGGGAAAAGAGAGGAGAGAAAAATAAGAAAAAAGTTTTTAGGATAGGCTATGACCTCTATTATAATTCTTCTATCTGCATATTATAGAAAGTTAAGAAAAAGAATTAATTTTCATAGCTGTGAGAGAGATACACACAGATAAATATGAATGTTTTTTGGGAAGAGAGTATTCATTTCCAGCAAAACTTTATATTAAGTTAATAGAGCATTCAAAGAACTTTGCTAGGTACTGAGGGAAAGTGAAGTAGAAATCAATGCTTTATAGAATCAGAGATGGCAGAAATGTTACAGGCCAACCCTTTCAATTTACAGAGAAGAAAGCTGAGGACCATTCTGGAGAGCAATTTAGAACTGTGCCCAAAGGGCTATCAAACTGTGCATATCCTTTGATCCAGCAGTATCTCTACTGGGTCTGAAATAAATCATGAAAAAGGGAAAAGGACTCACATGTGCAAAAAGGTTTGTAGCAGCTCTTTTTGTAATGGCAAGAAACTGGAAAACTGAGTGGATGCCCATCAGCTGGAGAATAGCTGAATTAGCTATGGTATATGAATGTTATGGAATATAACAAATATAAGAAATTGTTAGCAAGATGATTTCAGAGAGACCTGGAGAGACTTACATGAACTGATGCTGAGTGAAATGAACAGAACCAGGAGATCATTGTACTTGGCAACAAGATTATGTGATGATCAGTTTGATGGATGTGGCTCTTTTCAACAATGAGATGACTCAGGACAATTCCAAATACACTTATGATAGAGAGAGCCATCTGCATTGAAAAAGAGAATTGTTGGGACTGAATGTGAATCAAAACATATTTTTTCACCTTTTTTGTGGTTGCTTGCTTTTTCTTTTCTTTTTCTCTCTTTTTATTTCTTCATCTGATTGTTCTTGTGAGGCATGATAAATGTAGAAATAAGTATAGAAGAATTGGAAATATTTAATATTGGCTTACTGGCTGTCTAAGAGAGGGGTAAGGTAAGGGAGGGAGAATGATTTGGAGCATAAGGTTTTGTAAGGGTGAATGTTGAAAACTATCTTTGTATGTGCTTTGAAAATAAAAAATCTATTACTTAAAAAAATACTGAGGCCCAGAAGGTTGTGACTTACCAAGTCACATAAACATGATTTGAACTAGTCTTGCAAATACCAAGTCCAATGCTCTTTCAGTAAGACCTCATCCTTGCCATTTTGGAATGTTATAACTGATTTAAATTTGAATATAAATGCATGAATAATCAAATTTTCTAAGTCAGATTCAAGGAATGAAATAACTTCTAAAGCAAACAGTCTCCTTAATAATATATTCTAAGATAATTAGGTTTCCCAATCTTATATACATTTTGTATTTTTTAAGAGTAAACTTGAGGCTTGTGAAAATAATTCATTCTCATTCTAAGCAGTATGAGTAGTGAATCTTTGTGGTAGTATTTGGAGGGGAGAAAAAAGAGAAGCAAAATGCCTCTAATCATTACTGTAATTTTGTTAGCTGACATTTAAATGAGTTATTTCATAGAAAATAAGTAGTAGAAATTCTGTTCTTTGATCCACATTTAGTATCATAGTTCTCGTTTTAGATTTGGATAGCATTTACCATTCCATGTTTATAAACAATGGCCTTGAACTACCAATTTAAGAGCCAATTCCCTCACAGCTAACCATCACATAATCTTGTTACTATGTACAAAATTCTCCTGGTTCTGCTCACTTTACTAAGCATCAGTTAATGTAAGTCTTTCTAAGCTTTTCTAAAATCAGTTTGTTCATCACTTCTTGTAGAACAATAATATTCCATCACATTCATATATCATAACTTATTCAGCCATTCCCCAGCTGATGAGCATTTATTCAGTTTCCAGTTTCTTGCCACCACAGAAAATTCTGCTACAAACATTTTTGCACAGGTGGGTCCTTTCCCCCTCTTTTATTATCTCTTTGGGATACAGACTTAGTAGTAAGACTGTTGGATCAAAGGGTATGCACAGTTTTGTAGCCCTTTGGGCATAGAAACTTACATAACTCAAGTTTGCTTGAGACTATCATCCTTCCTTCTTACTATTCACCAAAAAAAGGGCAGCTGGGAAATGGTAACATCCATTGGTTTAGAGCTAATAACTTTGAAGTGAGAATTTCCCAATTCTATTACCAAACCCCAGGGCCAAGTAAGGGATTTTGAAAGCTCACAGTATGTATGGTTTTCTTGCCTGCAGGTTTCTAGCAGCCCTGCTGATAGTCTAAAAGACTACCCTCTTAGGGAGTTAGGATAATTTATTCTTTATGCTGGTTGGATATTGGTACATTATTGAACAAATACAGCATGGATGTACATGTTGTTTGTTGCTTTTAGTAATATAGTATAGATTATTCTTTGGGGAAAGAGATGCAATCCATATATTAAAATAAAAATTCAAACTGGACTTAAAACAGTATCTCAGTGAAAATTGCTTGTGCTTTTTCAACTAAGTCAGCTAACCCTCCACAGGGTATCATGAGACCATAGCACTTAATTTTGTGGAATGAGTTGTGCTAATGAGAACTCAGACAGATTAAGTGAGCTTGGCATTTGCTTTCTTCTATCAAAAGTAAAATCAGCTGTAATTTTGGCATGTGTAGGTCATCTATCTTGAAGAGTGAAACAAAATTATTTTTGTGTACTTCTCTTCCTTAATTTTATGTTCTGAGAATCAACTAAACAAAATAGTTTGGGAGATTTTTAGATGCCTTAGAACAAATAATTTTCCAAATTATGAGGAACCTGTGAAGATCATATCCTGCTAAGTAACTCACTAGTAACTCCTTACTGCACCATTTTTACATTATTTCACAAGTTTTTATAAAACAGCTTAGTCACTTTCTCATTAAGTTTAGTTCTATATTTCAGAAGTAATTGAGTTTGAGGGTGACAATTTGATATTCATGCAACCTAGGTGATCCTCCTGTCCAGAGTCTTAAAGGAAATCAAGAATGAAATTGAGATAGGTCATCATGTGTGACTTGTCACTTAAAAACCTCTGTACTAGAGGATTGTATGTTGTCAATGAGTTATCTTCTGTAAGGGTTCCGGTGGATCCTGGAAACTATCATCATGTGTTATTTCTTTCTAAAAAAGCTTTGAATTATCATGAATAGTGAAAGCATTGAACAGTTAAATAAACAATTTATGGGGAAACAGGAAAGGGATTATGGATTCTATCTAATCTACTAAAGTTATTTGAGGAAATAAATAAGCATGTAGTGAGGGTAAGTCAATAGTACTGTCTAAATTTGTCTTAAACTTTCAGAGTGCCTCAGAGAAGTTCTATGTGAAATCTATTAAAAACAAATTAAGTGAAAATCATTTGGCAGAAAGTTATTTATTTTTCAAGTTATTTTTGTTTAAAATAGTTTATTTATTTCAATAAGCCAGGATCCATCTCCCCTAATAGAAAACATAAGAAAAAAAAAACTCATTACAAAGATGTAATGCTAATTAAAATAAATTTCTACATTAGTCATCCTCTCACTCCCATTTTATCCTCCTTTCTGAGTCTATTAGGAAGGTAGGTAGCATGTTTTCTTGTGAGTCCTTTGGAATCCTGATTTTTCTGGTTGGTCATTACACTAATAAAATTCAGCATAAATAGTATTGTCAGCTTTATATATTATACATTTTTCATTTATTCCCCAGTTTATGGGTACTCCTCAGATTTCTATTCTTTGCTATCTCAAAAAGAACTGTAACTGTTTTTGTCTATACTTAGGGTTTGTTTTGATTAGGACTTCTGCTTATCTTAATCTATGATCCACTTTTTGCCTTTTCCTTCTATTTCTCTGTTAAGTGAGATGTATGTCTGTACATGTATGTATGTATGTATCTATCTATTGTTCTTTCTTCAGACCAATTCAAATGAGTGAGTTTAAAGTTTCAGCTGCCTTCCCCCATTATCTCCTCCTTGTTTAATAGATTTCTCCTTGTGTATTCTATGTGAGATAATTTTCCTTTCCTTTACCTTGTACAAACCCCTACCTTTTGTATTCCTCTTCCCTTCTTGTTCCATTCTTTTTATAAAATCAGTAAGACAGAACAGAAGCTTGTCTTTGTTTAATTGGTCTCCCTTTTTAATTCCTGATGATAGGAAATCATCTCCCCATATTTAATTGTAAGTGATTTGTTTTCTTTTAGTTCATTATTATTGATCATTCTTATTTACCTTTTTGGTGTTGTTCTTCTTTCCTATATTTAAATTTCAAAGTATCTCTGAAGATCTTTTTTATTAGGAATAGTTGGAAGAACTCTTAATTCATTAAAAATGATGTCTTTCCTCCCTCATTCCCTGCCCCCCATATTATATTACATTCGATTTTTCTAGGTAAGTTATTACTTCCAAAGCTGTATCTTTTGCCTTCTAGAATATCATATTTCAAGTTCTCCATTCCATTATGGTAGTGACTGCTAAATAGTGTGTGATTCTGACTGTGACTGTTCTGACTGCTTACAGTATTTTTCTTTTGACTCTGATATTTCTGAGAATTTTTATTTTGGTATTCTCTCAAGAATTGACTTATTGATTCTTTTTGTTTCTACTCTGCTTTCTAGTTTTAAGAGTTCTGGGCAATTTTCTTTTAAGACTTCTTGAAATGTGGTTTCTAGGCTGTCTTTTGATTATGATATTCAGATAGTCCAATGATTCTTAATTTTTTTCTTTGTGATGTTTTCATTGTTAGTTGTTTTTGCCATGAGATTTCTTACATTTTCTTTTCTTTTTTTTTTTTTTGTTGAAGCTTTTGATTTCTTTTAGTATATCTTATCTCATGAAGTCATTAACTTCTATTTAGTTCACACTAAGTTTTCTGGGAAATTGTTGCTTGATCAAGGTATCATATCTCTTTTGTCAAACTGTTAATTTGTTTTCTACTTTTTCTTCAATACCTCTCATTTTGTTTCTAAATTTTTCTTCAAGCACTTTTATATTTACATTTACATTATATTGTGTATACTTGCATTTATAGAAAACAAATTTAAAAAACTGTTGCTTAATTTCTCTATGAATTTTATTTGTTTCTATCCAAATTGTATTTTTGAAGCATTACTTATAGATGTTTTGTAGTCATTGTCTTGTGTATTTGTGTCTTGACATCCTTACCATCATAATAGCTCATTCTTTTTTGGTTGCCTATTCTTCCAGTCTACTTTATATTCATTTTAGAATTTGTTATTCTCTGCATTATTTTTTGAAGGTACTTCCCAACTTTATTTGTGAAAACTTTTTAATTTTCAAAGCAAATGCATGGATAATTTTTCAACATTGACCCTTATTCGTATTAGCTAGCTAGAAAGCTCTATTGGTTCAAATTGGCAGAATTGTAGGCTACTCTCTTTGTTCTGATATTTTCCCCTTCATTTCTACTCAACAGACTGCACTAGTTAAGTGAGACCCTGCTTCGAATTTGAGGTTTGAACCAAATTCCTTCTGCTGGCTTCTGAACTTCATCATTTATCTTTATGGGATATCCCTACTTGGGAACACCCAGCATCCATAAACCTCCCTATCTGCATGTTTCTACCTATATTGGGTTAAAGACTTATTGTGAAATCTGGATTCTGGATTTCTTCATTGGAATTCAATCAGGAATATTTTTAGTATTTGTTTAGGGAGCTCTCTTCCACTGATGTTTATATACATACATATGTGTGTATGTGTGTGTATGACATCACTATTGTCCCAATAATCTTCTTAATCAATTTTTTTGATCATATACTTTAAATTTAACTATTGAGCCTTCACAGGCTTTACATAGCCTTTTTTGTAATTTTATCTTTATCCTATTCCCCTTCACCTACTCTGTTGCAGCCAAACTGGACTATTTTCTGTCCTCCGTTTTCTTCAACCTTCTCTTGTTACCATTACTTTGTCCAAACTGTCATCATACTTAGAATGGAGTCCTTTCCCACTTATTTGCACATTTGTTGCTATCATTCTTTTATTTTAGAACTGCAATAAAATGCTGCCTCTCCCATAAAACTTCTCTATGTTGAGCATGGTTTTCCCCCTAAAATTTTTAATATTACGTTGTTTGAATTTTTCTTTTTCATTAAAATACAATCTACTTTTGTTGTCAAGGCATTGAAGTTTGAAAATGACTTAAATATATTATTTTGTATTATTCTTACAGCAATTTTGTGGATTATGTACATTAATATAGGTATTATTACTGCTTTACAGATGAGGAAACTGAGACGCAGAAAAATTATATGCTTTACCCTTGGCCACACAGTTAGTAGTTTCAAATCCTAGGTCTTTCCTTGTTCTGTTTTTCTTTATACTGTGTGCCCTTTGTATCTTTCTTAATTCACATTACTTGCATAGTTATTGTCTTTCTTTCTCCCTCAGATTATATTATAAACTTTTATTCCTCCTTAATCATTTTTCTATCCCACTTACTAAATTGGTTATTCCAAATATCTTCTCTCTAGCATCCCAAGGAATCTCTTCTCCTCTGCAATTTCTTTTCTTCCTTCCTCATCATCTTAGTCTCTTGATTCTTTCTTTTGTCTATTTTTTTTTGATAAAGAGATTGCCTTTCTTCTCAAAAGCCAATCTGTTTACTAATAACCATAACCATACTCTTCCTGTCTTCTCTAGAAGATGACCCCTACCAATTCCCCCTGTCTTATTTAATCAATGATTCAGGAAATGGATTAGAATATGAAACCTTCCTAGACCATAAAATACATTAAAAAACAATTTTACTGATATAAGAATAAAAGGAATATAATTCTTGACAAAATTGAATCAAAATACGAAATATCCCCTCTTCTTTTGCTTCTGAATTTACCCCAAAAGACCAGAAATTGTCAATGCTAGATCAGAAAGACATTCTTGAAGGGTAATGGGAATTCTACTAAAACCTACAATCCTTGACTTCACATAGGTCAGTTTTATATATCTCTAGTCCTCTGGATTAAACAACTCACAAAGATGAATGCTGTGAATATCAGGAAATGCATTGTTGAGCAAAATTGACGGCATTGTTCTTCATTAAGAGGATCATAGAGTTACATACTGACCATAACATAGCATTGCAGCCTCTGACTAGATTGATGATAGATCCAGTCCCCAATCTCTGTTGTGCTTCTGAGGACACCAATCTGATTATTCTGTTCAGCAGAAGGCATATAATGTATCTGATGGACAATAATATGCTGTGTAAAGAACAGAATGTGGTGGGAAAGATCAGCAAAACCCATCCATTGTCCTAACTCCAAAGTGGAAAGCTTTTAATTTTTTTTTTTTCTCAAATACATCCATGGGCATCACCTAGAAATTAATCTGAATGAAAATCTTTTCTGCCCAACTCTTCATGTGCCAGCCTTGCAGCTCTTTATTTACTGGAAGAACTTACCAAGACCCCATCCCTCAGATTGTCATTTGTAATTCAATTATTACCTCCTGACATTCAGCTGTATATAATTTTTTCATAATAATTAGTGATTAGTGCCATGGATAAGGAAAATTGTTGTTCCTAATTAGGATAGTAGATGAGGCAAAGAAACAGATGGAGGATTGGAGGTCTCAGCATCTAACAAGATCCCAGTCTCTTCATGAAAGATGCTGAGACCATGGGACCCCAGGAGAGCATTATGTTGAACGTGTCATTTTCATTTGGTGATGGCAATAATCTCCTTGCCTTATCCATCCTGCATCACTTATTGTGGGTAGCTCAGATCAAAAAATAATAGTACATTACTGTTTTATTTATTCAGTAGCAACTAGGGGCCAACAGGAATCAACTGTTTTATAAAAATAATATAGTAAATGGCTACTTTATGATTCCAGCAGTCTAACAGTCATTTAATCTGATCACTTCTTTGTGCTTACCAAAAATTTCATTCAGCCTTTTGCTCAAGGGACAATGGCTTCAAAGAATATTGGTTTCACAAGATTATAAGTACCTTGGAGAGAGGATCCTGTGTTTGGGGTAGTACTTGGAAAAGTATAATAAGTGATGTGGTAAATGGGAGTTAGCTGTGAAGCAAGTGGGTGAATTTGGGGCCTGGAGTCAGAAAGAATTAATTCAGATATCTCAGATACTTAATAGATATGACCCTCTGAAAGTCATTTAACCCCCTTCTGCCTCAAATTCCTTAACTGTAAAACTAGAATAATAATATTTCCCTTTCTGGATTGCTGTGAGGATTAAGTGAGGTAATACTATATGTAAAGCACTTAGAATTCCTGAAACATTGTAAGCATTTAATAGATGCTTGTTCCATTTTTCCTTCTCCATCAAAATGTTTTGATTATTTATAGGATTTGGGATTTTCTAAACCTAAAGAGTGCCATAAGCCTTTGAACTTGCTTTTAACACTGACAATTTGAATACCACTAGCTTATTAAGGACTACATCTAGAATCAATTGAGTTCTCAGGCAATATAATACTCAACATTTAACTGATAAAGTTGAATTCCAAATTTCCTTGTGGTTGATTGTCTACTCTTTGTCTCTGATATTACCTGGACTTCTATCATTATGGTCCCTTCTGATCTAATTGGTGTTATATTGCTAATATAGGGGTGGATTTCAGTTCCCTCAGGAAGTGGTGTCTCTTTCAGGTGTTTGCCCACTAAACTGTAGCTGTTTGAAGACAACTCAAAGAACTATAAGGAAAGCTAGAGAAGTATACTCAACTTTTTAGGTAGAAGCAAATAGCTCCTGACTAGTCTCAGCCAAAGGGATGGAGAAAAAGGAATTGTACATTTCTTTCCCCATCCTACCTATTCACAAGAACAGTCACAGCTGCAGCAGTCAACAATTTTATTTAGTTTCAGAAAATTTACAGTAAGTTATGGTCACTATTCACTTTCACCAGTTATATACATAAAATTTACATAAGTGGAATTTGTATAGTAAAGTACTCCAGCCTTCTTCATCACCACCACTAGGTTGGAAGTATTTTTTTTCTCTGTATCCTCAATCCTATAACTTAGTAAGATTAATGTTAACTACATTGGATAGTGCAAGCATTCCAAATCCTATTTAGCCTTTTCCTGATAACCAGTGGGCAAATGTGACATAGGTCATGATAAAGTTTTGTGATGAAAGGAAATGAGATACTTGCAGGATATTCGGCAATTAAAAAATTTGGTTTACTGTGCTATTGAAAGGATAGTAAGGCTATTTCTGCACTAAGCTTGGGGAAATCTGGCTTCCTTCACTCTCATATTGAAATGTCTGATCATTAGGTTAGGTGTTGTTATTCTCATGGCCTAGGGACATTTCCCAAGTGAAAAGTACCCTTAATATATGTGGATGGGTCTTTAAATGGCTTAAAAGTTATGTTGACACATTGAAAAGTTAGCAGTAAGCTGCACTAAGGGAGTTGCATTTTGAACCTTACCTTCCTGGATCTTTAGCTCAGTTTTATCTCATTTCAGGGAAATACTTAACCAGTATCAGGAGTGGAAGGGGAAAAATCTAGTAGATAGTGGACCTGTCACCACCAACTACTAGAAGTAGCAGGATAAGTATTGATTCCAAAAAACTTAAAATATTCAGTCCCATAATATGCTCCATCAATTAACCTCCATGATTGCGATGCAGACAGTGAGTCTTCAAATAAAACAGGATCATCCTTCTCTCATTGTTGTTAGTATACCCTCTTTTCTCTTTGATGAGTTCTTCCTGAGAATTTTATGGAGGGGACCAAGCTGATATTCTTGTTCCTCCCAACTCAGTTCCTTGCTCCTAAGAGTTCAAAAACCACATCTCAGATGGTCCCATTTGGAACTTCCCTCAGCACTTGAGATAGTTTTAGCCATCCAGTCTTTCCTGTAACTTTATTGTCCATAAGGTCTTTAAGAGATTTTAATTTTCTGGAGTATCCCAAGGTAGCCTTATTTCTGGTCTGTAGATTTCAAAACCATGTCCTACTCTCCATTCCGCATACTGGATACCATCATACTCCCCAAACCCATTTTTCAGTTCCCTTTTCTGTGTTGTCTTTTCCCATCAAAATGTAAGGTTCTTGAGGAAAGGGACTGTCTTTTTGTTTGTTTATATCTTTGTTGCTTAGCACTATGTCTACCATATAGTAAGCTTTTAATTAACTCTTGTTTCCTTACTTCAAAACTCCTGATGGAAAATGGGCTGCCTCTGTTGTCTTATTTAGGGATTTCTGATGTAATACTATCCTTTCTGTCAACTTCTAGCAACCCCTTTATCTTTAACAGCATCCTTCCTTTGATTTCTAAAACATTTTTAGTTAACTAAAATCTTTCTTTCCTTCCAATCTCTTTACCTCCACACACATAAGAAAAAAAGAAAAAAGCAAAACCTCTGTAACAAATATACATCATCAAGCAAGACAGTATCCAACTTTAGCCATGTCAAAGAAATATATGCCTCAATATGTATCCTGAATCTATCTTCTCCCTAATAGAAGTTGGATAGATGCTTCATCTGAGTTCAGAGTTAAGTCTTTTAAAGTGGTTTGTCTTTATAATGTTATTGTAGAAACTGTTCTTTTGTGCCTGCTCACTTCACTCTGTATAAGTTCATACAAGTCTTCCTAGATTTTTCTGATAGCACCTCTTTTTGTTATTTTTCACAGCATAGTAGTAGTGATGAATTGAATCTTAGAGGAAAATTTGGAGCTGGGTAGAATTCTGTTCAGAATGCTAGGGCGAATAAAACTGAAGCTGGATTCTTCTCAGGAGTAGGAAATTTACTCCTTAGGAGGAGAGGATAAATTCAGTCAATCAAAACCATTTTTGAAAAAATGTATCCCTTATTTTGATGTTCTTCATTGGGGTGCCAACAGCAGCAGCTATTCATTTTTCTAGAATCAAACATATAAAAGATTCCTGATATTAGCTACTTAAAAAAGGGACAGATGGGATTTCTGGATCCCATAACTAATTGTTGACTCTGAAAGAACAAATCCTCTATAAATTCTGCAAATTGATGTAATATTGCAACTTACAAAAAGTCTCCTTTAGACTATAGTGTAATAATTAGTAATTGTCCATATATTTATTATCTTGCCATTTAAGCTTCTATAACCTCTCAAATTTTTTAGTGGTAACAGCCTTCCCATGCTGTGAAGTTCCTGTGGAAGAAAGATATCATTCCTCATCCCTCCCACTCCAGAATTGTGGTAATGGAAAAGGCCTGTGGCTCTTTTCTCATTTTCACTTGTTCCCAATCCTCATCCTTACCAGTTCCCCTTTAATATATCAGAGAATAAAGAAGCCATACTAATAATTAATGCAAGTCCTAGTTGTCTGAGTCAACCAAATCCCAAGAAGAGCCTTTTCCTCATTAAAGAGAAACCAGTCCAGTCTACATAAAACAAACAGGTGGCTCTATCAATCTCATTCTTTTTATAATATAATCTCACTATTTTTATAATATATAATTATAATTCTATAATCTTCAGGTTCTCCTTTTCAGGTTCTTTATCTTCTGCCTGGAAATATGTTTGACTTCCCAGCTAGATCCTCATTAGATCCTACCATTTGATGCTAACTGTTGTCCTATATCCCTTCTCTCTTAGGAAAGTTCCTTGAAAAATGCCATCAAAACAAGGTGCTCCAGCTTCCTTTCTTCTCTCCTTCATCTAAATTCCTCTTCAGTTTGCATTCTGGCTTCATTGTTCAGCTGAAAGTTTTCTCCCAGCTTCTTGATTATATCTTAACTGCAAAAAAATGTAATGTTTTCTCAATTCTCATCTATCTTGACTTATTTGCCCTATTTAATAGTGTGAATACATCTCCTCCTGGATACTCTTTTCTCTGACTTGTCATACCTTTTGTCTTCCTCTTACTTGTCTGCTCATCTAAGTCTCTATTGGAGGTGTCTATAATGTCACTATTCTCTTAATTCCTATTTACTATTGAATTGGAATGAAGCCCTGAAAAGTCATAAGTTTTATTTATTTGTATCCCCATTGCTCAGCATAGTATCTGGCACATATGTTATGCTTAATGAATGTTTATCAAATTGTATACACATAAGGGACATGATGACTTAGGTGGATCTTCAGAAATCCACCAGGTCAGGGACCCAGATTGTAAATAATTAGGACATTTAATGTTCTTTGGTGACCAGGAAGTCATATCATGGAAACTGGGGCTCCTGGGTCTTAGAATTGCTTTGTTTCCTTTTAGAGGAAACCAATCCCTAATTGTAGGAGGAAAGGAGGAAAAGTGGTCCTAAATATATTTTGTGTGGAAATACTGATGGATGTTATTTCTATCATTCTCTTCTTTGCTGGATTTTCTCTCAGGTTACAATTATGATTAACTCCCAAAACTCTAGCTTGAATCTTCTTGCATTTACTTTCTAAATTTTCTTATGAGCTTTTCATTTATCTTCTCTTTGTATACAGCTCCCAGGTCTCTATATACTACTTTAGTCTTGTATCCCAAACTGGGTGTAGATATATTAGACATCTATATTAACATTCTCAAAGTAGAACTCACCATCTCCCCTATCTCCAACTCATTCACAATTTGTTTTTTGCTTTGGCCCTCTATTCTCCTTCCAGAGACTAAAGTTCATAACCTTGACATTATCCTGGATTCTTATCTTATATATTGAACCAGTTGCCAAATATTATTTTTATTTGTACAAGATCTTTCACATATGTCCCCTTCTCTCTAATCACACACTACTTTAATTCAGATCTTCTCCCCATCTTCCCTAGATTATAATGATGATCTTCAAATGTGATCTTCTTGCTTCAAGTCTCTTACTGATCCAATTTATCTACAGAGGCAAAATTAGGTACAAATGAAAGGGAATACTACTTCATGCATTAAGTGTATGATATTTATTATTCCTAGAAAAGATATAGGAGAAAAAAATATAGCTTCCAATAAAAAGTTGAACTTAATACATATTGGATCATTTAGTAAATGTGGACCTTTTGAAGTAGTATCCTTGATCATTTGAGATCAACTCTCAAGGATATTGTTTATAGCACATGCCTTAGTACTATTCTGGGCTGCAGAATTGAGTTTGGTTCTTATCCAATATGGCTGATCTTATGTAAATTGGAGGCAGAGCTAAGATTAGAATTCACAGTCCCCTCTAGTTATAGCATATTGCCTTTCATATAAGCCACTCTTGACATAGAGATGAGACCTAGAAATTAATTTATTACTCTAATTAACATATTAACAGGGCTATCTAAAATGTCAATATTCCTTTGAGGAAAATTACCCAGTAAGCAACCAATTAATGAAGCTAGGTAAAGACTTTTTTCTTTAAGTGACATAATATTGTATTTATATAGAGAAAATAAGTCCAATAAGTCTATTGGACTTAGAATTAGAAGACAAGGGTTTAATAATTCTCATCAGAATTTAGTAACAGGCAGATGACTTAACCTCTCTGAACCACAGCTGACATTCTGAAAAATGGGGATGATAAGAGTTGCTCTACATTTTTCAAAGAATTTTAATGAGAAAATACTTTGCAAAATAGAAAATCTTTTAGAAATGTGAAATATTTTTATTAGTAATTTTACCATGACTTTTGACTCACTTTTTTTTGGAGTTAATAATAAGAATATAGTATAGACATTCCAAGTGTGCTTTGGTTGGGAATGATACAGGTGCTGGGCTTAAAGATAATTAGATGTCTGTAATAGAAGATCTCTTAGGATTTATATGTTTCTAATATTCTATGATTTTGTAAGGTAAGTTATGATTTATATTCTCCATACTTTGTATCTTTGCTTGGAAGCTTTGGCTATATAGTACACCTATTAATTAGAAAAATATCCAAGAAGGGTCCAGATTTTATTTGTATGTGTGTGCTGTCTGTTTTGTGAACGAGAGAAAATCATTAAAAGGTAAAAATAATATAGAAAAAAGAAACTTGGCAATAAAGTTAAATAAGTAGTCCTTCTGAATATGTTTGAGAATGAAAATAAGATAATAAATAAAAGAAAATTGGATAAGATTTGTAGCATTGTTTTTGTTATCAAAGATGGAGCAATTCTAAGATGGAGCAATTCTAATGGGTTTCTAAATTTGGTTTGGGATATGCTTTTAGAGGTGAGAGAAATGGTATCAAAAAGAGCAAAGATGGGAAAGGCAAGCAGCAAGATTAGACCATAGAAGTAATCTATATTGAGGATGATGTAGTTGTAAGACCAATGAGAAATTGCTTGACGAGATATTTTAAGGAGAAGAAATATCAAATGTGTGTGTGTGTGTATGTGTGTGTATGTGTGTGTGTGTGTGTGTGTGAATTTTCAAGTTAATACTATAAGAACATCAACGCTTATTGACCTATTACCTACTTTGTCATGTATATAAAGCTGTTATACTTGCTTGAAAACTCTCTTCCATGAAGATTTTGGTAGAGAATAGACAGATTTTCACAATTGAAATATGCGTTAAATATTTGCCATCAAATAAAAAAAAACAGACTGAAATACAGAGTCATACTATGCTTATTATTTATTAAGAAAAAAGTATTTGATTTGGTTGGCTCTTTTCTAAAAAGATTCTTTCCTTATATTAAAGTCATTTGAAATTCCTTGAAAGATAAAACTTCAGAAAAAAACCTCATCAATTGATCTTCTGATCATAAAAAATCAGGTGAGATATAAAATAGAGACATGCTTAGCCGTTGTCTTTTCCACTGTCTTGTAGGAGATTGCATTCAGAGTCCAAGTTTTAATTTCATGGTGGATAACAAGAGTTTGGGTAGGGTGGCTGGTTGGAAGCATGGCTTCATTGTCTGGGACCAGCTTGACAGAGACACTGGTTCCATGACAGAGGTGAGAACCCGAGAGGCAGACTTCTCATGTAGACCTCTGACACATTTGCAATGTATGTTAGAAGAAAGCAAGAAAGGCCTCTATGACATTAAAGGAATGCTTACTTAGTGAGTTTATGTTAGGATGGGTACAAAAGTTACACAAAATGGACCCCATTAGTTTTGATCTTGGAGAAATAAACAAATTAGTATGATCACAGATTCATCTTTTTGAATATTTGAGATTATTGGGAAATATTCAGCTAACTTAAAAAGTGATTCCTTTATTGTACTCAAAAAAGAATTTGAAAAATTTAAAGAACTTTTTGTATTTTATTTCTTTTTTGTATGAAATATTGTGAATGTAGACTTTTGAGGTTAAGGACTTTTGGAGGAGGCTTTAAACTTAAAAAAAATTTTAAATTTAAAATTATTTTTGTTTTTGTTTTTATCTTTATTTATTTATTGGCACATATTGCTTTATGAATCATGTTGGCAGAGAAAAATTGGAGCAAAAGGAAAAATCCGTGGAAGAGATAAAATAACAGAAAAAAGAAGTAAACATAGCATGTGCTGATTTATTTTCAATCTTCTTACTTCTTTTTCTGAATGTAGATGGCATTTTCTGTCCAAAGACTATTGGAATTGCTTTGAATCACTGAACGACTGCGAAGAACCAAGTCTTTCATAGTTGATCATCACACCTTCTTACTGTTATCATGTACAATATATTCCTGTTCTGCTTGTTTCTTTCAGCATCAGTTCTTATAAATCTTTCCATGCCTTTCTAAAATCAGCTTATCCATTGTTTTTATAAGATAATAATATTCCATTCATATGCCACAACTTGTTCAGCCATTCCCCAATTGAGGGGAGCCAACTCATTTTCCAATTCTTTGTTACCACAAAAAGAGCTGCTATGGATAGTTTTGATTTTCCTTCTTTATGCTTTCCTTGGGATATAGACCTAATAGAGAGATTGCTGGGTCAAAAGGTATGGACAGTTTTATATACCTTTGGGCATAGTGACAGATTGCTTTTCAGAATGGTTGGATCATTTCACAACTTCATCAACAATGCATCAGTGTGCCAATTTTCTCACATCCCCTCCAACATTTACATAACCTTTTTGTCATCCTAGCTAAGTGTGAGATGGTATCACAGAGTTCTTTAAATTTGCATTATTCTCATCAGTAGTGATTTAGAGCATTTCTCATATGATTATAGATATAGAGGCTTTAATTTCATCCCCTGAAAATTGTCTAGTCATATCCTTTGCCATTTACCAGTTGGGGAATGACTTGTATTCTTATAAATTTGACATAGTTCTTGATATATTTTAGAAATGAGACCTTTATCAGAAATACTGTCTATAAAGATTTCCCCCCACTTTTTACTTCCTTTTTAATCTTATTTCTGTTGGTTTTGTTTGTGCAAAAAGTTTTTAGTTTAATGTAATCAAAATTGTCTATTTAACTTTCATAAAGTTCTCTAGTTCTTCTTTGGTCATAAATTCCTCCCGTCTCCAAAGATTTGATAGATTCTTGTTCTTGTAGTTTGTTTATGGTATCGTCTTTTATGGCTAAATCATTTATCCATTTTGATCTTATTTTAGTATAGGGAGAGACATATAGTTTATGCCGAGTTTCTGACATATTATTTTCCAGTTTTCCCCACAATTTTTTTTAATACTGAGTTCTTATTCCAGAAGTTGGAGGGGGGTGCATTATCAAATACTAGATTGCTATAGACCTTGATTATGGCACTGAACAAGTAGATCAGTTTGAGCAGGATTGTCATTTTTTATTATATTACCTTGGCCTAGCCATGAACAATGGATATATTTCCAATTATTTAGATCTGACTTTATTTGTGTGAGAAATGTTTTGTAATTATGTTCATCACAAGGTTTTTCAGGGGGCAGTGTTGAAAAATTATCTTTGCATATGCTTTCAATATAAAAAACTTCAATAAAAAATCAAAGTAATTATGTTCATATAGTTCTTGGGTTTGTCTTGGCAGGTAGACCTCCCCCCCCAAGTATTTATATTTGTAATTTGAAGTAGAATCTCTCTATCTCTTGCTGATGAGTTTTGTCAGTAATATATAGAAATGCTGATTATTTGCGTGAGTTTATTTTATATTCTATTTTATATTCTGCAACTTTGCTAAAGGTGTAAATTGTTTCCAGTAGGTTTTCGGATTTTCTAAGATTCTCCAATTATATCATCATATCATCTGCAAAGAATGATATTTTATTTCTTCATCGCCTTTTTTAATTCCTTTAATTTCTTTGTCTTTTCTTAAAAGCCAGTATTTCTAGTACAATGGTGAAGAATAATGGTAATTTTGGGCAGCCTTGTTTCACCCTTGATCTTATTGAGAATGAGTCCAGCATCTCTGTATTACAAATAATCTTTGCTGTAGGTTTTAGATGGGGCTTTAAACTTTGATTAAAACCTAGGAAACAAGACCCGAATTTCACTTTTAAGAAAATGAATCAATTGACAAGATAACCAGCAGAAATCAGAATATCAAATATGCAATATATTTTTCTCCTAAAAGCACTTTCCAGGGTATTGACCTGGGACCATTTCAGAAAAAGTTATCATCTGTTCCCTGCCATACTGCCCAAAGTATAGTTTGTGACAATGAGTGCATTTTAAGTTTTCATGAAGTGACTTTTGAATTCACACTTAAAACATTTGGATCCTTGCCAAATTAGACATTTTATTTGTATATATTTTTCTCTCACCAGAGACATCATTAGCCCCCAATGTTCTCATTAATTTCTGAGTTACATATTGGCATTCAGAAGCTTCTCAGCAGGGCATCTACAGAGAATGTTTTTCACTATCTTCATGATAGTATATAGTGTTGTGAAATGTTTATGTTTACAAGGTTCTTTATTGTAGAATGTACACATTCTATAGTGTAAAAGGATCTAAGGACAAAATTTAAAATAAGTGGACTTAACTGAATTAGGTGGTTTTATTTTTGTCATTTTGATCTAACTTTTTAAAATTAGTTTTAAGAAATGGCATCCTGGATGTAATTACTCTCAAGATACAAGGGCTTATTGAGAATTTTAAATCTGATATGCTTTATATTATATTTCAAGGATCAGCAATTTCATCAGTGTGGTTAATTCCTCTACTGATACAGATTGCAACTACACTAATCATTCTCCACAGTAATCCTAACATTTTATATCCATGGTCACTTGTCCTTCCCACTAAGCAAATACATGAAGCAGAGTTAGGATAATAGATAAATGACCTTGCATTTTAGCATGCAATTTAAACATAATTCTCAAGTCACAACTAAATCCAGCAATAAGAATTAAATATTGAAAATGAAATATTAAGGAAAATTAATGATTAGATCTTCACATTACTTCTCTACCCCTGAAGTCTAGTGGGTTAGGGGATTTAGAGTCACTAGGTTTATTTACTCAAGCAATATTTCCTTCATTCTCTTCCACTTTATCCATCTGATGTAATACCTCTATAAGTAAATATTTAAATATAGTTCATATCAGTTGCTTTATCTCTCCTCCTATAGCCACCACCCTACTTCAGGATTATTACTTTATCACCAGCCTAGATTATTTCAGTATTTTCCTCAGTGCAGTCAGTGTCTTCCTCTTTGTACTCAGACTTCGCTTTCCCCAATTCATCATTCCCATATTTGCTAAAGTGATAATCCTAAAATTCATTGCCAATCGTGTTACTCCTCTGCTTAAGAAATTTCAGTGACTCCCTCTTTATTCCAAGATAAAATATCACCCCACCTTTTTCTTCTTAACATTTCAATGACCAAATTCTATGTATCTTTTGAGGTTTAGTGCATATCACCCTCCTCCATGTCTTTTATTTTCCAGCCAAACGGGGCCTCTTAGCTCCTTTCTGTACAAGATGTTTCATCTTACTTTTCTGTACCTTTGCAAAAGCTGTCTCCCATTTTTTAAAAGTTTTTAATTTTCAGCTTAACATTATACCTTTTTAATTATCCTTAATGAATTGCTAGGTTCCTTGCAAACTCAGCTTAAATGCCCCCTCCTATGGGAAGCCTACTTTGAGCCCATATTAATTTTGATTTAATCTTCTAAGGACTTTTTGTTTCCCTCTACTGTACCTTTTGAAGTTAGGAAATTTACCCTTTTTTTTCTCTTTGTATTTCCATGACTTTGAATGTAATTTTCATTGCATCGTGATCTGAAAAGGCTGTATTTACTATTTCTGCCTTTCTGCATTTGAATTTGAGGTTTTTATATTCTACTATATGATCAATTTTTGTATAGGTTCCAGGAATTGCTGAGAAGAAAGTGTACTCTTTTCTTTCTCCATTTAGTTTTCTCCAAAGATCTATCATACCTAACTTTTCTAGTATTCTATTTACCTCTTTGACTTCTTTCCTATTTATTTTGTTGTTTGATTTATTTAATTCTGAGAGTGCAACATTGAGATCCCCACTATTATAGTTTTGCTGTCTATTTCTTCTTGTAGCTCTCTTAATTTCTCTTTTAAGAATTTAGATGCTACACCACTTGGTGCATATATGTTTAATATTGATGTTAGTTCATTATCTATGTTACCCTTTAGCAAGGTATAGTGCCCTTTCTTATCTCTTTTAGTAGATTCTGCTTCAGCCTTTTACCTTTTCTCTGTATGTATTGCCCTGCTTCAAGGGTGTTTCCTGTAAACAACATATTGTAGGATTCTGACTTTTAATCCAGTCTGCCATCCACTTCTGCTTTATGGGGGAGTTTACCCCATTCACATTTATGGTTAAAATTACTAATTCTGTATTACTTGCCATCTTGTTAACCCCTGCTTATGATTTTCTCCTTTCCTTCCCCTTTTCCCCCCTCCCCAGTATTTCCCCTCTTACAGCCCTCCCTTTTTAGGATCCCTCCCCCACCTTAGAGTTCCTCCCTTTTTCTTACCCCTTTTCCTCACAATTTCTCTATTCCATTCCACTTAGCTTACTCCTTCCCTTTTCACTCTTCCCCTCCCACTTTTCAATGAGATGGGAGAAGTTTCTCTGTAAATTGAATATGTCTAATATTTTTCTCTTAAAGTCAATTCTGATGAGTCAGATACATACTGTGTTCATCCCCCTCCCTTTTTCCCCTCAGATATAATAGGTTTCCTTTGCCTCTTTGTGAGATGTAGTACCCGCACTTAACCCCTTTTCTGGTACAATTTCCTTTCCACCCAAAGTTTCTTTTTTATTTTATAACTATAAAACCAAATTATACATGTGTTCTTTATGTATCTTTATAACAGAAATATAGTTCTCAAGATTTCTTTTTACTTTTTTATGTTTCTCTTGAATCCTATATTTGGAGATCAAAATTTTTGTTTAGTTCCAGTTTTTTCATCAGAAATAGATGAAATTCACCTATTTTATTGAATGTCCATCTTCTTCCCTGGAAAAAAATGCTCATTTTGGCTGGGTAAGTTATTCTTGGCTGCATACCAAGTTCCTTAGCCTTTTGGAATATCAGATTCCAGACCTTCAATCCTTTAATGTTGATGTTGCTAGATCCTGAGTAATCCTTATGGTGGCTCCTCTGTGTTTGAATTTTTTTTCCTAGCTGCTTGTAGTATTTTTATCTTGGTCTGAGAGTTCTGGAATTTAGCCACAGGATTTCTTGGAGTTTTGATTTTAGGATCCCTTTCAGTAAGTGATGGATGAATTCTTTCAATCACTATTTTACCCTCTTTTTTTATAACATCTGGGCAGTTTTCTTTGATAATTTCCTGGAAAATAGTGTCCAGGCTCTTTTTTTCATCATATTTTTCAGAAAGTCCAATAATTCTTAGATTGTCTCTCCTAGATCTATTTTTCAGGTCTCTTATTTTCCCAAGAAAATATGTGACTTTTTTTTCTCATTGTTTCATTTTTTTGGTTTTGCTTGATTGATTCTTGGTATCCCCTCAAGTCATTCAATTCCATTTGTTCAATTCAGATTTTTAATGAATTATTTTCTTGACTCACTTTTTTCTTCTAATTGTCCAATTGAGTTTTTAAGTGAGTTGTTTTGTTCTATGGAATTTTTTTCCATTTTTCCAATTTTATTTTTTAGAGAACTATTTTCTGTTTGCAATTCATTAATTCTATTTTCCTTGGAATTGTTTACCTTTTCCATTTCACTAATCCATTTCACTAAGGCCTTGTACAGGCCTTGTCATGAAAAAAAGTATTTTGAGAGGAAGATGGAGCTTAGTGTGTGTGTCCTTTCCACCATCTTGGCCACCTCTTTCCCTTCTTTAGGGATATAAGCCCAGTAGAAACACTGCTGGATCAAAGGGTATACACAGTTTGATAACTTTTTGAGCATAGTTCCAAATTGCTCTCCAGAATGGCTGGATGTGTTCACAGTTCCACCAACAATGTATCAGTGTCCCTGTTTTCCCACATCCCCTCCAACATTCCCCATTATCTTTCCCTGTCATTCTAGCCAGTCTGAAAGTTGTGTAGTGGTATCTCAGAGTAAGACAAACCAGGTTCCACAGAACAGTTAAAATTTAGTTCCTCAGAAATTGTGAGTAATGAGAAATACTGAAAGCTGTTTCCATAGAATGTTGTAAGCCTCAAGGTAATGTAAGATATTAAGTATCTTTGACCACTAAGCTTCCAGGAGAAGAGACTCACTTGGCTTCAAACCTTTGATAAAGATGTCTAAGCTAGAAACTGGTTTAAACTGACCAGGTTCAAGCACCTGGAAAAAGCTTTTCTTTATTGTGCTTGCTTAATAAGCCTCCTACATATAAGTTGACACATCCCGAATAGAATTAGGACCTCATTAATAGAACATGGAATGTATGATGTGGGAGGGGGAACATGTTTAGGAGCAGCATGTAAGAAATGATGTAGCCCTCAGGGGAACTGACCAATCCATTCTCTGGAGGAGGGAACTGCAACGAACTAACAGCAGGCATAAATCTTGTCTGCTTCTGTGCCTAGTGCTCCTTCTTCCCATCAAAGAGGTAGGACCCATTTCTGGCTAGAAATGTCCAATTCCTCTGGATTTTCTCTTTAAATAAAATTTCTTTGTTACCTGAGTTTCAGAGTCAGCTTGTTTCTAACAATTTCTTACTTCATGTCTTCTTTACTTGTTGGTGCACTCTGAAAGGGCTAGAGAATGGGAATAACCTGTTTCAGTTATAGATCAAATATACTATCAACCTTATTATGAGGAATTTTTTTATTTTTAGTTAGGAGATTTGGATTCAGAATAAATGGAATGAAAAAAATTATATGATGTGCATATGGAGATTAGATTGAAGTTAGAAAGAGAGTGGAAGTAGGAAGATCATCTGGAATGATTGTACAAGAGAGAGCCAATGAGGGCCTAAGTTATGTTGGATGAAGTAGAAAGGAGAAAATATTTCAGGAAGTAGAATAACCATTGATTGAATAAGAGGAACATACAAGAGGCAATGATGCCTTACTCTTTACATGTTAACAAATCCAACTTTTTTCTGAAAACATAGATGTTAGAAGAATATTATGTAATGAAATCTTTGCAGGGAATAGATATCATTCAAAATGCCTTACCCTTCTTAACTCAGTTCTATGAACATTTTGGACATTTTTATTTTAAGCTATGAAGTAGAGTTCTATAAACTCAATTCTAGAATTACATAGATTCTAAAGTAAGACTTTAATGCCATAGCCTTCACCTTCATGTTAGTATACTCTCCCACAAAATATCTCTCTTCCCACAGAATTAATGATGAGAGTGGACACAGAACTAAGTAGAAATGTATGAACATAATGAATGTATATGGCCAATTTATGTGGAGGAGGGGCTGGGGCCAGTATGAAAAGGGGTAAGTGATGCCTTCAAGTTGCATCTACTGACATTCCAGCATTGTTTTCTCAGGGTTACTATGTTGTTGAACACTGCTTGAATGTAATCTATACTATCTTCAGTTTCTGGTTCAGTTGAAATCCTAGGCTAGAGTATCACTGTGTTCTTTTACTCTATTCTTTTTTTTTTTTTTTTTAAATCAGGCATATTACTCTGGGGCCATGAGATATTGTTGTTGCTCAGTCACTCAGTATATCTGACTTTTTGTCACCCTTATAGTGTCCATGGGGTTTTCTTGGCAAAGATACTAAAGAGGTTTGTGATTTTTTTTTTTTTTTTGGCGAGTCATAAGAAGCCTTCCTTGTTTCATTCTCTCAGACTTTGTCTCTGAGGCTTCCCATCTTCTGAGCAAGAAATTCACTGTCTCAGATGAGGAACTCTTTAGAACAAAGGAGCCTAATTGTACTAACAAAGTACAAAGTTTGAGTACTAATACTCCTATAGTTATCCTTTTCTTTCAACAACCTTGATATCTCCCTAGTCAAAGACCTCACCCTATCTTATGGGGAGTCTTAAAAAATTTTGCACATTTTGTCACTGCAAGCTAGGTTATAAACTAGCTAGCATTTATTACCCCAGTCATTAATTGCTATGAGATTTTGGCTTCTCTGGTTTTTAAACACTTATCTTTGCTCTTTATACATGTATGTGATTAGTTAGAGAGATAATATTCTTGGGGCAAATATATAATAACTCTAATGATAGTAGCTAACATTTATATAGTCCTTTAAAGTTTGCAAAATGTTTTACATATATTGTCTTATTTTATTTTCTCATCAGCCCTTTTACATATTATAGGGCAGTTCTGGAGTTTGGCCTGAGACATTTATTTACTAGTTGTATTATTCTGGCAAAATCACTTAACCCCATTTTCTCATGTTTCTCCTTTGCAAAATGAGCTAAAGAAGGAAATGGCAAAGCACTTCAGTATCTTTGCCAAGAAAATCCCAAATAAGATCATGAAGAGTTGGACACAATTGAAGATGACAAAGCAACAACAAAAATTATTCCTTGCATTTTGTGAATAAGAAAACTGAGTCTGAGTGGATTAAGTGACATAACCAGAGTCACATACCTAGAAAGTATCTGAGGTACCATTTTAATTTGGATTTTTCTCATTTCATGTATAGAACTCATCTATTATATTAAGCTGCCTTTCATATACAAAAGTGTTCGTATAATACACACATCTTTGCTTGTCTGAACTTTAGTATGCATCTAATTTAAAAAATTATACTGTAGTGAATTGTTTTGATTTCTATTTTTTGATTCCTAATTCTCTGCTTTTGAATTTAGTATGATAACATTTTGCTTTCTCATTCTCAAAAATTATTAAAAACACAAAATAAAAACCATGTATTTTACCAAGTTTTGTCTTATGTCAATAAACTTCATTTAAAACTTTATTTTCTCTCTCTTAACTTAATTAAAATTAGATCCTTTACAATGGGAGAAAAATTCAGACATTCCCCTCAAACTCTGTATTTCTCTTGGTGTGACCACCATTTTATAACAGTGAAAACTATATAAGATAAAACATATTAAGTATATTAACATATTAAACTTAAAACCATGTTATTTTTTTCTTTGGATAAATATATGTGGAAAGAGTTGAAGTTTACATTTCTAGTCGCATGAAAAGGTGCTCTAAATCATTATTGATCAGAGAAATGCAAATTAAGACAACCCTGATACCACTACTTAGATTGGCTGACATGACAGGAAAAATAATGACGAATGTTGGAGGGGATGTGGAAAAACTGGGACACTGATGCATTGTTGGTGGAGTTGTGAACAGATCCAATCATTCTGGAGAGCAATTTGGAACTATACCTCAAAGAATTTCAAACCTTTGACCCAGCAGTGTTTCTACTGGGCTTATATCTCAAAGAGATCATAAAGGAAAGAGAGTCCCATATGTGCAAAAATGTTTATGGCAGCCCTTTTTGTAGTGATAAGAAATTGGAAACTGAGTGAATGCCTATCAATTGGAGAATGAATAAGTTATGGTACATTAATGTTATAGAATATTATTGTTCTGTAACAAATGATCAGCAGAATGATTCCAGAGAGTCCTGGAGAGACTTACATGAACTGATGTTAGATGAAATGAGCAGAACCAGGAGATGTGGATGCTCAATTCTGATGGGCATGGCTCTTTTCTTTTTTTTTTTTTTTAAAGTGTTTTATTTTCAAAACATATATATGGATAATTTGACAACATTGCCCCTTGCATAGCCTTGTGTTTCAGATTTTTTCCTTCTCCCCATCCCCTTCCCTAGATAGCAAACAATCCAATATATGTTAAATATGTTAAAATATGTTAAATCCAATATGTATAAACATATTTATACAATTATCTTGCTGCACAAGGGAAATTAGATCAAGACAAGAAAGTAAATAAGAAAACAAAATGCAAGTGAACATCAACAAAGAGTAAGAATGTTATGTTGTGATCCATACAAGTTCTCACAGTCCCTCTCTCTGGATGTAGATGGCTCTCATAATCACAAGATCATTGGAATTAGTCTGAATCATCTCATTGTTGGAAAGAGTCGCATCCATCAGAATTGATCATCATATAGTATTGTTGTTTTGCACAATGATCTCCTGGCTCTGCTTATTTCACTTATCATCAGTTCATGTAAGTCTCTCCAGGCCTCTCTAAAATCATCCTGCTGGTAGTTTCTTACATAACAATAATATTCCATAATATTCATATATTATAACTTATTCAGCTATTCTTTAACTGATAGGCGTCCACTCAGTTTCCAACATCTTGCCACTACATAAAGGGCTGGACGTGGCTCTTTTCAACAAGATGATTGCGGCCAGTTTCAATGTTCTTGTGATGAGGGGAGCCATCTATACCCATAGAGAGGACTGTGGGAACTGAGTGCAGATCACAACATAGCATTTTCACTTTTTGTTGTTTGCTTGCATTTTTTCTTTCTCATTTTTTCCTTTTTGATCTGATTTTTCTTATGTAGCATGATAATTATATAAACATATATACATCTATTGAATTTAATTACATTTTAACATGTTTAACATATATTGAACTACTTGACGTCTAGGGAAGGGGATGAGGGGAAAGAAGGGAAAAATTTGGAACACAAGGTTTTGCAAGGATCAGTATTGAAAAATTATTGAAATATATGTTTTGAAAATAAAAACGTGTAATAAAAATAAATGGGAAAAAAAGGGATTGGGTTTAAGGAGAAGGAAGATCTATTCCTCATTCTTATCCTGCTCATTCATTGTATCATAATAGCCATTAATAAAAGAACTTTATAAAAGTATGCTCTATCACCTTTTCTAAGATATGTGGCAATTCCTTTGGGTAGTTCAAAACAGGTAAACATTTATCAGTTCATTAGTTTTGGAAATAAAAAGATTATTGGTGATTATAGAGAGACTCATTTCAATTGAATAATGAATCCAGATTAAATAAAAATCTTTCTCAAAGAGTTAGCCAAAAAGGAGAAAAGAGCCACATAATTATAGTTAGAAGTAGGATCAAATGAGGCTTTTTTAAGGATAGAGGATGATTGAATTTATTTATAGAAATCAGGAAGGTACCAATATTTTGGAAGAAATTGATGCTGAAAGAAAGAAAGAGAAAGAGAGAGAGATTGATTAATGATGTCATAGGAAGCATTCTCTTAGAGAAGACAGGATGGGATAGAATGATCAAGGATGGTTTTAGAGGGACATGCCTTGGCAAGGATAAAGATTGTCTCTTCATGACAGACAGGGTTGAAAAGGAGATAGAGGAAGTCTGAGTGATGGCAGTTCAGGAAAAAAGGAAGACAATGCCCTGTGAAATATAAGATGAGGTCTTGGGGAAGTGATTCCATGAGAGGCTTGATGAGAAATGATAAGATTTCAAACAGATTTTGTGGGGAATGGCAGAGAAAATTTGGGGGAGGCTTAAAAGGATTGCCTTACTTCAATTATAAGTGTGCAACATAAATTTATAGTAGCCTGAGTCACCACATTTTAATTAGACAGAAATGACAAAATTTAATAATTGAACTTGTGAATTGAGTTGTGTGGAATGCCCAATAATGTTAATGTTATAGACCTGTTAGAAGCATGAGAGTTACTTGAAAGTAATGGGAAATTTAGGAAAATGAGTAGGTTTAGAGAAAAAGATGATAAGTGATTTAGACATGTTTGGTTTGAGATGTCAGTGATTTCTACTTCATTAAAATATCCAGTAGGTAAGTCTATTTTTTTTTCTCTTGTGAACAGGGATTCCTATTGGACTTTGAGATTTCTTGATATCATATTCAGTGTAGGCTTTTTTATCTAATGAGAATTATGCAAGTCTCCTCTTGCTCCCTTCTGATGAATTCTCTATCAAGAGTCCAAGTAGAAACTATAAATCAAATAGGGAAGCATTTAATTGGGACAGAATAGTAAATTAAATAGATAAAAATTTAGCAATAATATGATTCTCTACCTCCTTCTATACTGAAAGGGATATAACCTACTTATTCACTAGTGTGAAAAAGAGTGATCCTCTGTGAAATTAAAGTCTTGAGGTGAAGAAGGGTTGTGACATCACTGGCACATCTCTATCTCTTTAGCTTATTGTCCTTCACAGTTTTGTAGAGTCACTTCTCCATTGGTGATGGTCTCAGAGCTCTTTTTGGTTGCCCCTATTCCTCCACAGTATACATTCCCTTTGGTGAAGTTCTCTGCATATAAAGCTATCATTTGTGAATCCTCTTGAGATTTTACTGTCATCTGATGAAGTTGTTTGGTATTGTAGCAATATCTTTCTTGGCTTTGTTATAGTTACTATTTAATGTCTGTGAGAACAGTCTAGGTCAACATAAGACTAATCAACACTTTTCAGTTCTTTTATTAGGTTAAACTATACCACTTCTAGATGATACACAAAAAGGACTTTAAGATAGTTAGGACCCTTTTTATTGATCAGTCTTCTTCCCCTAACAATATAGGTCCCTATATGCTCCTACTAACACTTTTTCCAGGGCATACTATCTTCTTCTGCCTTGATCCTCAAACTGAGAACCATTTTCCTGATGTTTATTCCTGGTGTTGAAAATTATAATACTTTACTCTTTTTCTTTTGACTTTTTATCCTATTATTTCTTCATTTTTAGCTGTCATGTCAATTGGATATGCTCATTCTTTTTTTTTTTTTTTTTTTTTTTTTTTTTTTTTATTTATTTATTTATTTATTTTTTTTAGGATTTCTTTTTTTTTTTTAATTTTTATTTAATAATTACTTTATATTGACACTCGTTTCTGTTCCAATTTTTTTTCCCTCCCTCCCTCCACCCCCTCCCCTAGATGGCAAGCAGTCCTTTATATGTTGGATATGTTGCAGTAGGATATGCTCATTCTTAAAATTTTATTCTTCAAAGAGGGAGTTAGTTAACATGGAAAAGAGTGAACCAGTGCCATTGACTTTTGTTCTGAATTGCCACCATAGCAAAAAGTCCCTCTTCTTCTTATACTTGTTACCAATATAACAGGTATTCATTTGATGTGAATTTGCTAAAGAGGTACACAACCTAACATTCTATTTAGTTCCACTGTTATCCGAGGCCTCGAAATTTATGGGTGCAAGATGAAATCTTACTAAAAGGGAAATGAGTTGGAGCTGAAAGAGACAATCCCCCTTTCAATTTGACTGGAACTTTCTGAATAACTCATGAAAATATCACAAAGTTCAGATTCTTCTAATCCTTCCTTTTGTAGTTATCTTGCTTCATCTTTCTCTTGCTATAGAGCCATGCATGTGGTCACCAGAGATTGATACTACAAAGAAACTCCCCCTTCTCTTTCCAGAAAATTTCAATCACAAACTTTCAGAAAATTGTCATTGCCTTAAAAACTATTTCTTTTCTCTTCAGATGGTTGGGATTTATAATACAGAATTTCATCATTGAAATGGACTGCACTGGAAACGTATTCCAACACATACTTGAAAAACAATTTCTATCACCACATAACTCTACAAGTTTTCTCATTTCTCTTTGTAGACCAATGATGAATTCATACTGATTTCTGTTTCTAAAGCATTTTATTCCACTTAAAGACTGTCTTAATCATTAGGAAGTTTTTCCTGACATCTTCTAAATTTATGTTTTTGTGTGTGTGGACTTTCACTGGTTGCTCTGCCTACTGGAGCCAAAATCAGATCTATCTTTTCTGTAACAACCTGTCATATACTTGAAGACAATTGCCAACTATTTCCTAGATCTTTTTTTTTCTGGATTAATTCCCAGTTCCTTCCGTGAAACTTCATATAACATGGACTTGAGGCTCTTCACCATTTTCCTTGCTCTTGTCAGTTCTCCCTTTCACAAGAGTCTTATTAAACAAAACTTTATGAAATGACTACTGTTTTTTTTCTTTAGACTAAATAAATTTAAGTCACTTACATTTAAACTCATTTTTTCATTGTTAAGAATACGTAGTCCCTTGGTCCATTTCAAAATGCAAATGGTTGTCATTGTAGGACTCCGTGTTAATCTAATTTTGCTTGTTATTTTACTTGGAGTTTATTTCTTGAAAATCTAAAAGACTTCATCAAAATTGCTTGTATATGTAAAATATTTACAGTAAAGTTTTCTGTTATTTGAGAGATATATACTTCTTGCTTTAGACTGCAGTTTAGCAGCGTATGAAGCAATTTATCTCATACAAGGTTCAGGAAATCAGTTTTACAACTTTGACTTTCTTAATAGAGTAAAATAAAATCTGCTTACTGAGTTCGTGAGCACTTTCTATTAGTTAATATTAAAGCATCTTTCATATGTTAAGTGTAGTGTGGCTAAAAGGAGGCATTAATATGAAAGCACACTTAGTACCTTATATTATAATAAATGTTTCAATAATCTAATAGAAAACTCTTCAGATAATCAACAACCCTAAACTCAATCTATCACATTTGAATTTTAAAATATATGGACGTATACAACTTTAAACATTCAATTTTTCAGAGTACATTTTTCTTTTCCATCAATAATGATAACAGCTATCCAGATAAATTGCTTACTCCACTGTAACCAACTCATATTTAACAGATGTTCACATGGCTATACATGACTATCGCATCCTTTTGATGTGGTAGTATGATTTAAAGGGCTCCCAGTTTTAAAGGCTGATCAGCAAATTCTAAAAGCTTTTCCATGTTATGTATAATAGAGCATCTCTATGGGGCCTCAGAACTTCTATCTAAATTAAAAATCTATGGGCCAATGGCTAGTCACATCTAGTAATCATTATAAAAGAAAACAGAGGAGAAAAAAAGTGTTGATTTTCATATAAGACTCCTTTAGATATTTCTATTTTCTCGTGGCACTGTCAGAGAAATCACTTGGTCAAATGAATAAAGAGCCAAAAGGGCTGAGACAGTAGCTTTGGGATTCTGGGCAAAGTCTAAATTTTTCAGAACTCCAGTGAACTAACTCCCTAATTATATTGGGCTTGTGTTAGAAGAGATAGTTTTCTCATTTGAGAGTTGCTTATATTAGTGAAAACTTAGGACCAATCCCTATTCCTATTTCTGCTCTCACACCAGCTGATTTTCTATATTTTAGATTGTGCCTTAATCTTTGATATTTGCTGTATCCCAAAAGCCTGTCTGATTTTCTGATATTATTTCTATAAATGCTGATTTAAACAGATGTTTTATTGATACTCTTTTTATATCATGGTCACTTCCAATAACTTCATATTCTGCTTCGCTAGCCATCTCACAACAGTTTAATTTGTAGTTGTTTTACACTTGACCATGTCTGAAGATTTTTGGCTTATTCTATACCTGTGACATACTGAAATAGGAGAAATATTTCATCTTCAATCTTCTGATGTCACTATTAAATACTGAAGTAATCAGAGTTCTAAAGTCTTTCAGTATTTTCCTCCGATTCATGATGCAAATTATCCTGTTCTGTTTACCTAGCATTAATACTGCAAATTTTCTCTGCTTTCTAATATTCAAGGCAATTTTTCCCCAGTGTAATGAGATTCCTATACAACCATTTTTCTTAGCAATTACCCAATCACTAGGTACCTACTTGCTTTCCATTTCTGTTATTATAAAAATGCTGCTACAAATATTTGTGTAGAATAAAGTCTCACAACTTTTCTGAATGGGGCATTAAAATTTGATGCTATCCAACTTTAACTGGGACCTCTCTACAGCAAGAGAGTCATTTTAATCTTCCCTAATTGATTCTTTACCTCAAAGCTTTTCTTTCTATTTCCAGCCTCCGCCGATACCTCCCTGCTTTCTTTTCTCTTTTCCAACTGGGGACCTTGGTCTTTAATTTATTTAGGAAATTTTGACACTTCACCTTGGGCTTCCTCTTTTCCAATCCTTTTAATTTCAAGATCCTCAGTGTCACTTGGCATTCTCTGCCTTTCTCCTAGTCTCTCTAACAAGGAGGTAATCCTAACCTTTTACTTATGCCCTTGTAGTCAGCTTCTCCTAACTTCTACAGTAGATTGCATCCTCAGTCATTCTCTCTCTCTCCCCACTCTCTTTCTTTCATGGCCTAGTTTCAATGACATCTCCCTTTGATTGGATGCATCCTAAATCTTCTTTTAAAGGGGGCACCCAAGCTAACCATGTTTTCATTTTTTGCCAGTGTGCACTCTGGATTTATCTATAATGACTTCAAGATAGAAAATCTTCATCTTTATCCATCAGCCCCTTCCCTCCCTCTACCCCCAGTTACATCTTTCTTTTAAATATTGTCTTCCCCCATTAGAATGTAAATGTTCTTGAGGGACTTTTTAAAAACTTTTATTATATTCCTACACTGTATTCCTTGTATTCCTAGACTTGAGTACAATGCCTGGAATGTAGCAAGCACTTAATAAAATTTTATTTAACTGACTGGGTAAAAGTATAATTTAGTGTCCCCTTTTTTCCTATGCACAAATTGTTTTCCAAAAATATTAACCTATTGCTTCTTTTCCTAAGCTTTGACCATTCAAGCCTGATAGAATTCTTCCATTTATGTTAATTAATATATTCTGATGCTAAATATAGCTTGTGGAATCAGGCAGATCTCTATCACAGTATCCCTGCTTTGGGGCTATCCATGTCTCAAAGCAATAGTAGTCAGGAGACTTAATTTCTCTTCTTAGCTTTGAAAATGACAGTGTAACAGTGGGTAAATTTTAATCTATCTGTAATAAAGATATTTATCACCTAGATAATGAGGTGGTAATGAATAGTCATATCGGTGTGATATTTATATTATACATAATTAGCATTCTATTTTTCCTGATTTAAAAATTGTGCTAACACATTTTTCACTGTATAATGTGCATTGATGTCATTTCTGTAGAAGTTGGTAGGATTTTTGAAATCTTGTAAATTTTGTAAATATATTCTGATAATCAGAGTTACTATGACATTCATTTATTATTGCCTGTATACCTGACATTGAATATGGATCTATAAAGGAAAATATTGAAAAGTAATGCAGTTTGTGACTGCTTTGTAAAGCAAAAAGAAGTGCAGGGGGAGTAGATGTAGTGCTGGATATGGAAATAGAAGAACTGGGTTTTTTTTTATTTCTGCCTACCTGCCTGTTTGGCTTTAGGAAAATCTTTGTAGAGTTATCTAAAACTCGGGTTTTCTTTTTTCTTTTAAATCTGTAAAGTTACAGGGTTGGGCTCAATGAACTCTAAAGTACCTTCTAGCTTTGAATACATCCCCAGCGGCACCACATAAAGTCTTAGCAGTAATCTTAGTAGGCAGCAGCAGCAAGCCTTTATAGCACATTAAGGTTTGCAAACTGCTTTTTAAGTTTTGGGCAACCAGGTTGTGCAGTGGATAGAGTGACCTAATGTCAGGAAGACTCATCTTGATAGATTCACATTTGGTCACAAACCCTGAGCAAGTCATTTAACTCTGTTGACTTAAGTTTCCTCATCTCTAAAATGAACTACAGAAGGAAGTGGCAAACTACTCCAGTATCTTTGCCAAGTGAACGCCAGATGGGGTCCTGAAGAGTTGGACATGGCTGAAATGATTGAATAACAATGAAATTGGAAATATTATGTTACTTTTTTAAATTACATAACCCAGCATTGTAGGTGCTATGATTATTTGCATTTTAGAAATATCTAGGTAGATATAGGTTAAATGACTTGTCCAGTGTCACAGAACAAGTATGTCTCTGAGGAAGGATTTGAACTTTAGTCTTTTCTGACTAATAGTCCAGTGCTCAATTCACTGTACATATAATCCATTGTAGAAACATTTCTATTGTACATAATAATAATAGCTATATATAATTTGTATAAAAAAGTAAAGAATGATATTTGTTAAATATATGTATATCACATATATACATATACAATAAATATATATTATATACATACCATAAATATATGTACATTTAATATATACATCTATCTTTCTACATATATAAATCTTTGTGTGAAGTAAGGAGTAAAGAATACTGATATTTAAATTTTTGTAACTTTTATCTTTGGACTGAAAAGTAATCAGGCTTTTCATTTCTATTTATTTTAACAAAGTTTAAAAGTATTTTGGCACTTAATTAGATGAGTGCCAATACGAATAATCATGATTATTTTGTAGTGTTCTGCCTGTATCTATAATCCTTGAATCTAAGGCTATAAGTTTCTATCTACTAATCTGGTCCCACTGTACTTAGCTTTTAGTTGTAGAGAATAAAAGATCAATAGTTCACAAATAGAGAATTCTACTAATCATTCTCATCTGATCTTTGTGAATCAGTTCCACAATAATTAGATCCTCATTATCAGTATATAAAATTTAAAAATTGGTATAAAATTTGAACACTAAGAACATATCCTTAAATTCTAACAATAGCCTTCTGTTTGTGTGACATTTTCCATTAAAAAATCTTTATGTTAAGAATAATTTTGTTCCTTTATCCTGTAAAATTTGAAACTTCCAAATGCTGTGATTTCTATTAGTTGAATTTTATTAGTTACCCTGACTTAATCACTTTTAGATTGGATTATTATTAGGCTTTTTTTGTATGTTGTAGATATGATGCATTGAAAAGAGGTGCAAAGAATAATGGTCACAAGATTTATTGCTATATAAATTCTGTTTGCGGTTTTCTTTTTTTGTGTGTTAGTTCCTAAGCATGTATTGACTTGATAACTTCTTAGTTAAGTGTCTCAACATGAGAGCTTCAGTTCCTCTTTCCTCTTTGTACTTTTATTCTGTGATTATAAGCACAGATTGTCCATTAATATGAAATCCTGTTTTGAAATTCCTACATGGTTTTGCCTTAAGTTCCTTCAGGTTTTCTCCTTCCTGGTTTTTCTTGTACCTACTACTTGTTCTCTGTTGCTTGACCTCACCTGCCAGCCAGTGATGTGGGAAGGATATAGCTTTTTTTCCCCTTGCATGGCTTTTTACAAATAGCTCAGATCCCAGACTCGGGTTTTTAGAATAAGAGTTTATATGTTAAAGGGGAATACAGTAACAGAATATAGAGCATATTTTCAAATTTGTAATGATTTGGTCCTTTTTCTTTTTTAGCTACTTTCTCTTTACTGACCCTTCACTTTTGCTAGGTATTCTTTCATGATAGAGTGAATCCATCTGCCAAGAAAACCAGGACTAACCCGATCAAGTTAGTTTGTATTTCAGCCATCCCTTCTCCATTTCCTGTAACTCTCAAAATTAGTGTGGATTCTTAAAGCTTAAATCAAGCCTCATATTTTATAAGCTCCCGGATTCAGGCTTATTTAACAGGTTTCAACCTTACTTTTCTCCAAATTTCTGACCACACATTCAGGGACTTGTTCCTATTATTAACTGCTGATTATTTTGGAAAGTTTCCTGCCCTTACTGTTTTTCTGAAGCCCCTGAATGTTCTGCTTATTCTCTTGACCCATTCATTCTTTTTTTACCTAGTCTAACTGGAGGATCTATGACCACTCCCAACAGTTGTGTTATAACACTTCTGTTATTTGGCACAATGCTACTGTGCTACAATGTGGCAATAATAGGCAAGGCTTATCGATCATTGATTGATTATGATCTGTTTTTGATTATTATCTGTAATTGATTGTCTGTCTTTTCTTTCCTTGGTCTGATTTTCTCCTTCAGTATGAAGTTCTTTCCCAGACTACTGAACATTTTGATTCTTTTAAGCAGTGTTCAATTTTGTTCCATCCTTGATCTCCTTGTTTTGGTTGAATTATAGAATGTTTCTGCTAGGACCAGTGTACACTCTAGTGGCTCTGGTCATTTGCATTCAGATTTACTAGTAAAAAATACATTGCTTTAACTGGTAGGACATATCAATGAATCATTACTTCACCTAGTAGCATAGAGTAAATGAAAGAAGCAATACAATCAGCCAGAGCAATCCATGGAAGGATCATAATAGTGATTTAAACCTTAAACATTTTAACAAATATTTAAGTGATTTTATTTTTGCAACAACCTTGAAGGTAGATGCTGCTATTCCCAGTTTACAATTGAGGAAACCAAGGCAAACAGGTTAAATAAGGGTCACATAGATAGTAAGCTTCTGAGACTGGATTTAAATTCAGATCTTCTGGACTTCAAGAACAATGCTGTATTCACTGGATTATAAATCAGGTTCTTAGCATGGTATTTATTTTAGGAAACAGTAATAGGTGGGAAATGGGCATAGGTTTTGGCTAATCTCTCTATCAGAAATAAAACTTTAATCAAGTATTGCTGTGTTGATGGAATTTTTTTTTCTCCTCCTGTTGCCCGTTAGCAACTCTGTAGAATAAGGGTGTTTTGTTTTTAAATGCTTTAATTATGTGGGATATTGTTATTTTCCCTTTTAATTTTCAGATGCATACACAACAGGTTTTTTAAAAATTTATTTCTCATTGAAATCTTTTCATAACACATTAGTCTTATCAGTTTGGGGTTTTTTTTGGGGGGGTTGTGTTTTTTTTTTTAAACTTGGCAGTCTGTTTAACTTGTTTTAATCATTTGCAAGATGAGCCATTTTCTAGACCTTAATATTTTTTCATTCTATATTGAATTTTGTAGACAAGCTTATTTTCTTTCTTTCTTTTTTTGTTTTATTTTCTGATCTTCTTTCCCCTTTAATCCTCTTGAGTTATAAAAGAATGCTGTGGCCGTAAAGAGAGGCTTTAAAATTTCAGAATGTGTTTTAAAACTACCAGTGTAAAATGTAGTCAATTCTTCTGGTTGATTTTTATAGTATGTCAAGAATAAATGGATTTTAATACTGAGTTATCATTCAGAGTTGTGGGTTATGTGTGCCATTGTCAAAAAAAAGTTTAAATTCTCTTCTGAGCTTATCTAGGCAATTTCTAGTTTATAATCATTCCTTATGTGGTTACAAAATATTAAAATTGGAAGGAGGAGGAAGAGTTATCCAATTCAGCTAAGTTTAACTAGAGTATCTGTTGGTATTACTCTTCAACTGGAAGTCTGTATATATCCTCACCATGTATACTGGAATGCTTCCTTTCTGATAATTCTGGGTATAGTTGAATTTGGGATCTTAACTGCTGCTGAGCTTCTTCTTTCCCTACTTGCTTTTTTATTATAGATGGAAATTTAGGACTTAGACCCACTATTGTCAGAGTTGGGTAGATGGTTATTGAGGAGTAAAGTAACTTGTTTTGCCTTTGGAGATTGTAAAAGGAAGATGTGATCCCATCAGTTCAAATTGAAAGGTAGCAATTTCTCATATGAAAATAATGTCAATTACAATATTAATAATATAGTTATATAAATGATCTCTCATAGACTTTATAAGGACAAGACTTCTCTAATATAATACTATATTATATATAGGATTTATATATAATAGGATTTTATAATATATTATATATAATAGGATTTTATAAATATACAAATAATAAGATTTTAGGTAGTTGATTTAGAATTTCAGAATATACTTTTTTTATAGATTGGGGGCAGCCTAGATTTGACTTTTAAAAAATCTTAATTTTATTTTAACTTTTTGTTTTTATATAACTAATTTGTGAGTATGCTTCCTTATACATGCTCGGAAGTGCAGGTCTAAAAAGAAGTTCATTTGAAACTCTTTGACATATTTGGTCATCGTCCTTAACTAACAAATATAGATGTATAAGAAGAAAAAAAGGGAGATGGAATCAGTGGAAGAAAGCCAAAAACTAAGATTAGAGAAGCTCTCATTTTCTCTAATCCCTGGCAACTTTTTCTTTCCCAGCTTTTGAAAATAAATTGCATAATTTTGCTACTAGTTTATTTTTCAAGTTTGATAGCTTTTTCTGTGAATCCATCAGGAGTAGACATAATCTCACCTAATTTTACTAATTCTTGGTATTCTGGTTTTGTTATGATTTCACCTAATCCCTATTTTCTTGATTTGATTTTCTATCTCTTCTATTTGAGATGGGATAAAGGTTTATCAATTTAATCAACTTTTTCAAAGAATCAGTTTGTAACTTTGTCATTGATTTTGTTGTTATTGTTCTCAATTTATCTATTCCTTAATTTTGTATATTTCTTCCTTTCTATTAATTTTAGATTTGCTCATTTTGGGCTTTCTGTTTTTACAAAAGGTATTCCATTTATTAATCTTTCCATTTATACTTTAATGTATGTTTGTAGGAATATATATATATATATGTTTTCCCTGAACATTTTTTACTAGAATTTCCTCAAATTCCCCAAATGTTATTTCATTATTATGATTGTCTTTTAGATAATTATAAATTGATTTTATGATGTATTTTTTTACCCAATTATTAATTAGGATTTAATTGTTAATTTTCATCTAGGTCTGTAATTTTAATTTGTTCTCTATGAATAGATTACTATTTTTTAAAAAGTATGTTAACATCTTCAGGGGATATGCTTACTATTTGTACCCTTTTTCCTTTTTTTCAGTGTTTGTGTCTTCACACATGGTCAATTTAAAAAAATGGTGTGTTGAGAAATAAATATATAATTCTAAATATTTTATTATTTTATGTATTTATATGTATGTTTATATTATGAAAAATGTCTTCTAGCTTTATTTCCTCCTATCCCAAAGCAGTTGTTCAATCCTGTAGTTTTTCTTTTGTTTATCTTTCTATAGATTTGTCTGAAACAGAGAGACAGACATTGAAATATCCTGCCACTATTGTATTAATCTCTATTTCTTCTTGTAATTCAATTAAAATTTTCATTGTGAATTTAGATGGCAAGGTATTTGAAACATCTGAAGATAAGCTTAATATCAGTAATGGTTTATTGTTAATATTTCCTTTAATCATCATATTGTTTCCTTCTTTAACTTTTTATGTAAAGAATTTAATTCATCTGACAGCATGATTGCAATTTGGAACTTTTTGCATTGCTATAAAATATAGTAAAAATTTTCCAGCCTTCCATTTCTATTCTTTATATGTTTTTTTTTTTTTTTTGGGATTGCACATATAAACTGAAGTTTGTTGGATTTTATTTTCTTATCTTCTCTGATACTTTTTCATTTTATTGGATTGTTTAATCCATTTACATTTAAATCTATAAAATTTTGGTGTTTATATCTGAATGCCCATGAGGCATTCACTACTTTTGTGAATACCCTTGTTAATGCCCACTCTGCATTCACTATTGCCAGTCTCTCCCAATTTCCTGGCCCTCAGAGAAATCTCTGGTCACTGTCTTTTACAGTGCTTAAGCCAATTTTACCAAGCTTACTTCTGCCTGAGATCTTCAGCCATCTCTGGCCATCATTTCATAAGAATGCTGGTTTAAATACACAATAAAGCACTCAAGAGTAATTGTATGCAAGCTCAGGAGTTTTTACATCCTACCCTCTGACCTCCTACACACTCTTAGTTACTACTCCTAGCAGAGCTCCCAGTAAAAAGGACCAACTTCCTCATCCCCACAGCTTAAATTGGATCTATGAGGTTATATGCACAGCCAATCAGAGAAGGAGACACCTCCCATTGATGAGTGATCTCAATGCGACCAGAGTTCCCACCCACAAGATAGTCCCTGTTTATTTACAGAAACCACATCCTGGAATCTCAGACTTCAATGCCTGTTTACTTCCTGATTGCACAATGCCTGACTCCTCTTCCAAACCTTCTATATATTAATATGTTTTTTTCCTCAGCTAAGTTTTTTTCCTTCCTTCCATTGTTTTTTTTTTTAAACAAGTTATTATTTTCTTCGTTTCTGCTGTAAACACAATAAGATGACTTTTCAGTTATTTTAACTTTTGTTTTTCCCTTCTTGTTTGTTGTCCCTTTTTAGTTTCAAAGTTTTGCTAAACTTATTAAGTTTTTTCTTTTATCTAGCAATCTAATTTCCCCCCTTTTTCCTTTTTAGTAAAGTAGCCAAGTAAAATCCCTTATATTTTCCCTTTCAATTTGCTTTATCTGTTAGTTTTAAACTTTAATTTTCTATTCATTTTTCTAAAAAATAATTTTTTCTTTTCCATTTTCTTTATCATTTCTCTCACTCTTCTATCCATTCTAGAATTTTATTCCCTGATTCCTAGCCCTTGTATTTATTTATTTATTCCATCTTTCTTCTTTTTATTCCTCATGCAGCTAGTATATCTTATATTCAGAAATAAAATTTCAGTAGCCCCATAACAGGAATTTTCTTATGTTTCTAATTTTGTAATTTATTACTATCCTTTGCCTTCTCCTTTAACATTTTTTCTCTGTTTTCTATGAAATATTCTCTTTGGGTCCATGTCATCATATTCTGTTGGGTATCCATTGCCCCAGGAGTGTGAGTTCCTTTTTCCCTAAGGCAAGATGAGTGGTCTCTCTGAGCATCACATCCTGGCAGATACTATTCATTGTAAGATCCCTTCTTCCATTTATAAAATATCTCTCTTCCCTTATGAGAAGTCTTCATTGGGCTCCACTCCATATATTGAAATGAAATTTCCCCTTTTCCCCTGTTTTGTTTCCTTCCTTTACCTCCTTAGTCATTCTTTATTAAGTTCTCTTATTACTTAAAGACTACAGGAATTATTTTTTCTTCATTGTTAACTTCTGATCTGGTTAGGATGCATCTCATATTCCTTCTATCTTCAGGCTCCTGTTTTTTTTTTTTTTTTTTTCTATTTACCTACTTGTTATGCAATTTAGTTCCATATAAAACAATCATTCACCTATAAGTGGGATACTGATTAGGTGTTGCCTTTTCAGTTTTTTAACTTTAGTTTTTCCCCTCACCTTCTCCTTATTCCTGTTTGTTGTTCCTTTTTAATTTCAAAGTTTTGCTAAACTTATTAAGTTTTTTCTTTTATCTAGCAATCTAATTCTCTCCCTTTTTTCCTTTTCAGTTAATAAGTAGCCAGGTAAAATACTTGGCAACTTATAAAAGGTTTATAAAAGTCTGTGAGATTTCAGACCTGTTCTTCCACAGTTTCTTCTATTTGAGTTTTGTTTTCACCTTTG
The DNA here is from genome assembly GCF_016432865.1 of Antechinus flavipes. Taxonomy (NCBI): domain Eukaryota; kingdom Metazoa; phylum Chordata; class Mammalia; order Dasyuromorphia; family Dasyuridae; genus Antechinus; species Antechinus flavipes. Next base: position 122,147,733 of record NC_067402.1, read on the forward strand.
CTGCCTTGCATAATTTTAGAAAGTAACCTCTTAATAATGTCGCTGTTATTTTTATTAATGTTGCTGCATTTGTTTACTTTCTTGCATTTCTGTTTTGTGGGATATTGGAAAAATTATTTATTCAAGTCTGTTTTTCTTGGTACAAATTCTTTAAACATCTAATTTTAATTGAGTATCTTTTTTTTCATTAATAGTTAGGCTTACATTTGCAGGGGATGTCACTTTGGCTTACATTTTGAATTCCTTTTCTCTTTGAAACTTATTATTTTACTTTTTCTTGTGATTTCTAGTGATGCATTGTTTTTTATTCAAACTTACTTTTGCATTGAAGGTCTTTTTACTGCTTTCAGAATTTGTTGTCATTTGAATTGTTTATTCAGTAGTCAATTAACATTTATTAAGTCAGTTAACATTATTAATGCCTACTCCCTGCTAGGCAATGTGCTAAGTACAAGGGTTACAAATATTAAAAAAGAATGATAATCCTTATTATCAGAGAGCTTGTAATCTAATGGAGGAACACAACCCACATAAATATGAGTAGTCTGAAGAATATTGCCAATGAAAATTTGCTCAGAAATGATATAACTGATAATAGAAAAATAATAATATATGTTCAGAACAGGAGATAGGACAGGTCATGAAGTGAGGGCAAGGATAAACTCATGGAAAATCCACCTTTTAATGAGTACCTTAGCAATGCCAAGGGAAAAGGGAAGACCCTGCACATTGGGCAGGATCTCTCCAAGATAACATTTATAGAGGGATACAGATTTAAAAAAAAAACTGAAAAACAAGGGCATGAAGGAAAATTCAAAAGAAATTCAAAGGAAATTGAGAGGAGTATAGCTAAAGAAGTCAAATAAGTTCAAAATAATTGTAGCCTAAAGAAGTAACCACTGTCTTGGAGTCTGTAGTATAGGGTTTTTTTTCCCTGCAAGTGGTCTATGGATCCTTTCTGCATTCCAAGATTTAAAACAGTGATCTTGTAATATTTCACATGCTCTGGTAATTTTTAGAGGTTTCATTCACTTTAGGAAAATTTAAAATACCTAAATTGACTTTGTGTCTCCTTTTGGATTAGATGAAAAAGAAAATTCTTCACCTTAATTGCTATTGGTAAGAATTTATTAAAAGAAAATTCTCAAGTAAGATTCAGGATTTAACAAATTGTGATGCATGGATGTAACAAAAAATTACTGAATTGTAAGAAATGATGACAATGAAGACTATAAAGAAATTTGAGAAGATATAAGAACAGGTAGAAAGGAAAGTCAGTATAACCAGAAAAATATACAAAATAATAAAAGATAAAAGGAAATAACAAATCTGAATACTGTAATTATAATAATCAAACCTGCAGAACAGAGAAGGAAACACCTTTCTCCCTCTTTTGAAAAGGAGATTACAACATATAGGGCTATACTAAATATAATCAGACTTAGTTGATTGATTATTGTAATGATGAATTGTTATTTTTTCCCCCTTTTTAAGTTTTTATTAAGGAAAGTACCTAGGGATACTACTCTCTATTCTCTGGGGAGGGTAGGCTGACAGATATTGAAATGAAAGTGAAGTTAAAAAAATGCATAAGCATTTAAAAAACAAAGGTAAATTTTCAGGAATACTCAAATAGAATACTTTAACAAACCAGTAATCCCATGTCTACTTTCTAGTAACACTCCTTGACTGAGATCTAGCTGGTGCTGTACCTCAAAGTTTGTCTCAGCTTCTTCCATGAAGGGCAATTCAGTTTCTCTGACTTCAGTCCCTATCCTCAGTGGCTTCTGAAGGAAATAGAACTGGCCTTAGCTTACTGTACCTAGTCCTTTTTTCCTTAGGCATGATAAAATGTTGCACACATGACCTGCCCCAATTTCCTCTGTTTCTTAGTTCTCTAAGTGAACTATTATTGCATTGCTACCCCATAGGTCCAGCCAAAGCTAACTTCTGCTTTTTCTTGTCTTTTTTTTCCCCAGGGTGTTGAAAGTGGAGGTATTGGCTGAATGTGTTACAGTTGAAATCTCTTGCAATTTCATGGGTTTTAGATTAGCTGATTTTTGTGGCTGGTAGAGGTACTGAATGAGCATATTTGTGTTTGGAAGTTGCCTTCGCTATTTTTTTTTTTCATTATTAGGGTTCTGAAATTGTTTTATCTCTTAGAGACATTGTCTAGTTCCTAGTATTTCTGGTCACAGAATCCCTTATCTTTTTGGGTGCTCAGTTGAAGAGACATCATACTACTAATTTCATTCATTGATAATGGTTCATGCTTTATTTTCACCTGAAGTTTTATTTGCTCATGAACATCATAAATAAATTTTTGTATTTCATTTACTTGTTCAGTTTTGACTCTTTTCTTCCCTCTCCCATTTCCTACATGTTCTTTTTGAAATAGGATAGTCTGTCATATTGGATAGGATTTCTACTGACTAAGCACAATTCATGTAAGTAATAGAATTTATAGTATTCAAAATATTCAAATAACCACAAAATAGCATTATAAAAAACATGCTAAGACTTTGACTAAGCTTTTAATATCAGATTTTTTTCTATCATGAATAAAATTGAAGATGTTAGTATAGTTTATTACAGAGAATTGGCTATTGATTTAAGGAATATTGGTTTAAATTCCTTCTCTGTTAATTATGAGTTATATGGTCTTCAGGAAATCCTTTCCTGCCTAAGCCTCATTTATCTTATCTGTAAAATGAAGAAAAGGCTTCTGATATCTATTCCAGCTCTAGATCCAATCATTCACAATTGATCATGACACAAATCTTGTAAACTATTTTATTATATTTTGTTATTTTCTTT